>NC_041381.1:3000276-3001646 GCF_002162155.2 Triticum dicoccoides
CGCCCGCAGTAGCAGCCGCCGCCGCCGCCGTTGCTGAGCTGCCGCCGCTGACACCCGTCGCCGCCGCCGCCGGACCGCGCGCCACCTCTGCCGCCACCGCCAACGCCTTCCCGCCCCACCGGAGCCCCGAGCCCCACCGGATTCCGACGAGGTAGCTGCCGTTCGCCGCCTGTTTTCCAGAGAAAACCGATTCGGTTTTTTTAGAAAACCCTAGATTTTTAATTTTTTAGATCGGTTAGTTTTTTTCGGTTTATTTATTTTGCGGATGTTCGTCTGTACGTTCGTTTTAACGAACGATTTTCGTTGTTTATCCGTAGACAGCGAACGTTCGTTCATTAGCATGTTCGTCCATTTTTTCAGATTTTCCGCAGTTATTCCATACCTTGATTTCTGATCCGATTTTTGATCTAGTTTATCTTTTCGCTCGTTTATCAGAATCAGACGATTCAAGCGCCTAGAATTTCGTCTCGAAACCCTCTTTCCGTTTAACCAACTCAAACAAGTGTTTGTTACGGTAAAATTTGACTTAGGTCCCGATTAGTAAACGAAGTTTGTTTCTTTCGCCGTTTGACTTTCGTTGCTTCATTTGATTTGATTCTTTTTGCAAACTGGAGTTCTTAAGTTGAACTTTCTGGATAGATCTTCTATTTTAGTTTTACCTGTGCATTAGATGAGTGTTTATTGTATGCTTGTTTTTTGTTTGCGATAGAGTATCCGGAGTGCGCCGCTTGCTACTTCATATCTCTAGGTTTCACGGATCATCAGCAAGGCAAGTAGCACTTTCACCATACCCCTTTACTACCAAGTTTTATTGCATTAGATCAATCCTCAAACAAGTGCATGATTAGGATCTCACTACTGGAATCAGGGATTTTGCCGTCTGCCTGTTCTTTGCCGTTTGCCCGTGGACGGCAAAGGTCTTTGCCATCAGCTACGAAAGGCGGACGGCAAACAACAGGCAGACGGCAAAGAAGGTCTTTGCCATCAGTTACTTCTTTGCCGTAAGCTGGCTGACGGCAAAGAATCTTTGCCATTAGCTGGCTGATGGCAAAGAATCTTTGCCATCAGCTGGCTGACGGCAAAGAGAGAGGTGGCATCCACTAACGAGCCAATCAGGAAAACTTAACGCCCCTCCCCCCTCTTTGCCGTCTGCTAGCAGACGGTAAAGATACAAAAAAGCAGAGGACAAAGTCTTGGTAGACGGCAAAGGCTAACTAACCTAACCTAACTGACGGCCAATCGAGCCCCCCCCGTGCCCGTTACTCTCTCTGTTTCTCTCCCTCACTCCTCCCCGGCGCCCTCCGCCGCCACCAGATCCACCCACCGCCGCCCCCGCCGCCCGCCGCCGCCCCCGCCATCGCCCTGCCCCC
>NC_041381.1:3002535-3004828 GCF_002162155.2 Triticum dicoccoides
TGCCCGGGCGCGCCACCACGTCGCCGGCCCACCCGCCCCACTGCCCCGACCGTCGCATTGCTTCGATGAGTTATTTTTTCATTTTTTTCATTTTTTTTCATTTTTTTGTTTTTGCTGTAGAAGAAGTAGAAGAATATGTAGAATATGTAGAAGAAGTAGAAGAAGTAGAAGAAGAAGAAAAGAAGAAAAGAAGAAAAGAAAAAAGTAGAAAAAAGATGTAGAATAAAAGAATATGTGAATAAAAGAATATGTAGAATAAAAGAAGAAGAAGAAGAAGAGAAGTAGAAGAAGTAGAAGAAGAAGAAAAGAAGAAAAGAAAATAAGTAGAAAAAATATGAAACAAGAAGAAGAAGAAGAAAGGAAGAAAAGAAAAGAAGTAGAAAAAAGATGAAAAAACAAGAAGAAGAAAAGAAGTAGAAGAAGAAGAAAAGAAGCAGAAGAAGAAGAAAAGAAGAAACGAAAAGAAGTAAAAGAAGTAGAAAAAAGATGAAAGAAGAAGAAGAAGAAAGGAAAGAAGAAGAAGAAGAGAAAGAAAGAAGAAGAAGGATAGAAGGAAACACCCCGACCCCCTGACCCCCTGGCCCTGACACCCCGACCCCGACACGCCGACGGGGTCATATATTTGTGAATTATGAGTTAGGTCATATCTTTTTCGATTTTGTTATGAGAAACATCATATATAATTGTGTTTATCGGGTAGATTTAGATGTGCAGTTGTTTCATCGCTGTGAGGTTTGGTGTTCGACGACCTCGTCGTGCGCTTGACGAGCTCTGCCCCTTCGTTCGTGGGTGAGCACAAATGACATGTCCTCCTCCCCCATTAATTATTTTCTCTGTTCCGGTGTTCGTGCCGATGAAACTTGATAGCTGGCTATATATGTGTCTTGAATCATCAGTATGCGTAACCAATATGTGTCCCCTGTTCGAAAGCGTTATAGTTATAAATATGCATGAATTTGCATATTTATAACCTTGATTCTTTCGAATTGTCCAACACTATTCATGGACAGCCCGAGTATGTGTAGATTTGTTTTGTTTTCCCATATGCTTCGTCAGTGTCTTCCCTGTTGTTCTCCGGGTACACATCCTCTCTGTTTATTGCAGAGATGTGTATCAGGACCTATCATTACCTATTAGAGTGTAGGTTGCTTGGACATAATAAATTGACAAAGTAGATCAACTGATGAATATATATACATGGTGAATTATATATATATTTGCTGTGTGTCTAGTAGCTCTGAAACTCAAGATGAGTGATCGTGCGTGGATGTATACCGGTCACACTTGTCAGAACAAATGGAGCGCTGAATGGTTCACAAAAACCAAGGGGTTTGTGCCAGCCGCATTTGGAAATGGCCAGAGGAAAACCTGGTGCCCTTGTTTCCGGTGCGGCAATTGGGAAAAGAGGACAGAGGCTAAAATGGGCAAACACCTGCAGAAGAGTGGTTTTACGCCCGATTATACGGTGCGGACATATCATGGTGAGTCTGCCCAACATGGCCGAGGTGTGGTGGATCGTCGTCGCACTGACGAGCATGGTACTGGGATGGAAAACATGGTGCAAGACTATGATGATGCTCGGGATTCGGACCAGGAGATGGAGGAATCTGCAAAGGCCTTCAATGAAATGTTGGAGTCTTCAAAACGTCTGCTCCACGAGCACACCGAGCTTTGTCAGTTGGATGCCATCTCACAAGTAATGGCTCTGAAGGCTCAGTTCAACTTGGGCAGAGAATGCTACGATGGAATGATGACAGTATTTGGACGCTTTCTACCCAAAGGCCATGTAATGCCTGCAAACCTGTACCAGTCGGACAAAATCCTCCATGCACTGAAGATGCCCTGTGAGAAGATACATGCATGTGAGAAAGGATGTGCCTTATTTAGGCTTGACTATGAGGACTTGAACTATTGTCCCATTTGCAAGTCTTCCAGGTATGTTGTGGTAGACAACGGTATGGGTGAGAAGACACATAAAAATTCCCCGTTAGTGTTCTTTGGTATGTGCCAATCGTACAAAGACTTCAATGTCTTTTCATGGTCGAAGAGACGGCCAGACAGATGACATGGCACAAAACAGGCAAAAGAACCGAACTAGATGCAGATGGGAATCTGATGATGGTACACACACCGGACGGTGTTGCATGGAAAAAGTTTAATGAAGTACATGCTGACAAAGTGGCAGATCCGAGGCATCCTTGAGTCGGCATCAGCACGGATGGGTTCAGTGTGTTTTGTATGACGGTAGCCCAATACAGTTGTTGGCTCGTATTTGTCTTTCCACTCAATCTCC
>NC_041381.1:3005021-3030355 GCF_002162155.2 Triticum dicoccoides
CCGAATAGATTCTGCAAAGAAAGAACATTTTCTTGACGTTGATAATTCTAGGGCCCAATTATCCGGTGAAAAATATGAATGTGTACATGCAGCCGCTTAAGGACGAATTGCAAGAAGCCAGAGATAATGGGTTCAAGACATACGACGCCTATAGCAAACGGAACTTCATAATGCGTGTCTCGTACATGTACTCGACACATGACTTGCCGGCGTATGCCCTATTCATTGGCTGGTGTGTGCCTGGACGGTTCCCGTGTCCCACATGCAAGGGAGCTCTTGAGCTTCGTTGGCTTCAGGCCGATCGCAAGTTTTCTTGTTTCGACATGCATAGACAGTTCCTGGATCCTCGCCATAAGTTCAGGAAAGACAAGAAGAACTTCATCAGAGATAGAGTTGTCAAAAACTCTGCACCACCTATGTTGACAGGCCAACAGACCCTGAATCAGTTAAATGCTCTCGTACCAGATCCAGAGCGTCCAAGGTACTTCAAGGGGTATAATTCTGAGCACACCTGGACTCACAAGACATGCTTATGGGATCTGCCTTACTTCAAAGACCTCCTTTGCCCACACAACATCAACGTGATGCACACTGAGAAGAATATCGCCGAGGCACTTTTTTGTACATTGTTTGGCATAGATGGGAAGTCAAAGGATAATACTAAGGCTAGAGTCAATTTGAAGGTGGTATGTGATAGGCCCTTACAAACCATGAAAGAACCGAAAGGAAAGCAGAACTGGACGAAGCCGAAGGCATGGTTCAATCTTGGAAGGCTAGCTATGAGCGAAATTATCTTGTGGGTGAAAATGCAATTGATGTTCCCCGATGGGTATGCAGCAAATCTAAAGAGGGGAGAGAGTCTTGATAAACTAAAGATATTTGGTCTCAAGAGTCATGATTCGCACATATGGATTGAGCGTGTAATGCCGGTGATGTTGCGTGGCTTCATCCCTAAGGATGAATGGCTAGTACTGGCAGAACTCAGCTATTTCCTCCATGTTCTTCATGCGAAAGAACTATCGCCTGGCGTGCTCGAAGGAATGGAAGAGTTGGTGCCAGAGTTGATCTGCAAGTTAGAGAAGATCTTTCCATCGGGCTTCTTTAATCCAATGCAGCACTTGATTTTGCATCTCCCGACCGAGGCAAGATTGGGGGGGGGCGTGCAAAATCCTTGGTGCTACCCAACTGGGAGGATGCAGAAGACACTTCGAGCAAAATGTAAAAATAAACGTAGAATTGAAGCATCAATGGCTGAGGCATTCATCACTGAGGAGGCGGCAAACTTCGTGACAGCACACTACGAAGCCAAAAATCATCATTTGAATAATTCGAAGCCTCGGTATAATGCTGACGACCCTAAAAAGGGTGGATCTAACCTCATCCTATTCAAAGGGAATCTTGCACCAGCCAGTGTTTCGAATCCAGTATCTTTGGATAACGAAGAATGGCGGACCATTTCGTTGTATATCTTCAACAACTTGATAGTAGTGCGGCCGTACATCGAGTAAGTTCTTGGTACATTGTTTCGCAACTTCTATTTCCTTTGAACTGCTCTTATTCCTGGATATTTCATACAGTCGATACGTCACCATATTCTCGTATGGAGCGGTGATCCAAAAGGATTCCGTCGAAGAGTATGAGATTCTCGCAAAGCAAGGAGGCGGCTATCCTGGTTTCATCTCTTGGTTCAAACAAACGGTAATTTCTATTGGACAATTTCATTTCATTCGCTCATTTGTGCGTAATGCAACAATCCTTCCGTATTAAACTTGTAGGCTAGCTCAGAGTCTATGGACACCGAATTGAGACAAGTCGCTAATGGTTTTGACTATAACGTTCGTCCATTTGACAAATACGACATCAACGGGTATCACTTTCGTACCTATGGCAAAGTGCTATCTATGGCCGACCGAAAGTCTACAAATTGTTGTGTATCTGCTATGGGCAAAGGAGGTACCGAGTATTATGGGAGAGTTGAAGCAATTTATGAACTACTATTCTATGGTGAAAACCCACCGAATGTCGTAGTTTTCAAATGTTATTGGTTTCAGCCCAAGGAGACTAGAAGGACTCATGAACATATAGGGCTAGTTGAAATCAACCAAAGCACCCATTTAGATGTTCCTGATGTCTATACTGCGGCTCAAGAGGAGACTGATACGTCTCCAACATATCTATAATTTTTGATTGTTCCATGCTATTATATTACCCCTTTTGGATGTTTATGGGCTTTATTCTACACACTTATATCATTTTTGGGACTAACCTACTAACCGGAGGCCCAGCCCGTATTGCAGTTTTTTGCCTATTTCAGTATTTCGATGAAAAGGAATATCAAACAGAGTCCAAACGGAATGAAACCTTCGGGAGCGTTATTTTTGGAACAAATCTGATCTAGAGAGCCTGGAGTGCAAGTCAAGAAAGCTCCAAGGGCCCCACGAGATAGGAGGGCGCCCCCCCTGTAGGACGCGCCCCCCTGTCTCGTGGGCCCCTCGGGCGTCCACCGACGTACTTCTTCCTCCTATATATATCCACGGACCGCGAAAAAATCCAGGAGCACGACGAAACACAATTTCCACCGCCGTAACCTTCTATATCCGCGAGATCCCATCTTGGAGCCTTTGCCGCCACTCTGCCGGAGGGGGAATCGACCATGGAGGGCTTCTACATCAACACCATAGCCTCTCCGATGAGTTGTGGGTAGATGGCTTCTTCTCTCTTTTGTGGAGATCTATTCAATGTAATCTCTTTTTGCGGTGTGTTTGTCGAGATTCGATGAATTGTGGGTTTGTGATCAAGTTTATCTATGAATAATATTGGAATCTTCTCTGAATTATATTATGTATGATTGAGTTATCTTTGCAAGTCTCTTCGAATTATCAGTTTGGTTTGGCCTACTAGATTGATCTTTCTTGCCATGGGAGAAGTGTTTAGCTTTGGGTTCAATCTTGCGGTGATCTTACCAAGTGACAGAAAGGGTTGCAATACACGTATTGTATTGTTGCCATCGAGGATAACAATATGGGGTTTATATCATATTGCATGTGTTTATCCCTCTACAACATGTCATCTTGCTTAAGGTGTTACTCTGTTCTAATGAAATTAATACTCTAGATGCAGGCAGGAGTCGGTCGGTGTGTGGAGTAATAGTAGTAGATGCAGGCAGGAGTTTGTCTACTTGTTATGGATGTGATGCCTATATACATGATCATTCCTAGATAACGTCATAATTATTCGCTTTTCTATCAATTGCTCGACAGTAATTTGTTCACCCACCGTAATACTTATGCGCTCGAGAGAAGCCTCTAGTGAAACCTATGGCCCCCGGGTCTATCTCTTATCATATTTGCTTTCAATCTATTTTTATTCGCATCTTTAATTTTTGCATCTATATTACAAAATACCAAAAATATATTTATCTTATCATTCTATCTCTATCAAATCTCACTTTCGCAAGTGGCCATTAAGAGATTGACAACCCCTTTATTGCGTTGGTTGCGAGGTCTCAGTTTGTTTGTGTAGGCGCGTGGGACTTTTGAGGAGCCTCCTACTGGATTGATACCTTGGTTCTCAAAACTGAGGGAAATACTTACGCTACACTTTGCTGCATCACCCTCTCCTCTTCGGTGAAAACCAACGCTAGCTCAGGACGTAGCAAGATGGATTTCTGTTACCCTTGCCGTTTTATTCGCCTTCTCTTTCCCAATCTCCTCCTCTCTTTTTGCTTGCCCTTTCGTTTGGTTGTTTGGTTGGAATAGATGCTTATTTATTTCTAAATAGAGAGCCTAAGATCTATGGATCCTGATCCACTTGCTAATCTTTTTAAGAGATCCAATTATGACGAACCAATTGCTAGTGAGTTTTGTGCACTAGATTTTCTTTATGAAGCTTTGCTCAAAATTTGTGAATCTGAAAATTATGATGAAGATATTTATGAAGGGATTCAAGATAACTCCTTGAATAAAAAGCATGATTGCCATGATTTTCCTATAAATTCTCTTGATGTCAATTTTGCTAATAATATGCAAAACCCTAAGCTTGGGGATTCTAGTTTTGCTATGTCTACTACTTGTTTCAATGATCATGATTGGGGTGATTCTTCTTATAACCTTGAAAATTTATTTAAGCCCCATGATGAATATGAGATTAAAAGTGGGTTTGGAAAAGTGTCAACTTTAGATCCCACATATTTGGAGTATGTTCAATCTTATGATATTTTTGATAAAAGTGGGTTCAGAAAGGTCATGACTTTAGTTAATGTTAATCCCACTATCTTGGAAGAGTGTCAACTTTGCATGCATGTGGATCATGTTGAGAATATGTTTTGTGATAGCTATTTTGTTGAATCAGCCTATGATGCTACATGTAATTATTAAGAGAGAGGAAAATATGGTCGTAGAAATTTTTATCTTGTTAAATTACCTCTCGTCATGCAAATTACCTCTCGTCATGAGATTGCTATCATCGCTTTCTTCTTCCTTGCATATGCCAGTTTTTCCTTGCCTTGCAAATTTGTTTGCTTATAATATGGCTATGCATAGGAAGTATGTTAGACTTAGATGTGTTTGTCACGTGTTTCATGATGCTCTCTTTGTGCTTCAATTCTTGTCTTTCATGTGAGCATCATTACAATTATCAATGCCTAGCTAAAAGGCTTTAAAGAAAAGCGCTTGTTGGGAGACAACACAATATTTTTCCTTGCTGTTATTTAATTAGTTTTTGTTTCTACTCTCTGTTTAGATGTGTTTTTATCTTTCAGTTAGTGTTTGTGCCAAGTAGAACCTATAGGATAAACTATGATGATAGTTGATTTGATTCTGCTGAAAAACAGAAACTTTCCGCTCACGAGAAAAAATCAATAAATCACAGAAACGTGCTTTTGCATTTATTCTTTTTTCTGCTGATCAATAGATAAATTTTCCAGTACGTCCTATTTTGGTAGGAATTTTAGAGTTCCAGAAGTTTGCGTTAGTTACAGATTGCTACAGACTATTCTGTTTTTGACAGATTCTGTTTTTCGTGTGTTGTTTGCTTATTTCAATGCATCTATGGCTAGTAAATTAGTTTATGAACCATATGGAAGTTGGAATAAAGTAGGTTTAACACCAAAATAAATAAAGAATGAGTTCATTGCAGTACCTTATGTGGTGGTTTTTTTTCTTTCACTAACGGAGCTTATAAGATTTCCTGTTGAGTTTTGTGTTGTGAAGTTTTGAAGTTTTGGGTAAAACCTTTATGGACTATGGAATAAAGGGTGGCAAGATCCTAAGATTGGGGATGCCCATGGCACCCCAAGATACTCGTGAGTAGCCAAAAGCCTAAGCTTGGGGATGCCCCGGGAAGGCATCCCCTCTTTCGTCTTCGTTCATTGGTAACTTTACTTGGAGCTATATTTTTATTCGCCACGTGATATGTGTTTTGCTTAGAGCATCGTGTATTATATTAGTATTTGCTTTTTAGTTTACCACAATCATCCTTGCTGTACACACCTTTTGGGAGAAGCCTATTTGATTAGAATTTGCTAGAATACTCCATGTGCTTCACTTATATCTTTTGAGCTTGATAGTTTTTGCTCTAGTGCTTCACTTATATCTTTTAGAGCACGACGGTGGTTTCTTAATTTTGAAGAAATTGCTAGTCTCTCATGCTTCACTTATGTCGGTGTACTAGAATAGGGGTACCCTAGTACCCCGAACTTGTGCACGGGCAGTTGCAGCACCCCGTGGCAAGGCTTGCCGGGCGAGCGCCAAGATCCTCCGTGGTTCCCTTGAAGCCATTCAAGAACAAAGTATTTAAGTTCAGGAGACATGGCCCCGGCAAGAGGAGCTTGCCGGGAAGGCCAACCAAGGTACTTCAAGGAACTTGCCGCGACGCGCCACGCGCTCCGGCAAGGCAACAAGGCCCCGGCAAGAGGAGCTTGCCGGGAAGACCAACCAAGGTACCTCGAGACCCGGTGAGCGACAAGCTTCCGGACCCGACAAGATAACAGCGGCGGCAAGGCACTTGCCACGGCAGGCGGCCACTCTGCGCCCTCACTCCAGCGCATCCACCAATGTGTCGCTCTGGGGGCCTCTCTAGGCGCGTGTGGCGGGGGGCTGTGCAGCCAGCGGTGCGCAGTGGCATGCGAAGCTGACAAGATCGCCATCGTGGCGAACGGTGGCGCCCCTAATGGTCCTTTTTCTGCACTGTTTGGGCGACTCAGACATGCATTTAATGCCCTTGTCCCCTGCCGTCAGGGTTAGGTAGGGTGCACTGTACAAGTAACTGTATCAACCACCTCGCTTTTTACATTTCTACCCTTCTCTGCGTTGCCACCTGTCGGTGACCCCTTTAGCGTATAAAAGGAGGCCCATGTGCAACGTAGGGGGGGGGGTCGGCTGATTCGTAGGTTTGATTCATTGGTATGACAGAAGACACTTAGCTCTCGCGAGCAAGAAGATAATACAACCAGCCAAGCAGCAGTAGGAGTGTTATCTCTCCGGAGAGCTCCGAAGCTGGGTAAACTGCTCGTGTGCTTCACCTCGATCTGCTCTTCGTGCGACCTCCGCCCCCCGCCGAACCGAAAGGGGCCCGGTCCGCCGGCCCCATAGGTTTCATGGATCAGTTTCTCCCGACATCTTTGGCGCGCCAGGTAGGGGCAGAGAGATTGTGTGAACCTGATTCAGTGTGCACATGAGCTAGATCTTCATTCCCTTCATCAACATGCCACCGAAGAAGAAGACTTCGGCGGCAGCCGCTCCGTCCACGTCACTTCCGCCACCGTTAGAGCAAACGGGTGGTGGAATGGACGCCGGCGGAAGAATAGACGTCGACGAGGAAGCTATGATGCCACCAGGTCCAAGGACAAGGCTGCACAAACCTCGGCGACTGTACATGTTCTGCGCCACTCTCAAGAGGCGCAAGACCAACAGCGTCATGGCACTCGCAGTGCCATACGCGTGATAGGCCAAGACCAAGCTGGTGGATCTCGGGGCGCTCAAGACCAGCATGCATGCCAGCGTGTTGGCACAAGCGGGGCACGGTCGCCTGGACGGGATACTGCTCCTTCTAACATAGTTAGAAGTCCGAGCACGTCCCGCTCCTCGCGGCGTCCGCCACTGCCACCCACCACTCCAGCAGAAGCTTTGGCGCGAGGTCAACTGCTCCTTGATTACCCTCCAATGTCGGACAAGATCGACGAATGGAGGGACACCATTCAGAGTCTCATCGGCTACGCCAACGGCGACACTCCATGGCGGCCGAGCGCGTCGCCGCCGCGGCATGGTTCCCAGGCGCGAGCCGGTGGCGACGAAACAGGTGGAGGTGCAACTACCATGCAATCACCACCCCGAAGGCCAAGATCGCCGACTCGCCGGTTCGACCTCGACAGCGACTCCACTGCATTGTCGGATCCACGAGCTCGTCGCGATCAGCGCCAAGTTCTTCATGATCGGCAACAAGAAGACGCTCGAACTCGCATTGAGCGCCGAAGAGAAGCGCGACGTCAATCCGACAAGTGCGATGGGCCCTCTGTTGACATGCATGTGCCAGGGGAACCAGGCGATCTGCCGTACGCGGTAGGTTGCCCTGCGTTCACTCGTGAGCTGCGGCAAGTCCAGTGGCCCAGTACGAAGAACTTCAAGCCAGACGTACCGGAGAAGTACGACGGCAAGACGCATCCGTCGGAGTTCCTCAGCATCTACACCATGGCGGTGCAGGCTGCCGGGGGACGGGATGACAAGATCCTTGCCAACTACTTCCCGCTGGTGCTCAAGCCCAACGTCAGATCCTGGCTCATGCACTTGCCGGACAACTCCATATCTTCTTGGGCTGATCTGTGCCATCAGTTTGTCGGCGCCTTCACAGGCGGACACAAGCCTCATGGCCAGGAGAGTGATCTTCATCTGCTCGCCCAGAAGGAAGGAGAGCCCCTGCACAAGTACATTCAGAGATTCAGCAGTGTGCAACACAACATCCCAGATGTCCACCCTGCCGTGGTGCTCAGCGTGTTCCATCAGAACGTGCGGAACCGCAGGATGCAGGAGGAAATGGCGATGTGCAAGATCAGGGACGTCAGTGAGTTATATGCACTGGCCGACAAGTGTGCACGTGCTGAGGAAGGGAGGAGACTCCCCGGAGAGAATGTAGGAGCGGGAGGATCTGACAGTGAAGATGCTGTCCCGGCAAGGAAAAACCGGCGGCGGAACAACAAAAGGAGGAAAGGCAAAGAGGTTCTAGTTGTTGAGCAGTCCGGCAACGGTGGTGGTGCCAAGGAAGCCAAAGCTGGTGACTCCGGCAAGGAGGTTGCCGCGGAGGTGGCGGTCGCCGACAAGCAGGACGGCACCAACAAGCAGTATTGCAAGATCCACCGCACCAAGGGCCATGATCTCCAGAACTGTAAGAAAGTCGAGCAGCTTGTTGAGCAACAGAAAGCTGAATACGAGCGGCGCGACATGGAGAAGGCCCAGGAGGGTGCTGGGGGATCCGGCAAGAAACGTCCCGGCCGAGGAGGACGCCGCGGCAAGGCCAAGCAGCGGCAAGGAGACAGACCTCCTCGCGGCCGTGACAAGGATGAAGATGACGACGACGATGAAGACATGGATGATGAGGATACTGATGAGCAGGAGTTCCAGAAAGCCACAGAGGTCCTGTGCGTTGACGGTGGTGCTTCTCTACATACCTCGCACCGCTAGCTCAAGCAGTGGATGCGGGAAGTTAATGCAGCAGAACCACCCGTCAAGTCACGCAAGCCTCTGAAATGGTCCAGCACGCCTATCATCTTTGATATTGAGGACCACCCTGATCGCATAACTGCGGTCGGGTGCTTGCCGATGTTGGTTTCACCAACAATCCGCAACCTCAAGGTCACTAAGATGCTAGTTGACGGCGGGGCCGGCTTGAAAATTGATCTCCTCCGCGGTGCTCCAGAAACTCCAGATCCCTGACAGCGAGCTCGAAGAGACCGGTACATTTCAAGGAATCAACCCGGGAAGGAGCAAGCCGAAGGGAAAGATCACGTTGCCGGTAACATTTGGTAGCGAGCTGAACTTCAGGACTGAGAGGGTCACATTTGATGTTGCTGACTTTCCATTACCTTACAATGGAATCCTTGGCCGTCCGGAACTCGCCAAGTTCATGGCAGCCTCTCACTATGCGTAGAACATACTGAAAATGCCAGGCCCGATAACTGTCATCTCTGTCCCTGGCGACAAGAAGGGTGCTCTTATTTGTGCCGACAAGATCTACCGGGAAGCAGCAGCTGCAGCGGAACGCAATACACTTGCCGCTGAAGCTCCCAGGGGGAAGAAGAAGACCAAGTCCGGCAAGAGTTCTGATGCCCACTCCGGCAAGCGCACCTCTTCGGAGTGCTGCGCTACCGTCGAGGACGCATCATCGAGCTCCACCGGCAAGTGTAAGAAGGCAATGACAGCTCCACCTGAGACCAAGAAGGTGTCCGCCAAGGAGGACGGCGCTGGTGGTTCCTTCACCATCAGCGCCACTCTTGACCCCAAATTGGAATGCGTGCTCGTTGCTTTCCTGCGGGTGAATGTCGACGTGTTTGCGTGGCAACCGTCTGATATCCCTGGTGTTCCCAGGAAAGTAATTGAGCACCACCTTGCCGTCTGTCCTCATGCGCGGCCCGTCAAGCAGAAAGTCAGGAAACAGGCAGTGGAGCGCCAAGAATTCATTGCAGAAGAAATCAAGAAGTTGGAAGCAGCAGGCCTTGTGAGAGGAGTGCTCCATCCCATGTGGTTGTCCAATCCTGTTGTCGTGCGCAAGGCTAACGGGAAATGGAGGCTTTGTATTGACTTTACTGATGTTAATAAAGCTTGTCCCAAAGACCCATTTCCCTTGCCGCGCATTGACCAGATTGTTGACTCCACAGCCGGATGTGATTTGCTTTCATTTCTTGATGCATACTCAGGATACCATCAGATCTTCATGGCAGAAGAAGATGAAGAGAAAACCGCATTTATCACCCCGTGTGGCACGTACTGCATCGTACGGATGCCTTTTGGTTTGAAGAATGCTGGTTCAACATTCGCAAGGGTAGTCCACCACGCTTTTCCGCCACAGATGCACAGAAATGTGGAGGCCTACATGGATGACATAGTGGTCAAGAGCAAGAATAGGGCGACCCTGATTCAAGATTTAGACGAGACATTTGCAAATCTGCGCAAGATCAACCTCAAGCTTAACCCCAAGAAGTGCGTGTTTGGAGTCCCTTCCGGCAAGCTTCTCGGGTTCTTCGTGTCTCAGAGGGGAATTGAAGCCAATCCTAACAAGATCAAGGCCATTGAGCAGATCGAAGCACCAAAGCGCGTCAAGGATGTACGAAGGCTTGCCGGTTGCGTGGCTGCTCTCAGCAGGTTTATCTCTAGATCTGCTGAGCGCGCCCTGCCATTTTTCAAAATTTTGAAAAAGGCAGGTCCAATAAAATGGACTCCGAAGGCGGAGGCTGCGCTGCAGGACTTGAAGAGATACCTGTCCTCCACTCCAACACTTGTCGCACCTAAGCTACAAGACAAGTTGCTGCTGTATATAGCGGCAACCAATCAATTGGTTAGTGCTGCGTTAGTGGCGGAGAGGGAGGCGGATGATGAGCCAGAAACCACGGCAGATACATCCAGCGACAAGCAGGGGGCTTCGTCGACAAGCTCTGGTCCCTACAAAGATGGATCTGTGCAGGAGCATGATAACATGCAGAAGAGAATGGTGCAGCGTCCAGTTCCCTTCTATAGGGGGCTAGATCAAGGTACTCTGGTGTGCAGAAGTTGCTTTTCGGCCTCCTCATGGCCTCGAGAAAGCTGCGCCATTACTTCCAAGCACATGAGATTACAGTCGTCACTCGCTTTCCGCTGAAGAGGATACTGCAAAATCCAGAAGCGACAGGCAGGATTGTCGAGTGGGCGCTGGAACTGTCAAGCTTTGGCCTCAAGTTTGAGAGCACTTCAACTATCCAAAGCAGGGCATTGGCAGAGTTCATAGCAGAATGGACGCCAACACCAGATGAAGAAATTCCAGAGACGAGCATCCCCGTCAAAGAGGCAAGCAAAGAGTGGCTGATGTACTTTGATGGTGCCTTCTCGCTGCAAGGTGCCGGTGCGGGCGTGCTGCTTGTCGCGCCCACCGGAGAGCACCTCAAGTACGTAGTCCAGATGCACTTTCCCAAAAAGCAAGCAACTAACAATACTTCAGAATATGAAGGATTGCTTGCCGGTCTCAGAATCGCAGCAGACCTTGGGATCAAGAAGCTCATTGTCAGGGGTGACTCACAGCTTGTCGTCCGCCAAGTGAACAAGAACTACCAGAGTCCATTGATGGAAGCATATGTTGATGAAGTGAGGAAGCTAGAAGAGCACTTTGACGGCCTACAGATGGAGCATATCCCAAGAGCTCAGAATGACATTGCTGATAGCCTGTCAAAGTGCGCCGCACTAAAGTTACCTGTGGAACCAGGGATCTTTGTGCTCAAGTTGACTCAACCATCCGTAACACCATCAACAGGACAAAGCAAGAAGAGGAAGTTGGTTTCTGGTGACTACTTTCCGGCAGAGCTCCCCGAAGCCACCGCCAAGAAAGTCCCCAAGATCAACACCAAGAATGCTGAGGGGCAGTCTGCTCCGGCAAGCCTTATGGTTTCTTCCATTGAAGCAGACGCACCCGACAAGCTTCGCTCCGGCAAGCTTGCCGGGGAACATCAAGCTCCGGCAGGGCCGCAAGTCCTTGTCGTGGAAGCGGATGTTCCCGCAACAGCAGATGTGCCTTTAGTCCTTGTTGTCGAGCCACAAGCTCCAGCATGGGCACAGCAGATTGTCCATTTCCTTCAGACAGGAGAACTTCCCGAAGAGCAAGAAGAAGCGGAAAGAGTAGCCCGGCAGTCAAGTATGTACCAGTTTGTCGATAGCATACTGTACAGAAGAAGACTCAACGGTGTGAAATTGAAGTGTATTTGCCGGGAAGATGGACAAAAGCTGTTGGCAGAGATACATGGAGGCATATGTGGCCACCACATAGGCGCAAGAGCACTTGCCGGCAAAGCTTTCCGGCAAGGTTTCTTTTGGCCGACAGCCCTCCAGGATGCAACTGCACAAGTAACCAAGTGTGAAGCGTGCCAGTTCCACTCCAAACAGATACACCAGCCAGCTCAAGCTCTCCAGACGATCCCTTTATCCTGACCATTTTCGGTCTGGGGGCTCGATATCATCGGCCCCTTCCCCCGAGCTGTCGGGGGCTTTGAGTACTTGTACGTCGCAATCGACAAGTTCGCAAAGTGGCCGGAAGTGCAGCCAGTGAGGAAGGTGACAGCACAGTCAGCAGTCAAGTTCTTCAGGTCAATTGTTTGCCGTTTCGGGATCCCTAACAGGATCATCACCGACAACGGCACGCAATTCACGAGCCGCACCTTCATGCAGTACGTCCAAGACTTGGCGCCAAGGTCTGCTTTGCTTCTGTTGCTCATCCGAGAAGCAATGGTCAAGCAGAGAGGGCAAATGCTGAAGTGCTGCGCGGACTCAAGACCAGAACTTTCGACAGGCTGCGCAAGTGCGGAAGAAACTGGATAGAGGAGCTGCCGGTGGTTCTTTGGTCGATCAGAATGATGCTGAATCGAGCCACTGGCCAAACGCCTTTCGCTCTAGTCTATGGAGCAGAGGCAGTTCTCCCCATGGAACTCGTATACGGATCGCCTCGAGTGCTCGCTTATGATGAGCTTGAGCAAGAACAGCTGCGACAAGACGACGCGCTGCTCCTTGAGGAAGATCGTCTTCAGGCTGCTGTACGAGCTGCTCGATACCAGCAAGCTTTGCGCCGCTACCATAGCCGCAAAGTTAAGGCCAGAAGCTTCGAGGAAGGCGACCTTGATCTTCGGCGCGTTCAATCCGCCAAGAATTCCAACAAGTTGATGCCGAAGTGGGAAGGCCCTTATCGGGTGAAACGAGTCACAAGGCCCGGCGCTGTCCGCCTTGAGACCGAAGATGGCATTCCGGTGAGCAACTCCTAGAACATAGAACATCTTCGTAAGTTTTTCCCGTAAGGCGCGGTTGCCGGAACCCTGGTCCGGCAACCACCTTTTGTACAAGTCTTGCCGCTGTTGCATGTAATCCTTTGTACAAAGCCGGGCGCAGATCCCGTGCATAAATAGAACCCCATGTGCTCCGCACAACTTGTCCATTTCATGCATTAGTTTCTTTCTTGCATGTGTTATCTGACATTTTGTGCAGCACCTGCATCCGGTAAGCAATAACGAGCCGAAGGGCTCCATATTATTATTTTCTCTTCTTTCTTCTTTTTTCAACAAAGGAAAAGAAGGTTCCCTCGCACACATGTTTGCCGGGGAGGGGGGGGGGAGGAGAAGATTGTGGTATGGACCAGGCGTCGTTCAAGCAAAGTTCTGCCTTGCCTGGAAGCAAACAACAGAAAAGATAAGTTGCCAAAGTTTGAGCAATCAATTATTAAATTTTTTGAGTTATCTTCCTTGAACGACCCTGCTTTGTATGGAAAACCTGTGCGGGGAGGAACCAACTCGTGGCTAGTTGCGCCCTTACTTTGTTTCGAGTCCGCTCAACAACTTAAGTGTGCTGCATCTAGTCGCGACAAGGTTTCTTGTCGGAAGCAGTGCCGCCAGCAGGCTGCTGAAGTTCCGCACTCAGCGCTCGCGGCTCGGGTGCTTGCACCGATAAGTTCCCTAGAAGCGTAGGGTAAAAACATACAAAGGAAGGAATCTAGTAGAGGAAATAACATAGCAATTGATAACAGAAATGAAGTTATATTACAAGATAACTTGTCGCAGCTCTAACAGACTGTTTTCATAACATGATTAGCAGCGACAAGGGAAAAGAAGAAATGGGCGGCCTAGTCTACGCGGTCGCCCTCAACCCTCTTGATCCCGCTCATCTTGTCCACAATGGGTGCGACAAGGGCCTTGAGTGCGTCCTGATCGGCGTCTGGCGGCAAGGACTTGAGGACGTTGGTGAAGCTGAGGCCTGGATTGCGGAAGGCCACCTTCATCAGCACCTTCTGGAGAACCCCGGCGCAGATTTTGCGCGACTCGTCGGCCAGCTGCTTTGGGATCCTTTCCCGGAGCCGCTGGAGTGCCGTCGCCACGCCCTTAAAGAACAGGTTGAGCTTGGCGCTGGGCTGGAGATTCTTGTCGGAGGGATACCCAAAGTCCCCCATCCCCAGCGGTGCCAACTCCTCGTCGATGACTGCGGCAATATTCACCAGACCCTCGGTCCAGTGCTCCACAGTATCTCTCAACGAGTTCTGGGTAACTGCAATGCTCTCCAGCAGCGCCTTGTCAGCTTTGACCTTCTCCGACAAGGTCTTCTCCCGCTCCTTGGCGGCCTCCAGCGTCTGCATCAGCGTGGCCAGCTTCAACTCCAGGACCGCATTGGAATCCTTGGCGGCGCTGAGCTCCTTGCCCCTCTCAGTGAGAAGACCTTGCAGCTCATCGTGGGCAGCAGCATCCTTCTCACGCTCACGCTTGAGCGCGGCAAGCTCCTCGCCGCTCTTCCCGATGTTGGCCTCCAGCTGCGCCACCTTCTCCTCCAACTCTTTCTTGGCGGCCTCTGCGATTGCGGCAGCGTCCTTTGCTTCCTTGAGCGCCCCGCCAAGTGCTTGATCGCGCTCGGCGAGCTCCTCCTCATAGCTGTCGAGGTTGGCCTTCCGCTGCACCCATTTGCCTTCTCGCGCGGACTGCTTCTCGGCGGCCAGCCATTGTTCCTCCTCAGCTTCGGCCTTCTCGAGAAGGAAGGCCGTGCGCTCCTCGTCGAGTCACTACCGCTCCTGTGCCAGGGACCGGAGAGATTCTTGATTTTGGCCCCGGAGCTCCTCCGCGCGCTTCTCCATGTCCACTCCCGCCTTTGTGACAAGCGCTTCCCGGGAAGCCAGCTTGGCTTGCTGTGTGCGGTAGAGTGACAGCAGCTTCCGCAGCAGCTGCTCCTCCTCAGGCTCGCCACTGCTGCTACTGGGCGCGTTGACCAACGACAGTCCGGCGGAGGTGAGCCCTTCCCCATCGAAAGTTTCCCCCTCGACCGGCGCCCTGGAGCTCGACGCCCAGGGTAGCTTGATGAAGATATCGTCGCTGGCCTTCAAGTAGGCGCCGGGCTGGGGCTCCTCGGAGCCCGGCCCCGCAGTGGCGGCAGAGGGATCGGCGGTCGACGCAGCGCCTGGCGCTCCAGCGGCCTCCGGGTCGTCAGTGCGATCGCCCGACCCCTCGCCGGCTTCTGCGGCGGCAGCCTTGGCGGCCTCCTCGTGTCACGACCGGTTTTCCAATAAAAATATTTATTGAGAAACCAATCTTTTGAGTCCAGTATGAGAGAAATCCTCCTCACTGGTAGACAAATTCTTGATACAATAAGCCAGTAGCATAAAATATATTACAGGGTCGAACTACGGTTGCTCAACCAAATTATTACAAGCACGCCAATAATTATACATAATGGCGGACATGACACAGTGGTGTGGAGGCATACTACTGACTCGAGGATAGGGCGGTGGTGGAAAAACACAGCGGGGAGAGAAATACAAGACTCTAAGTCTGTCATCTCATCGAGCGTCGAGGTGAGGCTCGATGAATTTATTTGGTAGCGGAAGCGGATATAAAACATTGACCAAATCCAGGGTCGCACGAGATTGACTGGGACTCCTCTAGGTGTCGGACTCGCTATCAATCTCTTCATCCATGAGATCGCCTTCGTCAGCATCTGGCCAAATCAACAAGCCAGTGAGTACTTTGAAAGTACTCGCAAGACAGTTCGGACGTAAGATATAACAAATGCATGCATGGATGCATCATGAATAATTCACCAATGTACATTAAAAATTAGCATAACAGGGTAAGTAAAAGGGAAACGGCGGTAGTCCGCCTGAAATCCCAACAAAACTTAAATAACTACCGATCGGGTGTCTGAAGCGACGCCTCGAAAGGTGAATAATTA
Source organism: Triticum dicoccoides (assembly GCF_002162155.2). Classification (NCBI taxonomy): domain Eukaryota; kingdom Viridiplantae; phylum Streptophyta; class Magnoliopsida; order Poales; family Poaceae; genus Triticum; species Triticum dicoccoides. Next base: position 3,020,942 of record NC_041381.1, read on the forward strand.
AATATAAGGAAATGATGCCACAGTCTGGCGTCTTAGCGACACCACATAAAGGGCTTTAAAAGTAATACCATAGTCGAACGTCGGGGCGACATCACAGAAAGGGCTTTAAAAGAAATGCCACAGTCGGACGTCGGGACGACATCACAGAAAGGGCTTTAAAAGAAATGCCACAGTCGGATGTCGGGGCGACATCACAGAAAGGGCTTTAAAAGAAATTCCACAGTCGAACGTCAGAGCGGCATCGCAGAAAGGGCTTGAAAAGAAAGTAGAATACAACAATGCCACAGTCGGACGTCTGAGTGACATCGCAGAAAGGGCTTGAAAAGAAAGTAGAATACAACAATGCCACAGTCGGACGTCTGAGCGACATCGCAGAAAGGGCTTTTATTCACAAGTAAATAATACTCACAATAAACATTTAATTCATGAGAATAAATGGGTTAGTCCATCCACAGGAATAATCATTTAACTGGAACTAGCACTCATGGAATCACCGGAGTCTCTGCCATCAAAACTGACATTTTGATTAGGATAAGATAATACGAATTTGGACATGGAATAGATGATTTGGAGGAATATATGACTCTGCAGAGTTTGTACAAAATTTTCCCACAGCCAACGGATTTCCGTAGTCACGAAGGACTAGTTCCGTTTACGGTATTTCGGAAGAAAACACAGCTAACCAGTACACACCCATCCTACCTCTCGATGCTAGGAATCACCCTAGACATCGTCCATGAAAAACTTTTGAGACGGGGAGATCACAATCTCGAATAGCATGGGATCAAATTTATATACGCGCGCTCTAAGGGGTGCCCCCCTCTCGGTCCCAACCGGAAACACCCATGCCCCCTGACCGGATGACTGGCTTTAATCCAGGGCCATGGAACCATCATCACGGCCCCTCCTTTTGGTGTGTACCAGAAAAGCGGTTTGCAACTTACTAAACCATATTCCTTGCGGAAAACATGTGGTAGTACAGGGAAGGAAATGAGAGGAACTGGACCGATACGGTTTGACACTGAAGTCACATAGTCTGGCATAAGACTGGCATGCTACAACACTGCCATCTCACCCATCCTCATGCCAACACATGGCCATTCATACTCACATCCATCCACTTATGGATCATCGAACTCACTTACCTCATTATCGCATAAAATAACGTTCATCGATATGCTTCTCAACATGCCATGAAACTAACTAAATGCAAAACATGCCAAGACACTCATCATATCAAAAGTTCAAACATTGCTTGCCTGGTTCAGAGTAGTCGGAGCCTAGCTCGGTGAAGTTCGCGGCTCCGTCACCTCCTTCGGTATCTACGGTATAAAGAAAATATATGCGCTATCGTAAATAACAAGGAGTGCACAAAAAGTATTCCAAATATTTTTCAAAAAACCTGATAAAAAACTAGACAAAATTTTAAAGAGAGCAGAAAAAGAATCAATCAAAAATACTTTTCTGTTTAAAAGTTATAAGGGTTTTTGTCCAGGGACTCATCTGTAATGAAACAGAAAATATCCAGGGGCTAGCTTATAAAAACAGAAAACGCTTCGGCAGAAACTACGCCAGCCCAAAGGGAAAACGTATTTGCCCGAAGGCGCTTCCAGAAAACGGTTCAATAGAGAGAGCAGAGAGGCTGACGGTGGGGTCCCACTCGTCAGGTTTGAACTTTCAAAAAGGGGGACGAACTCGTCGGTGCCCGAGAGCCGCGGTGGTCGCCGGCGGCGATCCACGGCGAGGCAGGGGGATCGGAGGGTACCTCCTTGCTCAGGGCGCCATTCCGCGTCGGTTGGTGGTGGTGGTGGTCGTCGGCGAGTACCACGTCGACGGCGAGCTTTGCTCCGGCGGACGGCGGCTCGGGTGGTCGAGGGACTCGTCGGAGAGGGCTGCAGAGATCAAATTGAAGAGGGGGTTAGGCTCCTGGTAGCTAGAGGGAGTAACGGACGGGGTTTGGGCACCGGAGATGGCCTCATTGGAGCAAATCGTGGTGGAGGCCGAGGCGGATCGGGGCGGCCGGAGTTGGGGGAGGAGACCTCCTCGAGGTCCCCCTAGTGTCCTGGCGTGGCGTTGGTGAGGAGTGGTGATGCTGCGTGCACGAGGGTGAGCTCGGGGCCCTTTTTATAGGCGGCCCGAGGCGATTGCCGTGTATAGGGATCTCCGGCGAGTGATTACGGCGGTGCCGTGGATGTGCAGTGGGGTTAGGGGCTTGGGCATCATCGTTGAGGTCCACCGGTCCCATTTAGGCGCTAAACGGGCTGGGATTTGGTGCTATGGGTGAGCTCGACGGAACGGGGGTGGCGCGGCCCGTCGGCGGTAGGGAGCACGTTCCGTGCTTGCCGGGCCACGGCGACGGTGCCACGGGCGTGCGCTGGCACGCATGAGGCCACGCGGAGAGCAGAGGGGCGATGGGCGGCGCGGAACGGCGTTCTGCCGTGGTGTGCCTTCTGTCGGCCGCCACGGGAGGTCCCGACGCCGCAGAAGACGCCGGCGAGGGCGGGCCAGCGCGCCACCGACGCCAGGAAGGCTCCACGCACGCGTGTGAAGCTCCGGACAAGAGGGAGGGGCTGCGAGGAACGTGCCAAGTGCACTGTGAACGCGTGAGTGAAGCTGACGAACGCAAAATGACACTGAAGTCTGAATTTTCTGAATTTTGAACAGCAGCAGTGCATGCAAGGTGTTCGACAGAATGAATTTGGCCTCTGGTGATTTTTCCTTGAGCTGATTTTTGTGGAGTGGCTTCTCATTGCTCAAATAGGTTGCCTGAATTTTGGTGGAATTTTTGGAGCAGTGCAGATATGAATTTCATCAAATTTGGCAAATCTGGTCCAAACTTGCGGAGACTGAATTTTGAAAATTTTGAAAAGAGGAGAAGTGGATCAAGATGGTTCTGGGTTGTGGGTACAAAGGACTATCCAGGAGAGTTGGTTTGAGGTCAAAATTCAAATGCAATAGGGTACTTGCTTTGAAAATCACTCAGGCTCCAAAAAAATTTCAGAATTGATTTGAGAGGAAAAATAATTAGAATAAAATCCAAAACTTGTTTGGATTAGTTGGGACAGAGAACTTAGGTTGATCACAAGGTGTAGGGGAGGTTTTGGAGGGGTTTTACCACATGGGAAAAAATGCAAAGTCATGGGTGGTCTTCAAGATATGAAAATCCCAAGTTTTTCATAGAGTTTCATTTTAAAAGAAAAAGATTAAACTCCCAAAATAAACTTGAGAGAGAACCAACAGAGAAGAGGTTTCAAAAGATCAAACACCAAAGTTTGAAAAAATAAAATCCTTGCCAAAGCAAAGGAAGTTTTTAAGAGGAAGGTTTTCTGAAAGAAAAATTAAATGGCCTCTTTTCAAAGAAAACCACAAGGATTTTGATAAAAACCAAATAAAAATTTTGGAGTGTCACACCTCGCCGGCGGTCTCATCAGCACCGGCCCCTTCCTCGCTGGCGCCCTCTGTCTCCATTGGCTCAGCAGCGGATGGGTCTGAAGAACGAAGAAGGGAGAAAAATCAATCAAAAATCAGAAGAACAAGAACCCAAGGGAAAATTTTTGGACAAGTGAATTACGTGTGCCAAGATCTGCAGTTGCGGCCTCGGCCGCCGCAGGATCAACAGTGCCGTCCCTTGCCGGAGAGTCCCCTCTTGCCGGAGAGTCCTCCCTTGCCGGGGACTCCTCCCTTGGCGGCGCAGTAGAAGCAGATGGCACTTCGGGACCAGCTTCTGATGTGGCTCTCCTGCACAAATCAACAAGCAAGATATCAACAAAGGAAAAAGCGCTCATGCGCGCCTGACAGCAGAAAGCTAGCTATGAACTTACGCGTGGGGCTGCGCTGGGGGCTGCTTTGAGGAGTGGTTGCCGGGTCCGTCAAGGTGGTCTCGGACCCACCCCCTGCTGACACGGTGGGGTCATCTTCAATGACAATCACCGCGGCCTTGGCCCTCTTCGCCGCTCTCTGGGCCAGCGTCCTGAAAAGAAAGGAGTCCAGATTGAAGCAAGTCAGATACAAGATATAAACAGCAAGATTGAAGAACTACAAGAGCACCAAAGAAACTTACTCTTCTTCCTCCTCGTCGGAGCTGAGCGCAGAAAGATCAATGTCCGGCCCTCCTCCGGTGCGGCGAGGCGGAGGAGTAGGATCCCTTGCCCGCTTGGCGGGGGCGGTGGCGGTGGCCCGGGAAGATCCCGCTCCAGTTGTCGCTGCTGCGTGGGGCGCTCCCGCGGCAACATTGCTTGCCGCGGTAGAGCATGTCGCACGGCTCGGCGGCTGTTGACCCGGCTGCCGCCCCGCTATGTCCGCATCCCTGCGAAGACGCCTTCTTGGCGGGGCCGGGGGCTCCGCCTGCGGCAAGCTTTCTGAAGGCTCGGGCTCTTCCTCGCCGGCCTTGCTCGGCTCAGCTTCAGAACCGGCAGGCTCTTCCTCGCCAATGAACTCCGCGCGCTCGGCAAGGTTTGCTACCTCTGCCGCCTCCGCCTCCTCCACAGTGAACCCAAACGTGCCCGAGGCAGCTGCGGCCGCAGCCTCTTCCACCCTAGTGGCGATGCGCTGCAGCTCCTTGTTGGTAGTGTCACGGGTGAGGCTCTTCTACTCGTCAACGCGGACCGGCACTTTATCCAAGTTGTCGAAGAACACTTGCACGACGTCATCCGCAGGCTCTTGCCAAGTTGGAACGATTCCGTGTGAATCGCACAACGGCATCATGGCGCGGATCCGGTCAAGCGAAGCATTGTTGCACAATGGAATGACGCCCCTTGGCAGCGTGAATGGGTGCTGGGGGTCGCGTTTGAACAACTCCAGGAGCATTGCATCCAGCTCCAAGATGGTGAAGTTGTAGTTAAGGCCCGGCCGTAGCCTCATGATGTCCGCCGAGTTCTTGAATTCCCAGGCGGGCCTCCCCCTCTCCTGCAGGGGGGCGATGTGGCGGCGGAGGAAATCTGCGCCTACAGCGCCTACAGTGAGCCCGGCAAGCCTGAGGCGAAGGATCCTAGTAATGGCGATCTTCAGCCTCTCGTCTTCCAGGGCCACGTTGCTCCAGTCATTGCCGCGCACTATTGGAGCTTGGCGCACGGCGGTGAAGGGCTGCCGATTCTCCTCGACGACCCAGCACCACTCCACTCTCCACTCATCCCACTTGCTGCGGAGCTCACACTCCAAGTACGCCTCCTTCTTGCCGACTCTCGAGATCCAGGTGATCCCTCCGGCAAGCGGCTCTCCTCTCTCTACCCGAGGTATAAAGAAGTGGCGGAAAAGGGAAACATTGGGGTGGACTCCGACAAAGTTTTCGCACAAATGTGCGAAAACTCCCATGGTCAGAACGGCGTTGGGGGTGAAATCAAGGAGGCGGAAGCCATAGGTGTTCATGATATCGCAGAAGAACTCCGAGAAGGGCGGGCAGAGCCTGCAATAGAAGAACAGTGCGAAGAATGGGTACCCGTTTGGAGCCAGCTCCGAAGCAGCGGCCGGGAGTACCCTCGTGCGCGGGTGCGCCCGCGTCTCCGTCGCCCAAAAGAGGAAGAAGTACTCCATCATCTCCTTCGCGCCGAGCTGGGGGGAGAAGATCGCCCGCTCCTTCCGCAGCGCCGCGAGCCGCTGCGCCTCGGCCGACTTCACGCCCTTTCCCTTGTCGGCTTTCGGAGCCATGGCGGAGGTGGTGGAGGAGGTCGACGGCGTTGGTGATGCTGGTGGCAATGGGGGGCGGAGCGCTGCTCTCTCGGCTTCGAGAAGAAGGGGGGGACGGAGATTCGTGAAGATGGAGTAGTAGCAACCAGCGAGGGGGAACGAACTGCCCCTGTTTCCTCTGCTTATAAAGAGGGACGAGGCAGACGTTTCGCCCTTCTGAATAAAGAACCACCCACGATCTCTCCCACGACGCCGCATTCAACGCGTGCCGTTAGGGGAGAGCGTGGTGGATACGGAGCGAGATTCGGTGTGGCCCAATCCGCGTGTGCCCGTGCCCTGTCTGGGGCCTGGCCCAACAGCGCTGTCAGGACCCCGACTCAATGCCACATCGATCTAGCATGTAACACCTCATATCACTTTGCGGCCTCACGCACGGTATTCCCACGGGTGTCGCCTTACCTTTGCCCGGGACCGTTTGCGCCTTTTGGCACACTTATATGACAGTGTCGCTAGCATCCATATGATAAGGAGCCCGGGCTGACATGGCTAGTCGTAAACCCAAAGTGGCACAAACTTACAAGGACAGGCATCCATGACCCAGCATCGAACGTGTCAGTCATCAGCGAGTGAACCCAGGCTGTAGCACTGGGCTAACAGGACTCCGGTGAACCGGGCTGTAGCAGGCTAACAGGAACGAAGAAGGACACATGCCGGCCAGCCTAAGTGTTCCGGAGCAGTAGCAAGCTACCATGGCTCAGTGGAAACACTAGGAGACATTTCTCGGTAAGAGAGGCTACTAAAGATAAACAACTAGATGGTCAGATCCCACACATACCAAGCATTTCAATAACATACACACAATATGCTCGATATGTGCAAATACAACATGGCATCACAACATGACTCTACGACTCAAGTAATTTATTCATTAGGCTCCGAGCAGCGAGATATTACAAACATGGGTCTCATGACCCAACACTCAGAGCATACAAATCAAAGCACAAGCGGAAGCTATCATGTCTGAGTACAGACATCTATAAATGAAAAAGGCTGAAAAGCCTGACTATCTACCAGATCCTGCCGAGGGCACAAGATCGTAGCTGAGGTAACAAGCTAAACGTCGAAGTCCACGTGGAACTACTAGCGAGACCGAAGTCTCTCTACAAAACATAAAATAGGCAAACGTGAGTACAAATGTACCCAGCAAGACTTACATCAGAGCTAACTACATATGCATCATGATCAACAAAGGGGATGGTGGAGTTTAACTGCAGCAAGCCAGCTTTGACTCAGTGGCTAACCTAAACTATGATTGCAAGTAACTCTTCAGGTGGCGCACACGAGTCCACATATTCACCATATCAATACACCACTATGGATCCGCTCCCGTCTCCCTACGAGAACGCCATCCATAGCACTCACGCTTATCTTGCGTATTTTAGAGTATCCACTTTCACTTGTCTATGAACTGATATAAGCAACCCAGAAGTCCTTTTCCGCGGACACGGCTATTCGAATAGATGATGTTAACCCTGCAGGGGTGTACTTCTTCACACACGCTCTCACCACTTACCGCCGTTTACACGACATGTACTCGGCAACCTTCAAGCGGAAGCCCAACGTGGCTGTCGGCCACGGCCTACCTAAACACTCAAGTCTCTAGTCCAGGTTTATCGCCTATTCGGGTTCCATCCATGAGGAGATCCGGCCGGAGTTTCGCTCACAGCCCCAAACGATGTGAACAGGGTTCCCGAGACACCAAACGGGCGCCCGGTACACCGTGCCACGTGCCTACCGCATCACAGCCCACCCCTACAGTCAGCGCTGCGCACGGCCTCCAGCATACTACAAACACCAGAAACTACTTGCAACTCCTGGACAGAGGACAAGGGTGATCAAGAAGCCGAGAGGGTCCTTTGGTTTCGGGCCCAATGCGTGGTAGTAGCTGAATCATGGATCACAAACACAGAACTCAGTTCCTGAGGACGGCTGCAATGAGACAACCCACCATGTACTCCTACATGGCCTCTCACCGCTACATTTACCAAATCGTGTTCACACACTTAGCTCACACATAGTAGGACATGTTCACACGCCTCTGATTCATCCCCGATGAATCAGACCTGACTCAACTCTAAGCAGTAGCAGGCATGACAAACAAACATGAATGAGTAGGCACAACAGGGCTCAAACAACTCCTACTCATGCTAGTGGGTTTCATCTAATTACTGTGGAATGACAGGTCATGCAGAGGATAAAGGGGTTCAGCTACCGCAGCAAGTAACAGATGAATCGATGTTGTCCTAATGCAGTAAAAGAGAGCAGGAGTGAGAGAGTGGGATTTTATCAGAATGAACAAGGGGGTTTTGCTTGCCTGGCACTTCTGAAGATAAAATTGAGTCTTCATCAGTGTCAACGATCACAACGTCGGAACATCGTCTACCAGGAGGGAACAGATACCGGCAACAAAGAAGAACACAATCAATGCAATGCACAAAATGATGCATGCTATGACATGGCAATATGAATGTGTTTTGAGCTAATGCAACTAGCAACAGATTAAATGAAGTTGGTTTGAATACAAGATTCAAATTCAAACTCCATATGTGATTATTTAAATGCCCTTTAAACATTTTGTCCAAAACAGAGGACAAACATTGTTCAAACATGCATGAAAATGGTACATATGGATTCCTTGAATTTTTCTGATAATTTTTCATATATAATTTATTTAATTTGGAGTTACGGTTAATTTTCTATGATTTATTGAAGTTTAGGGCATTTTCTGAAATTCCTGAATAATAAATAAATCCAGAAAAGGATTTACTGTGTCAGCACTGCGTCACTGTGACGTCAGCAGGTCAACAGACGCTGCTGGTGGTCAAACCTGACCAGTGGGGTCCACTGGTCAGTGACTGAGGCTGGTTAGTGTCAATGGCAGGTGGGGCCGGGTCAACAGACACGTCAGCAGGTCAATACTGACGTGTGGGGTCGGTCAACGTCCATGTCAGCGTGGTCAAAGCTGACGGGTGGGGCCCATGTGGTTAGTTAAACTAAACAGAAAATAAACTAAGATTAATTAAGGCGTGGGGCCCAGTGCCAGTGACACGGTGCGGTGATTAGTGGCTAACTAAGCCAGCCACGTCAGCAAGTGACGCCGGCGACCACGGCGACGGCGAGACCTCGCCGGAGTTGCTCGGGACGGCGCTACAGCCCGCGGTTGGTCGCGCTGAGGGCACCAAGGGTGATCCCGTGCTCCCGCGCATCTAGGGGGACCCACGAGAGGGCGTGGGGTGGCCGGAGTTGAGCGCGGCATCGACCCCGACGGCGGCCGGAGCTCGGGGGTTCGCGGGACCGGCGCTGCGGCGTGCAAACGAGACGGTTGTCGCGCTAGTTTTACTCTACGGGACGTAACGAGTGCAACGGACGCATGCGTGGGACCAACGGGCTTCACCGGCGACGAGCCCGTGCGGCGGAGCGTCTCGGCTCCGGTAGAGGGAGCGGCTGGAACTCGAAATCGGACATGGGGTTAGGGGGAAACGAAGCAGGGGCTCACGGAGATCACGATGAGACGGTCGGCGTGCTCGGGGAAGGCCTGGGGCGACGGGACAGCGACGGCGATCTCCGGCGACCGAAGCTTGAAGACGAGTCGATGCGGTCGAGTTGGGGCGTCCGAGCGCTCGGGGCTTGCTCGAGGCGACGTAACAGGCGGTGGCGGAGTTTGCAGACTACACGGGGAGGCGAGAGGAGCATGGTGGGCGTGGTGGCAGCGAACGACGGCGGCGGCTCTCT
>NC_041381.1:3030556-3038756 GCF_002162155.2 Triticum dicoccoides
GGGGGGGGGGTTCGTGGCATCGTGGTGGCGTGAGGGGGAGGCTCGGGAACGCCTCGGTGGAAGAAGGAGGTGGCCGGGGCCTCTCGGGCGCGCGCCATGCCTCGCCTCTGTTCGTCCTCCTGGCAGAGGAGGAAGATGACAAGGGGGAGGAGGTGGGCTGGGCCGGCCAGATGGGCCTGGTGGGTTGCAGAGGTAAGTCCAGGTAAGGTTTCTCTCCTCTGTCTTTTATCTCTATTTCAGTTCTGTTTTCTTTATTTAATCTGTTTTGCCACTGTCTTGAATTTTAAAAATAATTCAAACAATGCCAAAAACTCCTCTGAATATTTTATATTGCTAGATGGACTTTTCCAAAAGCTTATAAAATATTTCAGGGGTATTTGAAATTATATTCTAATTATATGAATATAATTCAAATTCAAATAGCTAATGAATTAAATCCAAAGTCCCAAAAATAATTCCTTAAAAAATGTTCAATATTTTGGTTGGGACCAGAACCCTTACCAAAAATTATCAAACATTTAAGAAGAGCATTTTGGAGCAATGAATGAGATTTCTAGGGTTTTTGCCCCTCTTTTATTTAAGTTTTTGAGGCTTCCAAAATTCCTCAGTTCAGGTTTCAAAAATTTAAACATGATGCACACATGAAGCTAGCCTAGAGCACTACCAGCAGCTAGGGATGCGACAACTCACCCCCACTAAACAAGAATCTCGTCTCGAGATTCAAGCATAGGGTAAGGTGAAGGGTAACGCAGACTAGTATAATCTTCACGATCCAGGGTGCACTTCAGTTGAACGTTGATTCATTCACCATCATTGTCTTGAAGTCTTGCCTTGAAAAATCCTGTCAACATGACATGGAGGGAAGAAGGAGGCTCTAGAAGGGTCGATCTTCTCGAAGATCGAACAACTCACGGAATGAGACATAGGACCATCTCTCGGGTTGAGACACGCGATACACATCAAGAGGGGTGGGAAGAAACGGATGACGAAGGTTCACTAGGTGGACAACAATTCCGCACTTAGGAAGGTGGTAAACGATTGTCAACGTAGCGAGGAGTTGAGTTGCCATGATACCACGATGAAACATCCTGGAGGAGGGTGATTCGTAGATTATTACCTTAAGTGGCAAAAAGAATTACTTTTGATTCAGAGATCATTGAAACTCTTTAAACCAGCCTAAGACAATTCTCGAGCGATCGTTTGGAGGGGGTCGGTAGAATGGCATACTCGGACTTGGATGATGTGGATTACCTTGTTGAAGACAACGCAATGGATGAATTTGCTTATCACCGGAAATGGAAGAGACCCATGGTAGAATGGCACATTGGCGGTGCAAACTGGGAACAAAATGCAAATGCTGGGAATGATTCTAGTAACTGGGGAAGAACCCAACAATAGAGAGTGAATTCACTGTTTGAATAGATCATAGCATTGCCGAGGGAACTGAGAGCAAACCCAGCTAGTGCCGATGATAACACGTAGCGCTTGTGCGTGCTCTCAAGAACTTGAGCATTTCCACAATCATCAAGATTCTACCAATATCCGTGTCAAGGATCCTGGCAACACAACTTGCTACCATGATGAATGATGATGGATGATGCAGATGCAAAGGAAGATAACACCTTCTCAGATTTCACCCTTGGCGGGGCCAAGGAAATAAAATCTGGATGATCGACCGAGAGACATTTAGCACTCCGCTTCTAATGTTCTCCTTGATGTGCTAGTGTAACCCATTCATAGATATGGTTTGATATCTAGAACATCAAGTAAAAGGTCGGACTTCGGGATCTCAGAAATCCATAGGGGCAACTAGGGAGTAAATCCTACGAAATCCATATGGGGAGGTGGCCAACTTCCTCAATCAAGATATTATAATAACAGGTCTTCCGGCTGGGTGTGTTGGCCACGACATCCACTTTACCGGTTTTCGCGCGACCAATATTATAATTCTTGGGAAATATTCCAACCATCATATCTGCCTGAGATTCAGATCTGGTTGGTGTCAGGATATTCCAGACTCATCGAGTCCAGGAAGAAAAACGGAAGTTTGCAACACAAATCGACGAGATGACGTTGCGGGATTCTCGGGAGATGAACTACGATAGCAAGCTCCAAAACATGAGCTGGTTCTGCTACAAACATGTGAACACGTTGTCCAAGACAAGAATGACCACAAAGTAGTCTTATAATAAAACACTACCGAGTTCAAGAGGGGGAACCATCAACGAGGGTATCGAAGTCCTTACATAAGTCCGGATTAGCTCTTATGAAGGAACTCCTTCTCCTTGAACAAATCAATCAGTGGCTTGCTGTGCTAGGGGTACATATAGATTGAAGGTTGCAAGTCTTCAAACCACAGAATTCTTCGCACGTGTGCATGACTGATTTGGGGTGATTCCAAAGGAAAAAACATTGACTTTCTCGAATCCATGGCGGCAACTTGCATCAAATGCACATGAACTGGAGGAAGTCACTTCTTACATCCGAACATATGCTTCATGAACTAGCATGAACAAATGCTTTCAAAAGTTTCCAACACTAGCTTAATGTTCAACAAAATCATGGAGGAGATAAGGATGTTGTCAATGGGCTCAACAACAATTCATCCGGGTTTCCTTTTAAAAGGAATTCCATAGTTAAGTGAACAAGTGATAGCATTGGTCAGACCAAAGATGTAATGGTGTATGCTCGAGGGATCAACCACGACTAAGACAACATTACGAGCATCGTTGGTACTGATTTGATTTGACGATAGCCCACACTCAAATCAAAGGATTGATAAGACAATAGGTCCAGCAACTGATCACAGGGACCAATCGATGAAGATATCATCTTTCTTCAACACACACTACACAAGAATATGCCTTTGGAACGAACTAAGTTAGGCAAGCTTTTATCTTCCAACTCTCCAAGTTGTTGTCTAGCTTAACCAACTAGCTCAGGGATATCTAACACCGATTCTTGGAGAGAAGGTGGTGCACAAGAAACCAACTTGATCACGAGCTCAACATAACAGTCAGGGAACAACCTGGTAATACTTCCGAGAAGATATTCGGAAAATCACGAACCACCGGTATGTTACTAAGCTCGAGAACAATCTCGCTTTTGATGGAAAGACGATATGATCAAATGAGCGAGGACTTGACAAAATCCTAACTCATTAATCAAAGAGTGCATCAGGAAATAAGGACTAGGTAGCACAATCTATCTTAGAATGGTGATTTAATAACCAACACGCTAAGAATGAAAAATTTTGTCCTTTAACTACCAAGCAACAAGGTTGCTAGGAGTATTGAATTCACACATCACGATTCACTTGTCGGCATTCCGGTTGCGACAACACGGAACCGAGGGATGAATAATGATGGCGAGAAGTATCACTACATCAAGAATTCACAAGAGCCGGTGCAATCCTCATGAAAATCCTGACATAAAGACGGTAATACTTCAGGGTAGAACAGAATCAAAAGCTGGGCTGGCAATTTGATCTGCGGAGCACAATTGCTTTGACCCAATCCTAGATATGGAAGAGGTACTGGAGTTTGTTTCTCCTATCATTCCGCGATAGAATGGCTTGACGGACCACAAGAGTAATAGGCATCGATAAACGAACGCACGCATACGCTTGACTATCAATTGATAGACGAAGGTCAGTAGACAACTAAAGAGGAACAACTCAAAGGAACATATAACTTTCTGAGTTGTGGATGCATAGATTAGTATGTCGAGCGAGATCAACATTTCTTCCAGATAACCCATGCAGAGAGGTAGGACTGGCAGAGTCACAATATAGCATGGAGAACTCATCAAAAATAATCCTGTTGTGATATTTCAGTTCAACGAGGAACTTCTGCCATAAGTAGTTCATGGTATTTGGAAGAAGGATGTACCACGAACCTCGAGGACTATCGCAAAGTTACTAATATCCTAAAGGCACTAGCAATTACTATCAACATGAAGTAGGTAGAGTGAATCTCGGGTTCAAAACCCAGAAATAGAATGCCTACTACTAAGTAGCATCACGGGATGCTTCCGAGAATAAAGGCCAGAATCATCACACTGGGAACACAGATCATGGCTAGACCACTAGATGATCCCCTAAGACACCTAGGGTCATAATAATAACTCCAACATAAATGTCAAGGCAATAGAATACCTTAACTCAACAATTAGTGTGATTGAGCTAGCATAAAGGAACATCGAAACCAGAGGGAAAGGATTTTGCGAATGCATCAGACTATTTAGAAACCTGGGATGACTCGGACAGCATAACGGCTGTAAATGCTCAGAAAAGATTTGAGACATTCACAGAAATGGTGGCATAACCACTCAGAAGCACAATATCAAGGTTTCGAGATCAACAATTAACATACGGAAGTAGTAGGAACTGAACTGAGACTTAAATCCAACAATCTTATAAGTCCACTGATTAGTAACACGTGATCCTAATAGAAAGAAGAGATAGCCTAGTTCTTAATCCCCGTAGAAGAGAAGATGATGATTCAGATCAGAAGGCCATGAGGTATAAGGAGTAAAAAAAAGCCTTACGTTCCATCCCACAATCAATTCCCTTATATAACTAAAGAATTTCTAGACTCAACTTCGACCAGTTTGGCTTGGTAATCCTACAGGCAGTCAAGCTCTGATACCAACGCTGTCAGGACCCCGACTCAATGCCACATCGATCTAGCTTGTAACACCTCATATCACTTTGCGGCCTCACGCACGGTATTCCCACGGGTGTCGCCTTACCTTTGCCCGGGACTGTTTGCGCCTTTTGGCACACGTATATGACAGTGTCGCTAGCATCCATATGATAGGGAGACCGGGCTGACATGGCTAGTCGTAAACCCAAAGTGGCACAAACTTACAGGGACAGGCATCCATGACCCAGCATCGAACGTGTCGGTCATCAGCGGGTGAACCCAGGCTGTAGCACTGGGCTAGCAGGACTCCGGTGAACCGGGCTGTAGCAGGCTAACAGGACTCCGGTATTCATCGCGTGACATTTCCCCGAAGGGACAGACACAGGAACGAAGAAGGACACATGCCGGCCAGCCTAAGTGTTCCGGAGCAGTAGGAAGCTACCATGGCTCAGTGGAAACACTAGGAGACATTTCCCGGTAAAAGAGGCTACTAAAGATAAACAACTAGATGGTCAGATCCCACACATACCAAGCATTTCAATAACATACACACAATATGCTCGATATGTGCAAATACAACATGGCATCACAACATGACTCTACGACTCAAGTAATTTATTCATTAGGCTCCGAGGAGCGAGATATTACAAACATGGGTCTCATGACCCAACACTCAGAGCATACAAATCAAAGCACAAGCGGAAGCTATCATGTCTGAGTACAGACATCTATAAATGAAAAAGGCTGAAAAGCCTGACTATCTACCAGATCCTGCTGAGGGCACAAGATCGTAGCTGAGGTAACAAGCTAAACGTCGAAGTCCACGTGGAACTACTAGCGAGACCGAAGTCTCTCTGCAAAACATAAAATAGGCAAACGTGAGTACAAATGTACCCAGCAAGACTTACATCAGAGCTAACTACATATGCATCATTATCAACAAAGGGGATGGTGGAGTTTAACTGCAGCAAGCCAGCTTTGACTCAGTGGCTAACCTAAACTATGATTGCAAGTAACTCTTCAGGTGGCGCACACGAGTCCACATATTCACCATATCAATACACCACTATGGATCCGCTCCCGTCTCCCTACGAGAACGCCATCCATAGCACTCACGCTTATCTTGCGTATTTTAGTGTATCCACTTTCACTTGTCTATGAACTGATATAAGCAACCAAGAAGTCCTTTTCCGCGGACACGGCTATTCAAATAGATGATGTTAACCCTGCAGGGGTGTACTTCTTCACACACGCTCTCACCACTTACCGCCGTATACACGACATGTACTCGGCAACCTTCAAGCGGAAGCCCAACGTGGGTGTCGGCCACGGCCTACCTAAACACTCAAATCTCTAGTCCAGGTTTATCGCCTATTCGGGTTCCATCCATGAGGAGATCCGGCCGGAGTTTCGCTCACAGCCCCAAACGATGTGAACAGGGTTCCCGAGACACCAAACGGGCCCCCGGTACACCGTGCCACGTGCCTACCGCATCACAGCCCACCCCTACGGTCAGCGCTGTGCACGGCCTCCAGCATACTACAAACACCAGAAACTACTTGCAACTCCTGGACAGAGGACAAGGGTGATCAAGAAGCCGAGAGGGTCCTTTGGTTTCGGGCCCAATGCGTGGTAGTAGCTGAATCATGGATCACAAACACAGAACTCAGTTCCTGAGGACGGCTGCAATGAGACAACCCACCATGTACTCCTACATGGCCTCTCACCGCTACCTTTACCAAATCGTGTTCACACACTTAGCTCACACACAGTAGGACATGTTCACACGCCTCTGATTCATCCCCGATGAATCAGACCTGACTCAACTCTAAGCAGTAGCAGGCATGACAAACAAACATGAATGAGTAGGCACAACAGGGCTCAAACAACTCCTACTCATGCTAGTGGGTTTCATCTAATTACTGTGGAATGACAGGTCATGCAGAGGATAAAGGGGTTCAGCTACCGCAGCAAGTAACAGATGAATCGATGTTGTCCTAATGCAGTAAAAGAGAGCAGGAGCGAGAGAGTGGGATTTTATCGGAATGAACAAGGGGGTTTTGCTTGCCTGGCACTTCTGAAGATAACATTGAGTCTTCATCAGTGTCAACGATCACAACGTCGGAACATCGTCTACCGGGAGGGAACAGATACCGGCAACAAAGAAGAACACAATCAATGCAATGCACAAAATGATGCATGCTATGACATGGCAATATGAATGTGTTTTGAGCTAATGCAACTAGCAACAGATTAAATGAAGTTGGTTTGAATACAAGATTCAAATTCAAACTCCATATGTGATTATTTAAATGCCCTTTAAACGTTTTGTCCAAAACAGAGGACAAACATTGTTCAAACATGCATGAAAATTGTACAGATGGATTCCTTGAATTTTTCTGATAATTTTTCATATATAATTTATTTAATTTGGAGTTACGGTTAATTTTCTATGATTTATTGAAGTTTAGGGCATTTTTTGAAATTCCTGAATAATAAATAAATCCAGAAAAGGATTTACTGCGTCAGCACTTCATCACTGTGACCTCAGCAGGTCAACAGACGCTGCTGGTGGTCAAACCTGACCAGTGGGGTCCACTGGTCAGTGACTGAGGCTGGTTAGTGTCAATGGCAGGTGGGGCCGGGTCAACATTCACGTCAGCAGGTCAATACTGACGTGTGGGGTCGGTCAACGTCCATGTCAGCGTGGTCAAAGCTGATGGGTGGGGCCCATGTGGTTAGTTAAACTAAACAGAAAATAAACTAAGATTAATTAAGGCGTGGGACCCAGTGCCAGTGACACGGTGCGGTGATTAGTGGCTAACTAAGCCAGCCACGTCAGCAAGTGACGCCGGCGACCACGGCGACGGCGAGACCTCGCCGGAGTTGCTCGGGACGGCGCTACAGCCCGCGGCTGGTCGCGCTGAGGGCACCAAGGGTGAGCCCGTGCTCCCGCGCATCTAGGGGGACCCACGAGAGGGCGTGGGGTGGCCGGAGTTGAGCGCGGCATCGACCCCGGCGGCGGCCGGAGCTCGGGGGTTCGCGGGACTGGCGCTGCGGTGTGCAAACGAGACGGTTGTCGCGCTAGTTTTACTCTACGGGGCGTAACGAGTGCAACGGACGCATGCGTGGGACCAAAAGGTCACCGGGGCTTCACCGGCGACGAGCCCGTGCGGCGGAGCATCTCGGCTCCGGTGGAGGGAGCAGCTGGAACTCGAAATCGGACATGGGGTTAGGGGGAAACGAAGTAGGGGCTCACGGAGATCACGATGAGACAGTCGGCGTGCTCGGGGAAGGCCTGGGGCGACGGGACAGCGACGGCTATCTCCGCCGACCGAAGCTTGAAGACGAGTCGATGCGGTCGAGTTGGGGCGTCCGAGCGCTCGGGGCTTGCTCGAGGCGACGTAACAGGCGGTGGCGGAGTTTGCAGACTACACGGGGAGGCGAGAGGAGCATGGTGGGCGTGGTGGCAGCGAACGACGGCGGCGGCTCTCTGTTCGGGCGAAGAACGAAGAGGGAGAGGGGAAGGAGAGCAGCGAGTGAGGGAGAGGAGA
>NC_041381.1:3039139-3143127 GCF_002162155.2 Triticum dicoccoides
GGGGGGGGGGTTCGTGGCATCGTGGTGGCGTGAGGGGGAGGCTCGGGAACGCCTCGGTGGAAGCAGGAGGTGGCCGGGGCCTCTCGGGCGCTCGCCACGCCTCGCCTCTGTTCGTCCTCCTGGCAGAGGAGGAAGATGACAAGGGGGAGGAGGTGGGCTGGGCCGGCCAGATGGCCTGGTGGGCTGCAGAGGTAAGTCCAGGTAAGGTTTCTCTCCTCTGTCTTTTATCTCTATTTCAGTTCTGTTTTCTTTATTTAATCTGTTTTGCCACTGTTTTGAATTTCAAAAATAATTCAAACAATGCCAAAAACTCCTCTGAATATTTTATATTGCTAGATGGACTTTTCCAAAAGCTTATAAAATATTTCAGGGGTATTTGAAATTATATTCTAATTATATGAATATAATTCAAATTAAAATAGCTAATGAATTAAATCCGAAGTCCCAAAAATAATTCCTTAAAAAATGTTCAATATTTTGGTTGGGACCAGAACCCTTACCAAAAATTATCAAACATTTAAGAAGAGCATTTTGGAGCAATGAATGAGATTTCTAGGGTTTTTGCCCCTCTTTTATTTAAGTTTTTGAGGCTTCAAAATTCCTCAGTTCAGGTTTCAAAAATTTAAACATGATGCACACATGAAGCTAGCCTAGAGCACTACCAGCAGCTAGGGATGTGACAAGCGCTCGGCACCGTGTTTGGCGCAGGCCGGTGGCTCCTGTCGGTGTACTAGAATAGGGGTACCCTAGTACCCCGAACTTGTGCACGGGCAGTTGCAGCACCCCGTGGCAAGGCTTGCCGGGCGAGCGCCAAGATCCTCCGTGGTTCCCTTGAAGCCATTCAAGAACAAAGTATTTAAGTTAAGGAGACAAGGCCCCGGCAAGAGGAGCTTGCCGAGAAGGCCAACCAAGGCACTTCAAGGAACTTGCTGTGACGCGCCACGCGCTCCGGTAAGGCAACAAGGCCCCGGCAAGAGGAGCTTGCCGGGAAGACCAACCAAGGTACCTCGAGACCCGGTGAGTGACAAGCTTCCGGACCCGACAAGATAACAGCAGCAGCAAGGCACTTGCCGCGGCAGGCGGCCACTCTGTGCCGTCAGGGTTAGGTAGGGTGCACTGTACAAGTAACTGTATCAACCACCTCGCTTTTTACATTTTTACCCTTCTCTGCATTGCCACCTGTCGGTGACCCCTTTAGCGTATAAAAGGAGGCCCATGCGCAACGTAGGGGGGGGGTCGGCTGATTCGTAGGTCCGATTCATTGGTACGACAGAAGACACTTACCTCTCGCGAGCAAGAAGATAATACAACCAGACAAGCAGCAGTAGGAGTGTTATCTCTCCGGAGAGCTCCGAAGCTGGGTAAACTGCTCGTGTGCTTCGGCTCGATCTGCTCTTTGTGCGACCTTCGCCCCCCGCCGAACCGAAAGGGGCCCGGTCCGCCGGCCCCATAGGTGTTCGTGGATCAGTTTCTCCCGACATCTTATATCATTTTGAGAGTCTTTTAGAACAGCATGGTATTTGCTATTGTTACAAAGTTGGTCCTAGAATGGTGAGCATCCAAGTTGGGTATAATAAAAACTATCATTGGAAGTGAATTGGATGCTATGATCAACAAGATACTTGATAATTGTTTTGAGATATGGAGGTAGTGATATTAAAGTTATGCTAGTTGGGTGATTATGAATTTAAAGAATGATTGTGTTGAAGTTTGTGATTCCCGTAGCATGCACGTATGGTGAACCGCTTTGTGATGAAGTTGGAGCACAATTTTATTTATTGATTGTCTTCCTTATGAGTGGCGGTCGGGGACGAGCGATGTTCTTTTCCTACAAATCCATCCCCTAGGAGCATGCGCGTAGTGCTTTGATTTTTGATGACTTCTAAATTTTTGCAACAAGTATATGAGTTCTTTTGATTAATGTTGAGTCCATGGATTATACGCACACTTTCACCCTTCCACCATTGATAGCCTCTTTTGTGCCGCGCAATTTTTGCCGGTACCATACACCCACCATACTCCTTCCTCATAACAACCACCATACCTACCCATTATGGCATTTCCATAGCCATTCCAAGATATATTGTCATGCAACTTTCCACCATTCCGTTCATATGACACACATTACTTTTGTCATATTGCTCTTTGCATGATCATGTAGTTGACATCGTATTTGTGGCAAGGCCACCTTCATAATTTTCATACATGTCGCTCTTGAGTCATTGCATATCCCGGTACACCGCCGGAGGCATTCATATAGAGTCATATCTTGTTCTAGCTTTGAGTTGTAAATCCATAAAAGTGTGATGATCTTAATTATTAGAGCATTGTCCTAGTGAGGAAAGGATGATGAAGGCTATGGTTCCCCCACAAGTCGGGATGAGACTTCGGACTTTACAGAAAAAAAGAGAAAAAAAAGAGAAAGGCAAAAAAGAAAAAAAAAAGGGAAAAAGGCCAAAGATAGAAAAAAATAAGAGAAAAAGAAAAAGAAAAAAAAATAAAATGAGAGAAAAAGAGAGAAGGGACAATGCTACTATCTCTTTTTCCACACTTGTGCTTCAAAATAGCACCATCATCTTCATGATAGAGAGTCTCATATGTTGTCACTTTCATATACTAGTGGGAATTTTTCATTATAGAACTTGGCCTGTCTATTCAAATGATGGGCTTCCTCAAATGTTCCTTAGGTCTTCGTGAGCAAGCGAGTTGGATGCACACCCACTTAGTTTCTTTTGTTGAGCTTTCATATATTTATAGCTCTAGTGCATCTGTTGCATGGCAATCCCTACTCACTCACGTTGATATATATTAATGGGCATCTCCATTGTCAGGACCCCGACTCAATGCCACATCGATCTAGCATGTAACGCCTCATATCACTTTGCGGCCTCACGCACGGTATCCCCACGGGTGTCGCCTTACCTTTGCCCGTGACCGTTTGCACCTTTTGGCACACGTATATGACAGTGTCGCTAGCATCCATATGATAAGGAGCCCGGGCTGACATGGCTAGTCGTAAACCCAAAGTGGCACTAACTTACAGGGACAGGCATCCATGACCCAGCATCGAATGTGTCGGTCATCAGCGAGTGAATCCAGGCTGTAGCACTGGGCTAACAGGACTCCGGTGAACCGAGCTGTAGCGGGCTAACAGGACTCCGGTATTCATCGCGTGACATTTCCCCGAAGGGACAGACACAGGATCGAAGAAGGACACATGCCGGCCAACCTAAGTGTTCCGGAGCAGTAGCAAGCTACCAGGGCTCAGTGGAAGCACTAGGAGACATTTCCCGGTAAGAGAGACTACTAAGGATAAACAACTAGATAGTCAGATCCCACACATAGCAATACACATTACACGTACGCATAACATGCAAGTATGTGTTGTACAACATGGCATCATAGCACAACTCAACAACTCATATAGATAAAGGCTCAGAAGAGCCATCACAGCATTTATTACAAACAGGGGTCACATGACCCAACATTTAGAGCAATCAAGCAACAAACGGAAGCATTACATGTCTGAGTACAGACATCTATAAATGAAAAAGGCTGAAAGCCTGACTATCTACAACGTCCGGTCAAGATCGTAGCTGAGGTACAAGCTACTTGTCGAAGTCCACGAGAACACTAGTAAGACCGAAGTCTCTGCTGCAAAAACATAAATAATGCAACATGAGTACAAAGGTACTCAGCAAGACTTACATCAGATCCTATCATACATGCATTTGTATCAATAAGGTAATGTGGGGTTTAGTTGCAGCAAGCCAGCTTTGACTCTGTGGCTATCCTGTTCTACGACTACCAGAACTTCTTTAAGGTGATATGGCGCACACGAGTCCACTAATCACCACACAATACACTACTGTGGATTCATCCCCGTCTCCCTACGAGAAGGACATCCATAGCACTCACACTTGTCTTGAGCATTTTATAGTATCCACTTCAAGTTGTCTATGTACCATGTAAGCATCCAAGAAGTCCATAACCGCGGACCCGGCTATACGAATAGATCATGTTAACCCTGCAGGGGTGTACTTCTTCACACACACTCTCGCCACTTACCGCCATGTACACGTCATGTATCTCGGCAACCTTCAAGCGGAAGCCTGGCGAGGGTGTCGGCCACGACCTGACTAACCACACAAGACTCTAATACAGGTTTATCGCCTATTCGGGTTCCATCCGCAAGGAGATCCGGCCGAGGTATCGCTCACGGCCCCAAACGATGTGAGCAGGGTTCCCAAGCCCACCATCTGGGTGCCACTTGGTACACCGTGCCACCTGTGCCTAGTCTGTCCCAAGACCACCCTGTCGGGTGCCACTCGGTAGAAAAATAGCACTACCTACAAACACCAGAAACTAGTTGTGACTCCTGGACAGAGATCAAGTCGGTTAATAAGTCGAGAGGGGTCGATTTACCGGAACCCAATGTGTGGTATCGAGTCATTGGACAACATACATAGAACTCAGTGCTTAAGGACGGTTCCAGTGAGACAACCCACCATGTACTCCTACATGGCCTCTCACCACTACCTTTACCAAATCGTGTTCACACACTTCACTCTCAGCATCAGAACATATCGTAACACTCCAATTCATTCCCAATGAACCAGACCTGACACAACTCTAAGCAATAGCAGGCATAGCATGGTAGGAACACAACATGGCTCAATCAACTCCTACACATGCTAGTGGGTTTCAACTATTTACTGTGGCAATGACAGGTCATGCAGAGGAATGGGTTCAACTACCGCAGCACAAAGTAGCAGATGAATCATTGTTGTCCTAGTGCAATAACTGAGAGCAGGAGCGAGAGAGTAGGGTTTTATCGAAATGAACAAGGGGTTTTGCTTGCCTGGTAGATCAACAGAGGAGGCACTGCTTCACAAACAGGTACTCTGGAACGGTCTCCGGAGCAGGACCTATCGAGAAGGAACGGTGCCAACAATCAAAACACAAGCATATGCAACACAATGATGCATGAACATGGCATGAAGATGTGATGCTGATTGGGCTAATGGATCTAGCATTATATTTGGATGAAGTCCATTTGAACCAAAGGTTCAAATGCATCTCCAAAATAAGCTCTTTATATAAACCATTATAGTGTTTCACTTATACAACATGTATAAGTTGGTTTGTCATGCATGAAACTAGTACAGATGGATAGATTACATTTTTCTGATAATTTTTCATATATAAATTATTTCAATCTGAGCTACGGTTGAATTGATATGAATTTTTGAAGTTTAAATCATTTTCTGGAATTTCCTGTTTTATTTTAAATCCAGAAAATAAAAAATGGCGTCAGCACTGCGTCATGCTTGCGTCAGCAAGTCAACAGCGCTGACTGGTCAAACCAGACGTGTGGGGTCCACACGTCAGTGACAGGGGGTTAAACAGGGTTAGTTTAATCCTAACTAAAGGATTAGTGGGGCTGGGGCCCACTGGTCAGTGTCAGGGGGGTTAGTTAACGGTGATTAGCACTAAGCTAATCACCTGGCCGACGGGGCCCACCCGTCAGGCCGGCGAGGTCGTCGGCGGCGACCTCTGGACGCGGCGGCGTCCGTGATACAGGCCACGGGGGCGGCGTCGGAGAGCACCGGGGCGTAGCCCGGGCTCTCGCGCATCTGGTGGGGCAGGTGGGAGGAGCTGGGGAGGCCGGAGCTCGCAGGAGCAAAGCTCGCGGCGGCGGCCGGAGCTCGGCTTCGATGGCGGGGCTAGCTACAGAGCGCGGGGAGGCAAGGGAGAAGGGGGAACTGAAGCGGGGGCTCACGGCGGGCTCGAGGACGTCGTCGGAGAGCTCGGGGGAGGCCGGACGGCGGCGTGGCGGCGAGGTCGATCTCCGGCGTCGGTGGTGATGAAGACGACGGCGTCGGCGATGGAGCGCGTCCGGAGGTGCGTGGCTTGACGAGGAGGTAGAGGGGGTCGTGGCGGAGCTTCTGGACTCTACGGAGGGGTGAGGGAAGGCCGGTGGCCGCGGCAACGGTGGACGGCGGCGATGAGCTCCGCTCGGGCTGCGCGCGAGAGAGAGAGAAGAGGAGGGGGAAGGAACGAGAGATAGTGAGAGGGTACGGGGGGGGGGGCGTGGCGACGTCCGGCGCGTTCCAGGGCGACGAGGAGGGCGCCAGGCAGGCAGAGAGGGAGGTGGCGTGGCGCGGCGGAGCGCGCGCGCATCGGGCACACTCCCATCCCCCTGTCGAGGACGAAGACGACAGAGGAGGGGGCCAGTGGGCTGGGCCGGCGCTGGCTGCTGCTGGGCTGCACAGGGAGGAGGCCCAGGTAAGTATCCTTTTTTTATTACTGTTTTCTATTCTATTTTTCTGACATATGTTTTGATTTAGTAATAATACTAAATCAATTTATTACCTTATGCCAATTTTTGCAGGAGCTAACTATATTATTCCAGAGCTCCTTAATAAATGGCATAGTTTTTGGACCATATTTTATATATATAACAATTCATATCCAAAGCAAATAATTATCAGATTAATCCAAATGGCCAAAATTAAATATCCATGAGCTCCTAAAATATTTGTTTGAATTTTACCTCTGACCAATATTTTCAGAGAGCAACATGAACATTTCCTTGGACCTTTTTGGAGCAATTTTTATTTGGATTATTTCAAAAATGATTCTGAGGGTTCCACCAATCCTCAATTCAAATTTAAATGGAATATAAACATGATGCACAAATAACTAGCTAGTCTAGGTCATACCAGACTAGGGATGTGACATCCATAGTCCGTTGATACTCCTAGTTGATGTGAGACTATCTTCTCCTTTTTGTCTTCTCCACAACCACCATTCTATTCCATATATAGTGATATGCCCATGGCTCACGCTCATGTATTGCGTGAAAGTTGAAAGAGTTTGAGATTATTAAAGTATGAAACAATTGCTTGGCTCGTCATCGGGGTTGTGCATGATTAAATACTTTGTGTGATGAAGATAGAGCAAATGCCAGACTATATGATTTTGTAGGGATAACATTCTTTAGCCATGTAATTTTAAGAAGACATGATTACTTTGCTTAGTATGCTTGAAGTATCACTATTTCTTATGTCAATATGAAATTTTATTTTGTATTCATTTGGATCTGAGCATTGATGCGACAATGAAAGAAAATTACATTATGAATTATGCTAGGTAGCATTCCACATCAAAAATTCTCTTTTTATCAATTACCTACTCGAGGACGAGCAGGAATTTAGCTTGGGGATGCTTGATACGTCTCCAATGTACTCCAATGTATCTATAATTTTTTATTGTTCCATCCTATTATACTACCCCTTTTGGATGTTTATGGGCTTTATTCTACACATATATATCATTTTTGGGACTAACCTTCTAACCAGAGGCCCAGCCCGTATTGCTGTTTTTTGCCTATTTCAGTATTTCGAAGAAAAGGAATATCAAACGGAGTCCAAACGGAATGAAACCTTTAAGAGTGTTATTTTTGGAACAAATCTGATCCGGAGAGCCTCGAGTGCAAGTCAAGAAAGCTCCGAGGGCCCCACGAGATAGGAGGGCGCGGCCCCTGTCTCGTGGGCCCCTCGGGCATCCACCGACGTACTTCTTCCTCCTATATATATCCACAGACCCTGAAAACATCCAGGAGCACCACGAAACACAATTTCCACCGCCGTAACCTTCTGTATCCGCGAGATCCCATCTTGGAGCCTTCGCCGGCACTCTGCCGGAGGGGGAATCGACCACGGAGGGCTTCTACATCAACACCATAGCCTCTCCGATGAGTCGTGAGTAGTTTACCACAGACCTACGGGTCCATAATTATTAGCTAGATGGTTTGTTCTCTCTCTTTTTGGATCTCAATACAATGTTCTCCCCCTCTCTTGTGGAGATCTATTCGATGTAATCTCTTTTTGCAGTGTGTTTGTCGAGATCTGATGAATTGTGGGTTTATGATCAAGTTTATCTATCAATTATATTGGAACCTTCTCTGAATTATTTTATGTATGATTGAGTTTTCTTTGCAAGTCTCTTCGAATTATCAGTTTGGTTTAACCTACTAGATTGATCTTTCTTGCCATTGGAGAAGCGTTTAGCTCTGGGTTCAATCCTGCGGTGATCTTACCTAGTGACAGAAAGGGTTGCAAGACACGTATTGTATTGTTGCTATCGAGGATAACAAGATGGGGTTTATATCATATTGCATGTGTTTATCCCTCTACATCATGTCATCTTGCTTAAGGCGTTACTCTGTTCTTATGAACTTAATACTCTAGATGCAGGCAGGAGTCAGTCGATGTGTGGAGTAATAGTATTAGATGCAGGCAGGAGTCGGTCTACTTGTTATGGATGTGATGCCTATATACATGATCATGCCTAGATAACGTCATAATTATTCGCTTTTCTATCAATTGCTCGACAGTAATTTGTTCACCCACCCTAATACTTATGCTCTCGAGAGAAGCCTCTAGTGAAACCTATGGCCCTCGGGTCTATCTCTTTTCATATTTGCTTTCAATCTACTTTTATTTGCATCTTTACTTTTTGCATCTATACTATAAAATACCAAAAATATATTTATCTTATCATTCTATCTCTATCAGATCTCACTTTTGCAAGTGGCCATGAAGGGATTGACAACCCCTTTATTGCGTTGGTTGCGAGTTCTCAGTTTGTTTGTGTAGGCGCGTGGGACTTTTGAGGAGCATCCTACTGGATTGATACCTTGGTTCTCAAATCTGAGGGAAATACTTACGCTACACTTTGCTGCATCACCCTCTCCTCTTCGGGAAAAACCAACGCTAGCCCAAGACGTAGCAGAGACCCAAGTATTCTATCTACCATGGGCCTGCCAAACTAGTCCAAATCTGAAAGGTCGGGATGTCGTTTATGAAGTGCCGCCACGTGCTAGACTATCTCCCCCAAAGGAACAGGATTATGAACCTCACATTAACCCAGACACATATGAAGGAGAATTCTTCCAAGAGACACATATTTCCAAAAAGTGTTTCAAGAACCACTATACTTCACCGCAAAACATTCATCATGCTAGCTTGAGCCCTTTAATTACTAATTTACGGTGGATCCGACATCACCCCAGAGGAGGAACAAGAAGAGCCGGAACAAGAAGAGGTTAGTACTGTGGATGACCTGTCAATGCTTGACCGATTACGTCAAGGTGGCCTTCCACATGTTGATGCCACTGAACCCTATGAGCCCGTCATTGATTGTAGTGATGATGATGATTATGCATTTATTGATGATACTGATCGAGATTATTAGTAGTGGCAGGTATTAAAAATTTTCATGTTGTACTTGATGATGATACACTTAAGTGATATACATATTATTATTCATGTCGGTATTTTTTTATGTTGTACTAATTTCGTTTACTCTTTGTCATGGCAGGTGTTGAAAGATGGAAGGGGTGCCGACTGAGGCCAAGGACAAACGTGCCCAAATTGAAGGTGTGCCACACCATCAAGGAAGCTCCAGCTTATATCAGTTCGGGCGGAACTGGGTATGTGGTTTGCTTCATGATTCATGCAATTCATTCATCATGCTAGCTTGAGCCCTTTAATTACTAATTTACTTTTTTTCTCTCTTTCAGGCATGCTACAATAAGACGGATAAGGTACCATAGGGGTACGACCTGTATGCCATGGCCCACACTGCATCTTACAAGAAAGTCAAGGAGAAGGCAAGGAAATGGGAGGACTTTAACCCGAGCCAGGGTCCCATTGATCCAGAGCAGGTGATGATATCTGGTGGCGGGAGATCCCGTGGCTCCATAGCCATTGATCCAAATATTGCTCCTGGGACCACGGTGAGTTTAATTTGAATGGATGTTACTTGCTAGTCTTAACATTTGAGTGTCATCATGCTAACGAAACATTGGAAATGATCTTTGGTGCAATGTAACTCCAGACAAGCATCACACGATCCTTCTCCAGCTACATTTAAGCTAGTTTTTTCTTAACAAATGCATAAAGACCTAGACTTAGCTTTATTTCCTCCAATATGCTTACCTTAATGACCTAGAGTTAGCTTCTTTTCCTCCAAAATGACTTAATAAGCTTACTGACCTCTAGAACCTGCCATTTTACCTAAGTTAGCTCTAAAATGATCTATACTTAGCTTTGTTTCCTCCAAAATAACATAAGTTAGTTGTAATATGCTTAGTTAACTAGGTTTGCTCAATAATGACATGTACTTAGCTTACTTATGTAAAAAACGGCATAATTAGCTTAGTTATCTCATAAAGGATCCATTTTACCTAAGTTAGCTCTAAAATGACCCATTTTACCTTAGTTGGCTCATAAATGATCCATTTTACCAAAGTTAGCTTTAAAATGACCCATTTTACCTAGACTATCTCCAAAATGATCCATTTTACCTAGATTATCTCCAAAAAGATCCATTTTACCTAAATTAGCTCTAAAATGACCCATTTTACCTACGTTAGCTCCAAAATCACCCATTTTACCTACGTTAGCTCCAAAATGACCCATCTTACCTATGTTAGCTCTAAAATGATGCATTTTACCTAAGTTAGCTCATAAATGATCCATTTCACCTAAGTTACCTCACAAACGATGGACTGCTCCTTATTCTAGTCTTCTTCTTCTAGTCACCTTTTCGTAACTTTCTTATTTGTCATTTTGCAGATTTCATTCACTTCTCGGAAGCTTGCTTGCTATGATGTGGTGCTTGTTTTTTATTTCATTCTCTTCTAGTATTCTTCTAGCTTGCTACGATGGAACTTGCTATCTTGATGAAACTTTGCATTGTAATATGTATGTGCAACTTCCTAATGGTTGCAACTTATGTCTATGTGCAACTTGCTATGTATGAATGCATGGAACTATATATGTATGTACGATGAAACTTATGTGCTGGATATGTCATATGTTTGCTGTTAAATAGCCCTGTGAAATATATATATATATGTCATATATATTTGCTGTGAAAATTGTTGGATTTTTAAAAAATAGAAAAAAAGAGGGAATGTAGGATCTTTGTCGTCCGCTGCTGATGGCAAAGGACCCTTTGCCGTCCGCCGCGGACGGCAAAGAAGCCACGTGTCGGCCACCTGTGCTCCCTGGGAGCTGACCCATTTGGCCAGTTGGCCTACAGTGGCAGATGGCAAAGGATCACCACATGTGCCTACAGTGGCGGACTGCAAAGCCTAGGTGGATTGTGATGTCCAGCCGACGTCACCTGGCGGACGGCAAAGGGCAGATTATTTTTGCCATCACCAGCTGACGGCAAAGGCTGCCGTTAGCCATCTAACGGACTAACAGCGTATTTATTGCCGTCAGCTTTCTTTGCTGTCTGCTGCTTATGGCAAAGGACCCTTTGCCGTCAGCCTCCGGAAGCAGACGACAAAGTAGCTCTTTGCCGATCCTTACTTTGACGGAGCCTTTTGCCGTCCGCGGCAGACGCCAAAGGCCTTCGACGTCTACCATTCCTGCCTTTGCCGTCCGGCCCGGTAGTCGGCAAAGTAGCTTATCCCTGTAGTGTCTGATTAATATGCGGGTTTTCGGAAGTAGATGAGGTAGTACCTATTACCTGTTTTATTATCAAACCTTTGGGAGTTACTTCTACGTTTTCTTATATTGCTATGCTATGCTAGTAGACATGGATTGGGTGAGTGAATCCATGACGGATGTGGGATTGTTAATTAATGGTTTATTTAAGGTGACAACCTTAATACACATCTGGGTCGATTGAGGCACCTGGGTATTCGAGCGATTACCTGTTTTTTTGGAACGCCACCCAGGCTCAAAGGGATCATGAGATTATTCATGCCAGAAACTTCCGTGTGCAGCCACCAGCTACTATGGGCTCTAGCATAGTTGATTAAGTCCTGCGAACTCTTACAGTGGTAGACTAGCAGATGTAGGGGAAAGTAGGTGTAACTATCTACCCGATCGTAAGGTGCTAGCGCTTCTGAAAGACTATGTCTCGGTCATCCGTTTCTCAAACACCATGTACTGCGAGAAAACCAATGGAGGAGACCGAGTCTTGTGGGGAAAAGTGCGCAAACCTCTGTAGAGTGTATAAACTAATCATGGTTAGCCGTGTCCCCGGTTATGGACGTTTTGAGTATCTCGTACTTGGATCATCATGTGAATCTCATCATGTTATTTTAATTTAATTTTTTGGGTTTAATGATGATGCTTAATTGGGATTGAGAAGGGGTTTACCTTCTCAATGTTTAACAACCACCATGATAGTTAAATAAAATTTATTCCTTTTTTGTACCGAAAAATTGACTTTATGCAAAACTGTAACCATAGAGCTTTCCACCAGCCATATATGCATGTAGTGATAGCATTATTCTGTTCACTACTCTCTATGTGTTACATTGCCAGCATATTCCATGTGCTGACCCATTTTCAGGCTGCAACGTTCATATTGCAGACTTTTCAGACGACGAGTAAGGTGCCTTAGGTTGTGGTCTTATACTCAGTGATGCCGTTGGAGTTGATGGACTCACTTATCTTCCAAGCCTTCCGCCGTTATCTTCACTAGATGGCCTTAAGCCATATTTATTGTAATAAGTTCTCTTTTGAAACATTCGATGTAATAAGTGTGTGATTGCTACTCTGTTATAAATCCTTCAAGTACTGCGCGTGTTAGCATTACTGATCTAGGGATGACACTGAAGCATAGAGATCAGACTGTTTGAGGTCTGGTCGCTACAAAAGGATGTAATCTTTGAATGAATGCATTCATTTTATCCTGTAATATGAAACAAGTTCATTGTGCAATATAATCCTTTTTTATTTAAAATTTTACCTCATTTGTGGTCATTTATAAAATCTGAGAGTTGGCCAGTTGTCGGCTTCTGCCCCCACGTAAGTAGTACACGGGTGTTCGGGATAAATCTAAACACTCTTTATCCAAGTTTTTGGTCCTTTAAGGAGGTGTTTAGCGCAACGAACAAGGCAATCGGGCTATACGGCTTTATCACCCTCACTTAGCCATAGGAGTTCTATAATTTCAAATTTTGGCGTAACCCTGGTATTCAGAAGGCCGAACTTGGGGCGCTATACACGCCTAAATCGGACAAAAACCGATTCCTCGCATAAAGTGGAAAAAATCATTAAGGATTAGAAACCTCTCGAACAGCGACCAGCTCTCGCCGCATCATGACAATCAGTTTTTGGCTTTCTCTACTGAGGTGCCCATCCGGAAGAACCGGGACACAATCGCAGTAGTTCTCCCTTTATTACCCTAGCCGATATAGAGGAACGTAGGGTAGCAAGCACATGGGACGGGAAACCCAACTATTGAGCCAAGACATGATTCAGAACCGATGCATATATATAATGCTATAATTTCAGGGTGCCGAACTGTACTATAATAGCTAACCAATGCAGAAGGGGACGATGTCGAAGATTAACTCTCCGCTTCGGAAATTATCCAGGGATCCCAAGACCACTTCCAGTGTGATTGAGCCTGTACAACAGGCTTCTAGACCTGGTATGACACCTTTAAAGGGAGTTTTGGTGCGCTTGATCCTGGAGGGATCGATAACCAATTTGCGTATTGTGTCCTGCTAAAGCAGGTTCTGGCTGCTGCCCCCGTCCATGAGGACTCGTGTGAGGTGGAATCCATCGATAATGGGGTCAAGGACCTGTGCGGCTCAACCGCCATGACGAATACTAGTCGGATGGTCCCTGCGATCAAAGGTGATTGGACAGGAGGACCATGGGTTGATCTTTGGGGCGACTGGCTCCATCGCGTAGACGTCCCTTAGTGCGTGTCTCCGATCCCGCTTGGGAATATTGGTGGCGTATATCATATTCATCGTTTTCACTTGAGGAGGAAATTTCGTTTGTCCCCTTGTGTTCGGTGGCAATGACTCCTCGTCGTCATTACTGTGCTACCCCTTTTCCTTGTTTTCGGCATTTAACTTTCTGGCGTATTTACATACCGAACATTCTCTGTTATGGTTGGCTGGTTTATCGGGGGTGCCGTGAATTTGTCATGGACGATCGAGTATGTGGTCCAGACTGGACGGGCCCAGATTGTTTCTTTTTAATGGCTTTTTCCGCTAAGCGGATTTGGAGCCACTGAATCGGGCATTGACGGCTGTGTCTTCGGTGTTATCGCCATTATTTTGATGCTTGTATCTGTTGGATCGGGGCTTGCCGTTGCTATCTCTGACATCTGATGTGCCAGGTTTTCTTGATGTGTTGTTGCTACGAGCTAACCAGCTATCCTCGCCCGCGCAAAAGCGGGTCATGAGTGTCGTAAGTGCTGCCATGGACTTTGCCTTCTCTTGGCCGAGGTGTCGAGCGAGCCACTCATCATGGATGTTATACTTAAAGGCCGCTAGGGCTTGAGCATTCGGACAATCGACGATTTGGTTCTTTTTAGTTAAGAATCGGGTCCAGAATTTCATGGCCGACTCTCCGGGCTGTTGGGTTATATGACTTAAGTCATCAGTGTCAGGTGGTCGTACATAAGTTCCCTGAAAGTTGTTGATGTCTACTACACAACCTTCTTCTCGTAGACGTTGTTGGGCCTGCAAGTGCACAGGTTTGTAGGACAGTAGCAAATTTCCCTCAAGTGGATGACCTAAGGTTTATCAATCCGTGGGAGGCGTAGGATAAAGATGGTCTCTCTCAAGCAACCTTGCAACCAAATAACAAAGAGTCTCTTGTGTCCCCAACACACCCAATACAATGGTATATTGTACAGGTGCACTAGTTGGGCAAAGAGATGATGATACAAGTGCAATTTGGATGGTAGATATGGGTTTTTGTAATCTGAAATTATAAAAACAGCAAGGTAACTAATGATAAAAGAGAGCCTAAACGGTATTGCAATGATAGGAAACAAGGCCTAAGGTTCATACTTTCACTAGTGCAAGTTCTCTCAACAATAATAATATAGTTAGATCATATAACAATCCCTCAACATGCAACAAAGAGTCACTCCAAAGAACCTAATAGCGGAGAACAAATGAAGATACTATGGTAGGGTACGAAACCACCTCAAACTTATTCTTTCGGATCGATATATCCAAGAGTTCGTACTAGAATAACATCTTAAGACACAAATCAACCAAAACCCTAATGTCACCTAGATACTCCATTGTCACCTCAAGTATCCGTGGGCATGATTATATGATATGCATCACACAATCTCAGATTCATCTATCCAACCAACACAAAGTACTTCAAATAGTGCCCCAAAGTTTCTACCGGAGAGTCAAGACAAAAACGTGTGCCAACCCTTATGCATAGGTTCATGGGTGGAACCCGCAAGTTGATCACCAAAACATACATCAAGTGGATCACGTGATATCCCATTGTCACCACAGATAAGCACGACAGGACATACATCAGGTGTTCTCAAATCCTTAAAGACTCAATCCGATAAGACAACTTCAAGGGAAAACTCAATTCATCACAAGAGAGTAGAGGGGGAGAAACATCATAAGATCCAACTATAATAGCAAAGCTCGCGATACATCAAGATCGAGCCATATAGGGAACAAGAGAGAGATAGAGATCAAACACATAGCTATTGGTACATACCCTCAGCCCCGAGGGTGAACTACTCCCTCCTCGTCATGGAGAGCACTGGGACGATGAAGATGGCCACCGGTGATGGATTCCCCCTCTGGCAGGGTGCCGGAACGGGCTCCTGAGAGGTTTTTGGTGGCTACAAAGGATTACGGCGGTGTAACTACCGATCCATTGTCGTATTTGATGTTTTTAGGGTACGTGGACTTATATAGGCGAAGGAAGTCGGTCGGAGGATCCTCGAGGGGCCCAGGAGACAGGGGGCGCACCCAGGGGGGTGGGCGCGCCCTCCTATCTCCTTGCTTCCTTGAACCGTCCTTGGCTTGAACTCCAAGTCTCCCGGATCATATCTTTTCCAAAAATCACGCTCCCAAAGTTTTCATTCCGTTTGGACTCCGTTTGATATTCCTTTTCTTTGAAATACTGAAACAGGCAATATGGGTTGGGCCTCCGGTTAATTGGTTAGTCCCAAAAGTAATATAAAAGTGTATAATGAAGCCCGCAATCATTCAAAACAGATAGGAAAATAGCATGAATGCTTCATAAATTATAGATACGTTGGAGACGTATCAGCATCGCCAAGCTTAATTCATGCTCGTCCTCGAGTAGGTAAATGATAAAAGAAATAATTTATGAAGTGTGAATGCTAGAAGGTGCACAAGTTTGATCAATGACAATTTCAATCAGCTTTTCTAGCATGATTATATGTCATAACAGTAGTTCATCTCATAAAACTTCTCAAGATCAAGTAACAAGCTATTCACATGTTAAAGCATAAACCATAAACTAGCAAACTTCATTCTCAGTCATCAAACAGTTACAATTTATCCTATTTTAAGGAAGGGTCTATGTCAGAGCTTTGAATTAGCAAACATCAAATACTCAACGATCATATAGTCTTCTACAATTGCTAACACTCACGCAATACTAATGGTTATGGAAAAGAGCTTGTAGAGCTTGATGTCTACTACACAACCTTCTTCTTGTAGACGTTGTTGGGCCTGCAAGTGGACAGGTTTGTAGGACAGTAGGAAATTTCCATCAAGTGGATGACCTAAGGTTTATCAATCCGTGGGAGGCGTAGGATGAAGATGGTCTCTCTCAAGCAACCCTGCAACCAAATAACAAAGAGTCTCTTGTGTCCCCAACACACCCAATAACAAAGAGTCTCTTGTGTCCCCAACACACCCAAACAGTCTCTCGTCCCCGACAACCCAACCAGATAAAGTTCCTCTCCTGCCCATTCATGTTCGTAACTTGTGACTTGTGCATTAGAATCCCTCACCACTCTGTTTAGACTTAGGTGCTCGCATCCCTGACTCGAACGCTACTTCGGTCGGAGTGTTTGCAGTAACCTTTGGTAAAAAGAGAATTGCAGGGGGTTGGACCCTGCGTTTGTAACCTAACAGATGTGACTCTCGGCAGGCACAAAGGGAGACGGCAAGGTAGCTTGCCGGGGAAACTCATTCATTTTTTTAGAGGGGCGTTTTGCCTCTGCACGAACGTATACATGCATGAGTTCCTGGCAAAAGCTCATCCTTTTCATTGATATGCTGATGCAAGTATAGATGTTACAGAACATAAACATGCGCTCGGAAGATTACATTTTCTAGAAAGTTAAAGATTCGGCGAGTGCCTATAAATTGAGAAAATAGATAAGTGCCCTATAATCCCCGTTCTTTCCCCTTTCCTTCACAGGCACGGCAGGCGAAGACTAGTGACGGGCATGCGGAACGGGGCGATGAAGAGCTTGACGAGGAAGTTCGCCAACCACCGATGCCAGAGCCAGCAGGACGCAACCCCCGCCAAGCCGTGTTCCCAGGGGAGGGGGCAGAGCAGATGATGGTGCTACCACTAATGGTCTGTTGGACTCAGAGTCGTTGTCCTCCCGCCCGCTGCCATCGTCGTTGCTGGTGCAGTACTCCTCGCCACCGTTGTTCGAGGAGGAGCTTTTGTCGTCAGTCAAACTCTCCACGCAGCACCCTAAGCGGATTCCTCATATCCCAAAAGACCTTGATGGACAGCAGGCCGTTCTCCATTAATTTAAAATGGAGGACGTGGCCCTCCAACAAGCTGTGGGCGTGTGCAAAAGTTTTCCACCCGCGGCGGAGGTACATGACATGAGGGCGCGGGAAGCCGACATTGACCCACGTGTTGCCGTTCCCGCAGCCCCTCATGTATAACCTTAAAGCCTGCGGAGGATCCTGCTCCATCACCGAGAAAACGGGGTTGTGAGGCGGAGATGTCCACACATGCGCTTGTACAGCCGGATGAAGAAATTGAGAGGCTGATCTCCAACATGGTCGTCCATTGGAGGAGGGGCTGCTAGCGGAAGCGCAGCCGGCGCGCCGCCACGTCCTCCTATTCCCCCAGCACCGCCACAGGCTCAGCCTCGTCCCCTTCATCTCCATCTTGCGGCGGGCTCCGCCGTCGGAAGCTCCGGTGGAGGGGGAGCGCGCTGTCAAGCAGAAGCCCTCATTGTTGTCGTCCATGCACCGACAAGCCCTATCACTCTAGCGAGTGGAAGAAATATGTCAAGTAGGAGGAGGAGAAGAAAGATAGTATGGAAAGGCACCGTCCCTCTTCCTTTTCTATAGAAGGGCAGGGCCAGGGCCTAGCCTCCCAGCCTATGGGTGGCTGCCCCGCATGACGAATGTGGCCTCCTCAACCACAGGGAATGGGGACCGACCCACCTCCCCAATCAACAACGCCTGGTTTCCCTCATCAACGTTAATGCCTATGCCCTCCACGTCCGTCGCCTGCCCTTCCCAAAGCATGGGGGACACGTGGTGAAGCTGAAAGTGGCGTGAGGACAGGTGGGGCGACCGTTTTTCACCCCGTGATCATGGGGTGCGTCGCCATGCAGGCTCCGACCCGATTCCACTTAGTAAATGAGTAGCGCCCCTGCAAATTCCTTCTTTTTAATAAGGGAACGACATACCGCCTCTTTACTATCGACCACAGGATGACACAAGAGTGATGAGGCCATCCCACGCACGACCCCCACATCACGCACACGACACGGATCGTGGGGAAGCGCAACTTGCAAAGAGAGCCTGAAAGATTAAGTTTCTTCCACGTGTGCTCGCGCACTACTTTGGGCCGTGCCCAACTATGCTTTGCGCTCACGTGTGGCCCAGGCCCGGGGGCTCCTATCAGTGTACAAAAGTATGAGTTCTTTCTGTACCCCTTACTTGTGCACGGGCAGTCATAGCACGCCTCTGGGTGAGCTGGACCTCCCCCGGCAACAGCCTTGCCGCGGCAGCCTGCACAGCACACTACTAGAAAAACCCCTACTAATGGCGCACCTAGTATGGCCATTAATGGCGCATCTTTGGTGCGCCATTAACAGCACGCCATTAGTAATTTTTACTAATGGCGCACCACCTGGTGCGCCATTAGTATCTGGTATACTAATGGCGCACCGCGGGTGCGCCATTAGTATAGGCCAGGGTGCGCCATTAGTATGCCTCCTAGGGGCCATGTATATCCAGGTGCTTTGGCATACTAATGGCGCACCACCACTGGATGCGCCATTAGTAACCATGGCATATTAATGGCGCACTTACCAGTGATGCGCCATTAGTATGCTTTGTCATACTACTGGCGCACTATCATGTGATGCGCCATTAGTATGAATATTAGGTTTTTTTATTTTTTTATTTTCTGTTTTTTGCACAGGTTACAAAATGTATAATTTGACAAAATATTGACAGCACACATCAACAACAGATTCATCAAATACAATAGAAGAATACAATTCATCATATTAGTCTCCGAATACAATTCATCATATTAGTCTCCGAATTGAAAAGACCGAACAAAGATAGAACATTATATTACAAGTCTCGAGACCGCGAGTAGTGAGTTTGTCTTCACAAAGCAATTCGATATCGATCATCTAAACTACCATCACAAAGAAGAGAGCTGCGGTCATCACGATGAGCATCATCACGATGAAACTCGTCTTCATCCGGTTCCTCCAACGCTCCCTCCCCTCTCCCGCTAGATAGCGGGCGTATCTAGATTCGGCCTCGGCCCTAGTGGTGTACCCTTTGTAACTGTTACCGCTGAATCGGTGAACCTGTCTCCGACACTCCTCCCAGTCATCGTAGACTCCGGGAACCTTACCCTTGTACACGACATACGTCGGCATCGCTATGCACTAGCCAAACGAAACGTTAGTACCAATTCACAGGCAATACATAAGCAATATATAATTATGCAACAGAACAATCGGAAGAGAAAAGCAAGACATTAATAGCATCGATTACATCTAAGTTGAACAACTCTCGAAACCAAAGAGACATACTACAAGTTCATTAAAGTTTAATTACAACATGAGCCAATCGATGTTTCAGAACTAGACACAGCATCACTGCTTTCGACTCGACTCAAGGGACCGGACCGTGGATGAAGCCGCCGTCTATCATGGGAGTCATGAAATAACGGTCGTTGTCAGCCTGCATTTGTAGCATTGTGTCGATGTCACTGTTGGACGGTTGATTTCTGAGGTAGAACTGCCCCGAGGTACGAAGGACATCTTGATGGATGATTTCCGCAAACTCCGACTAGATGCGAAAGAATTCTTGTCGGAGGTCCGCGTCCTGGATTGCCGACACGCTCGCGGCCCAATCTTTGAGTTTACTCGGTAGCAGAAGTTGATGATGGTCCCGTACGATCGCCCGCATGTGATGGATGGCGTAGTAGGCACCCTTCTGACCGCCAGGCGGCTGCTTGACGCAGCAGAACGTCGTATTGTGGGAGAACACGTGCTTGCCGTACTTATGAATGGCCCTGGTGAAGGTGCCTCCAGATTTGGCGTAGCCGGGGAGAACATCATCAAGAACCTTCTTGACATTTGTGTAGTCTACGTTCGACTGACGGTCCGGGTCGAAATACGTGGCCATGGAATATTTGGGGCTTAGGAGGATGAGCGTGCAACGTGTGTCACTGCAGAAAACACGGAATGTTAAAAGAAAAACGATCGAAATGTAAGAATTCATATGTTACGGGCCGGTTGAGGGGAGGACTTACTCGGGAAAGTAAGGCACGAGGAAGTTATCCTTATCTTGGTTTGCTAGAATGACGCCTTCGAGGTAAGAACTCGCGACTTGCCGGTCCCCAGCGCTGCCCAAGATCTTGGCACGCATGTAGAAGGGGTCGACTATCACGATGTCCGGGGTCTTGTCGCGAATGATCCGCATCTCCATACTCAGCGAAAATAGCCGAACGAAGGTGTAGTGCAGCGGATGAAGGTTCAACATAGCGTGGATGTCATCAAAACGCAGGACGATCATACGCCCGATGGAGTTATCCACAAAGCCATTGCCCTCTGGCACCTTGGCCGCGAAAACTGGGTATGCCACATCCTTCTCCCTGAGACGCCGCTTATCCAAAGAAAGAACACTGTCATGCAGACTCCGCATAGCACCAGTTGCAGCATTGAGCATATTTGTCGGTAGCATCGCCCTACCCGCCACATGCACCCTCCTCGAGTTATCCTGCGGTGAAGGTGGCCCGTCCTGAGCACGGATCGTACTCGGTGCCGGCTGGCTCGCACCCTTCTTAGTCTTTCTTTTGCGTGCCTTCTTCTTCTCCTGTAATGGGACCGAGTTCTGCTCACAGACCGCCTTCTTGAGTGTGTTGGGGCTGATAATATTTCGCACCTCGCCTATCTGAGGCTCGGTGAAGTCGGCAGCTAGAGGCGTCTCCTGAGAGCTGAACGTCAGACGGCGCCTGTTGCAACTTCGCTTCTCCGCGGTACCAGCTAGATCGCACACGTCTTTTGTTGGGTTTGGTTCTTGAGAAGGAGGCCCCATGAAGTCGCCATCGTACCCATGATCCGCCGGCATCATCATCATGTCCTGCATCTTCTGCATGATGACTGTGTACAGCTTCACCATCGTGATCATCTCCTGGGGATTCTTCGTCTTCTCGCCCCCCCCGAGCCGCGGTGGTTGTCTTGCTGCCCTTCCTCATTTCTTGCCCGGCCCCCATGGACGACTTCGTAGTCATCTTCATCACCTTGCCACCGATAGCCATCCATGAAACCACGCAAGAGCAGGTGGTCCCGCACCTGCCCGGAATCCGTGTCCGCAATAAGGCTATTCAGCTTGCATCTTCGACACGGACATCTTATCTCCATCTCGTTCTTTTGAAGCATCTCGGCCTTCGCGGACCTCAAAAACCTATTCACGATGCCTTCGGTCATCGTGCGGACCATGGTCGCCTACGGGGTAGAGCAAAACAATATTTTAGAACCAAGAAAAAATTTGGCATGACTTTCCCTAAAAATAGGACCAAAAAGAATGCTTAATGCCAAAATTCTCGCCGAAACGGAAATGAATCAACATTCCGGCAAAATATTGGCAACTATCGCATTTCAAATACCGGTACACCTCCAAACACAAACACATATGCAACACCACAAACATATGCAACACCACGAACATACATAGATCTAGCTAGGCCATAAAAAGTGCATGTGCACATTGTTGTAGGGAGAACAACATAAATATAGCTTCCCCCCTTACTTACCTAGGAAAACAAGGTAACTTAACCACTTAATTTGAATGAATCTATTGTGGAAATGAGGTGAC
The DNA here is from genome assembly GCF_002162155.2 of Triticum dicoccoides. Taxonomy (NCBI): domain Eukaryota; kingdom Viridiplantae; phylum Streptophyta; class Magnoliopsida; order Poales; family Poaceae; genus Triticum; species Triticum dicoccoides. The sequence goes on from NC_041381.1 coordinate 3,061,266, forward strand.
AAAGAGGAGGCACCTGAGACAAGGAGGAGGCGGTGGAGAGAATGAAGTGGGGAGAAAGTGAGTGTGGGAGGAGAGGCCGTCCAAAATATCTTGTTGCTGCCCACTTACTAATGGCGCACCAGCAACAAATGCGCCATTAGTAATCCAGGTTACTAATGGCGCACCCCCTGGTGGTGCGCCATTAGTACTTTTGCAAAAAAAGGAATAAAAACAATAATAAAAAAATAACATTAGTGGCGCACCTTCTGGCTGGTGCGCCATTACTAGTTACAACTAGTAATGGCGCACCACCAGTGGATGCGCCATTAGTATGTTTGGACAGGCGCACTAGTTCAAAAAAAAAAATTGGTACTAATGGCGCACCGTGGGCAGGGTGCGCCATTAGTAGTTTCAACACTAATGGCGCATCAGAAGGTGGTGCGCCATTAGTATGTACTAATGGCGCACCACATGTCTGGTGCGCCATTAGTGTCATTTCCATCTATAGCCCTTTTCCTAGTAGTGGCACCAGCAAGCCCATCACCCTTGAGGCTGAGAGTTCTGACACCAGCGACAAAGTTAAGACCAAGATATGAGAATGCATGTGTGGTGGCATGCAGATCTTCAAGAAGATAGATCGCCTGTGGGTCCACGTGGGACCAGAAAACGAAGACCACCGGCAAGACCCTTGCCGCCAACGACTACGAAGGCCCCCGACAAGCCTTGCCAGGGAGGATCGCTGAGCCACGGCCACGCTCGCACCCGGCAATGGTTTGCCACCTCACCAACACTCCAGTGCGACGTCTAGTGTGCCAACTAAGTAGGCGCGTGGATGGCGGCATGCAGATCTTCGTGGAGGTTCTACCATCGAGCCTACACAGCAGCTAGCTAGCCAGCGCGGCACTGCATGCCTCTTCATCCTGGACGCGCCAAGCGAGGAGGGGCACCAACGGGCAAGATAACACTTGTTGCCATCCTCGATAAAGGAAGAGGGCACGTTGGCAACCATTAAATGCGTTTGTCCAACGGTGCAGAGCGATAAGCTCGTACACTGTAGCTTGCTTTCAACCTCCTGTATGCCACTTTGGAAACCCCTTTACGTGCAAAAGGAGGCCCGAGGCATACAGAAAGAGGATTTGGACTTTTGCACCGCGCATGCACCACAGCTAGTTCAAAAGCTAAAGAACGCATATATCCAGACAAGTAGGACTAGGGTATTACGCATCTCTACGGCCCGAACCAGGGTAAAATCCCCTTGTGCTGACTGATAGACCTGCTCTTCGTGAAGCTACTCTCCCGACCGAACGTAGAAGGGATTCTTGTGATCCCATAGGTGTTCGTTTCCCTGACAACTACGTTTGTGATAACATTCACATGACGGTGTCCAAAAGGAACCGAACTGACAGAGAGCAATTGGTACATTTGTGAGAACACTATTCACTATTTTTACATCATTATCTAATATATACACATAGAACTCATACATGCATATTGATCTCCTTCTTTAAAGATATACAATGCTACCGCTAGGAGTGGCTGCCACCTTTTCACCCACCCCTCCCCCTCCCCTGCCTCCCCCTTTTCCCTCTCCCCTCCTTTCCCGACTCTAAGGTACTTCTCCATCATTATTTCCCTTCTTCTCTCTCCCTTCTTGCGACGCCCACAATGCGGCTATATCTCCCACGTGTCGAAGCACGACTTAGAGGCATAACCGCATGGTGGTTTTGTCGCAAGAAGGGTCATCTTCACACAATCCCATGTAATGAACAAGAATGGGATAAAGAGAGTTGGCTTACAATCACCACTTCACACAATACATAAATAAATTCATACATCATCCAAAATACACTCATAGACCGGCTACGGTCAAATCCAAATGAAAGGGAAGATAACCCCACATGCTAGATCCCCGATCGTCCCGACTGGGCTCCACTACTGATCATCTGGAAACGAAACATAGTAACGACCAAGGTCCTCGTCAAACTCCCACTTGAGCTCGTTTGCGCCACTTGCGCTGGTATCCTCGGCACCTGCATCTGTTTTGGTAGAATCTGTGAGTCACGAGGACTCAGCAATCTCACACTCGCGAGATCATGACTATTTAAGCTCATAGGTAGGAAAAGGGGTAATATGGTGGAGCTGCAGCAAGCACTAAGTATATATGGTGGCTAACATACGCAAGTGAGCGCAAGTAGAGAAGAAACGCATCGGTCGAGAAGCTAGAAGTGATCAAGAATTGATCCCGAAACTACTTACGTATATACATAACCCAAACCGTGTTCACTTCCCGGACTCCGCCGAGAAGAGACCATCACGGCTACACACATGGTTGATGTATTTTAATGAAGTCAAGTGTCAAGTTATCTATAACCGGACATTAAAACATTCCCACCTGCCTCATAACCGCGGGCACAGCTTTCGAAAGATAATATACCCTGCAGGGGTGTCCCAGCTTAGCCCATCACAAGCTCTCACGGTCAACGAAGATATACCTTCTCTCGGGAAGACCCGATCAGCCTCGGAATCCTGGTTCACAAGACATTTCGACAATGGTAAAACAAGACCAGCAAAGCCGCCTGATGTGCCGACAAATCCCGATAGGAGTCGCACGTATCCCCTTCTCAGGGCACACCGGATGGCCAAGACGTCGGGTTGGTATAGACCCTGGTTGCCAAGGGGATGCCAGACATCGCCCAGGTTGGACCAGCATTCGAAGGAGCACTGGCCCGGGGGGGGGGAATAAAGATGACCCTCGAGCTCGCGAAAACCCAAGGGAAAAGGCTTAGGTTGCAAATTGTAAAACCAAGGTTGGGCCTTGCTGGAGAAGTTTTATTCAAAGCGAACTGTCAAGGGGGTCCCATAAATCACCCAACCGCGTAAGGAATGCAAAATCAAGGAACATAACACTGGTATGACGGAAACTAGGGCGGCAAGAGTGGAACAAGAGACCAGGCATAAGGCCGAGCCTTCCACCCTTTACCAAGTATATAAGGTGCATTAAATAAACAGGAGATATTGTGATATCCCAAAAATATCCATGTTCCGACGAGGAACAAACTTCATCTTCACCTGCAACTAGCAACGCTATAAGAGGGGCTGAGCAAAAGCGGTGACATAGCCAAACAACGGTTTGCTAGGAAAGGTTGGTTAGTGGCTTGACATGGCAATATGGGAGGCATGATAAATAGTGGCAGGTAGAGCTAACATAGCGATAGATCGAGTACTAGCAAAGCAAAGATAGAAGTGATATCGAAGGTATGGTCTTCTTGCCTACAAGGTTCTCAGAGTTGTCAAAGGCTTGATCCTCGTTAGCGTACTCAACAGGTTCCTCGAGCACGTACTCGTCTCCCAGCTTTATCCAAAGCAAGAACACAAGCAATGGAACCACAATAAATCACTGTGCAATGCACAAGCCACATGATGCAATACATGTCATGATATGCGAGATGTGATATGCTATGCATATGCGTGCTTCGGAAGGAAAAATGATGAAAACGCATCAACTTGGCAAACCAAGTATGCCGCTGGAAAGATGAGATGATTTCGGTTGAAATCGATATAAAGATCATCGGAAACGGATGCACGGTTTGCAAATGGCAAGCAAAACAAGAATGACACAAATCTGCGATTAACAGCACGATGCTACTTAGCATGCAACAAGAAACTATGCTACATCACCCCAACATAACAACAAAGCGTATGGCAGTGATCTACAGGAGATCTTGACAAAAGAGGAACAGTGAGCTACGGCTAAATCACACCATAATAGGTTCAAACAAGCATGGCAAAAGTACCAAAGATATCAGCTTGGACATGGCATAAAAAGCATTAGGAAGCAATGTTCAGAGCAAGCAATTAACATGCTAGAGGAACCTATAATATCAAAACAAGACATGGCATGATTCTAATCAAAGTATAGAACAAAAGTCCTTTACTGACCATGAGCCAAAAAGGACCAGAAGATATGATGGCACCCATGTAAACATAGCAAGTTTCGTTAACAAATTCAACAAACAGAGCATGGCATTGACAGAATTATGAAGGCATCTTCGCGAGCTCAATTCACTCACCACAAGTCATTGCATGACAAGATAAGCATAGCATCAACAAGAAGACATGTTTATAAAGCTAACCATGGCAAGAACAAGTTCTTAGAATGCAAGGATCAACTACAACAACCTTGGCAAAGTTGAATAACATGTAAACAATCAGCCAGGAAACATTTTATAGCAAAAGTAGAGCACGAAAATGACATTCTAGACTACTCCATAATTGCAAACAGGGGCATTAATGGATAGATCATAACCATATGTTCAAAGATCCTTACTGAAGTATCTCAAAATATGCATGGATCTCTCTGTAGAATCATGTTTACATGGCATCAAAATAACAGCAGAACAGGGACTGAAATCAGCAACATCACGAAGCCTAGTTTGCATGCTTGTGCTAGTCACCACATTGATCAGAAAAATACATGGCAAGCATCTCTGTAAAGAAGACATGGTATAGAACAAAACACCTGTAGCGCTCATGCCCATAAGATGCACACAATAACTGTAGCAAAAGTGACAAATGCACACATTCTGTTAATAAACAGAAACTAACATTATATAGCACTCTTGCAACAGAGATTCAGGCATCTAGATGACCTCAAATGGACATGTCCCAATGGAACAAAATGAAGAGCACATCCTGATGAACATTTCGATATATCATGCGCATGAAACAGAGCTACGATGACGGAGTTATAATGCGATGAACAGGGATATAAAATACTGCAGACTTAGAGGATTTCGGCATGGACGCCGAGGTCCACCGGAGCTACTCCCCGGAGCAGGGTCGAAGATGGCCGGAGAGGAGCTCGGGGAAGTTGCCGGGGCGAGGCCACCGGATCCGGCGGAGGTCGGCGCGGCGGCAACCGCGACGGGGGATGGCGGCGACGGGCAGCGGCCGGGGCGCGGGCGGCGGCGGGGTCGAGGCGGAGGCGGCGGAGTCGAGGCGGAGGCGGCGGACAGGCGCGGGCGGCGGGGACGGGCCGCGGGGGCCCCGCGCAGGCCTGTCGGGCCGGCGGTAGCGCGCGGTGGCCGGGGCCACGTGGAGGGCTACGACAGGCTGGGGTGCAGCGGCGGACGCGTCCGGCGCTGGGCGGACGTGTCCGGCGCGCGGAGGAAGGAGAGACTAGGGTTTGATCCAGATTTGGATGGGAAGGACATATTTGTAGGTAGAGAGAGCTAGGAGTGTCCAAATGAGGTGTAGTTTTCGCCCACACGATCATGATCCGACGACGGAGAGCATGGAAGTGATTTAGATGGGTTATTGGGCTGTTTTGGAGGGGTGTTGGGCTGCAACTCAAAAGAGGCCTTTGCGGTTATGCGGTTAACCGTTGGAGTATCGAACGACCTCCAAATGGCACGAAACATGACAGGCAGTCTACCGGTGTTATACCAAGGCCACTTGGCAAGGCTCGGTCCATTCCGAGAACGTTTGACACATGCACACTAAAAGAGACAAGAGGGGTGCGTCGGTGCATGTGGGAGTGCCGGATTGCATAACGGACAACAGGGAAAAAGCTTGGATGCATGAGATGAACACGTATGCAAATGAGATGCACATGATGACATGATATGAGATGCGTGACATGAATAAAATGCAAAACAAAAGACAAAACCCAAACCACGGAGGGAATATCATAACACATAGCCGAAAATGTCAAGAGTTGGAGTTACAAAGGTGGAAAGTTACATCTGGGGTGTTACAACACTCCACCACTACAAGAGGATCTCGTCCCGAGATCTAGGACTGAAAGAACTCCGGATTGTCGGAACGGAGGTGATCCTCGCGCTCCCAGGTGGCTTCTCGGTCGGAATGGTGAGACCACTTTACTTTCAGGAATTTGATTGACTTGTTGTGAGTATTGCGCTCGGTTTCTTCAAGAATAGCAACTTGGTGCTCATGATAAGAGAGATCTTCTTGGAGGTCAATCTCTTCGAAGTTGATAGTGCGCTCAGGTGTCTTGAAGCACTTGCGAAGCTGTGACACGTGAAACACATCGTGCACGTTCGTGAAGTTGGACGGAAGCTCAAATTGATAGGCGAGGTCGCCTCTTTTGCAAATTATCTTGAAAGGACCCACGTATCGAGGGGCAAGCTTCCCTTGATACCGAAGCGACGAGTGCCTTTCATTGGAGAGACGCGGAGGTAGACATGGTCTTCGATTTCAAAAGCCACATCATGGTGCTTGTCATCATAATAGCTCTTCTGGCGCGATTGCGCGGCTTTGAGATTCTCACGAATGACTTTGCACATTTATTCGGCTTCTGTGATCAAGTCGTTGCCAACAAGTTGATGTTCACCTGTCTCGGACCAATTGAGAGGAGTACGACACTTTCTGCCATAGAGAATTTCGAATGGGGCCTTACCCAAACTCGCTTGGAAGCTATTGTTGTAAGAGAACTCGGCATATGGAAGGCAATCTTCCCACTTCATACGGAAGGAAATGACACAAGCCCTGAGCATATCTTCAAGGATTTGATTGACTCTCTCGACTTGGCCACTTGTTTGAGGATGGAAAGCTATGCTGAAATGATGTTGGTGCCCATGGCCTTCTGAAAGGAGTCCCAGAACTTAGAAGTGAAGATGCTTCCACGATCTGAAGAGATCAATTGTGGAATACCATGCAAGGAGACAATTCTGGAGGTGTATAGCTCTGCCAGCTGAGCTGCTGTGATAGATTCTTTTATAGGAAGAAAATGAGCCACTTTAGTAAGCTTGTCAATGACAACGAAGGTAGCATCATTTCCACGCTTGGACTTAGGAAAACCAGTCACAAAGTCCATCTCGATATGGTCAAACTTGCATTCTGGAATAGCAAGAGGTTGGAGGAGACCAGCTGGTCGTTGGTGTTCTGCTTTCACCCTTCTGCAGACATCACATTCATTCACGAATTGAGCAATTTCTCGCTTCATTCGAGTCCACCAATACGACTACTTGAGGTCATGGTACATCTTTGTACTTCCAGGATGAATGGATAGGAGGGAATTGTGTGCCTCGTTCATGATGACTTTTCTCAGATTGCCTTTTGGAACCACAATTCTATCCTCGAAGAAAAGAGTATCTTTGTCATCCAAGTGATAACACTTGTATTTGGAAATGCCCTTGTCAACACCACATTTTACCTTCTTCACCATGGTATCCAGGAGTTGTGCCTCACGAATTTGATCTTCCAAAGTTGGAGAGAGTATGAGGTTGGCAAGAAAGCCTTGAGGAACAACTTGAAGATTCAGCTTGCGGAAAGCTTCACAAAGATCCGGTTGAAATGGCTTGAGAATTAGACTGTTGCAATAAGCCTTTCTGCTTAGAGCATCTGCAATCACATTCGCCTTGCCAGGAGTATATTCAATAATCGGATTGTACTCTTGAATCATTTCGACTCATCGAGTTTGTCTGAGGTTCAGGTTGGGTTGAGTCAAGATATACTTGAGGCTCTTGTGATCGGTGAAAATGTCCACTTGCCTTCCCAATAAGAGATGTCTCCATGTTATCAATGCATGGACAACTGCAGCCAACTCAAGATCGTGAGTGGGGTAGTTATTTTTGTTGGGCTTCAACTGACGAGAGGTATAGGCCACAACTTTTTTCTCTTGCATTAACACAGCACCGAGACCTTGAAGAGAAGCATCACAAAATACTTCGAATGGCTTGGATTCATCAGGAGGAGTCAAGACAGGAGCTGTGACTAGCTTTTCTTTGAGGGTGTTGAAAGCAACGTCACACTCAGGCGTCCAGACATACTTGACATGCTTCTGGAGGAGGTTGGAAAGAGGCTTTGCAATCTTAGAGAAGTTCTCAACGAACCTTCGGCAATAGCTTGCAAGACCAAGAAAACTGCGGAGCTGCTTGACATTCTGAGGAGGTTCCCAATTCACAACTGCAGACACCTTCGCGGGATTAATAGCAATTCCCTTAGCGGAGATGATATGACCAAGGTAAAGAACTTCATCAAGCCAGAACTTGCATTTGGAAAACTTCGCATAGAATAGATACTCTCTGAGCTTGCCGAGGACCAATCGCAAATGTTTGGCATGATCCTTCTTATTCTTGGAGAAGACCAAGATATCATCGAGATACACCAGAACGAATTCATTGGTGTAGGGGTTGAAGATAAAGTTCATCATTCGAGAGAACGTTGGAGGAGAATTGACAAGGGCGAAAGACATGACAGTATATTCATAAGAACCAAAGCTTGTTCTGAATGCTGTCTTGGGAATATCTTGTTCACGAATGTGAATCTGATGATAACCCATACGAAGGTCAATCTTGGAGAATACTTTAGCACCTTTGAGTTGCTCGAATAGCTCATTGATGTTGGGAAGTGGATACTTGTTGTTGATTGTTTTGTTATTCAATGGACGGTAATCGACGCAAAGTCGGTCCGTGCCATCCTTCTTCTGGACAAAAAGAACTCCACAACCCCATGGAGACGAACTCGGTCTGATCAAACCCAGACGTTCTTGTTCATCGAGCTGTTTCTTCAATTCCTTCAGCTCCATAAGTCCAAGCTTGTATGGACGCTTGCAAACGGGTTCAGTTCCAGGCTCAAGATCAATAACGAACTCGACTGGCCGATGAGGAGGCATACCCGGAAGCTCTTCTGGAAAGACATCTTGGTACTCACAAACGACCCGGAAGCTCCGCAGATGTTTAGCGGAGTTTGTATGTGGTTGCAGCGGGTGGCTAGGGACTTTTTTACCCAACTTGTGTGGCAGCATAATCTCCAGTCCCGCCGACCACTTTGTTCAACATAGGCATAGTGTCGGTCCTATATGGATCTATTGTTGCGGTTATGTTGATTTTTTATCAGACTATTGGTGTTTGGATGCGTGCATCTTACTATGCAGACACCAGGTATTGCTCGTCATGTTTTGTCTCCGCTTGATGCTACATTTTGAGTTAATGAAAATAACTTTTATTAAAAGTAGATGTTATTACATTCAATATGTCTTTTTAAACGAAGAATGGATTTTACTGTTATAAATGAAGCATCAAGTGAATAGAATCAAAATGAGCACGCACACCATCTACATAGTTAGGATACACACAGCCAACAATAGCCCCTGACAAAAAATCTACTGGTAACACTATTAGGGAAACCTTATGCGTAGAGACTTAACAGTACTGCACCTTTTTTCATCGCGCTACTGCTACTTTACAGTAGCACGGGTATAACAAGGGCGTTATTTCTATCTCACTGGTAGTAACGTGGCCCTACCGAAGGGCGCTACGGCTATGAGGACCACCCCTTAGCCAACAAGTGACGTATAGTACTTGCGCCAGCCAAACACGCCGCGCTACTGCAAAAAAATAGCATTAGCGCGTTTTTCCGGAGCATCAATCCAACTAAGTATTTAGCAATAACGATGGACCCACTTTGCAGCAGCGCTGGTGGTAAAAAACCACCACCATTAACTATTTAGCAATAACGTTGTTTCCCTACTCGGGCTGCATGCTGCAAAAGCGTAAGAGCGAGCTTTTGCATCCCCTTCCTCTCTCCCTTCACTTTTCCCTCCCCTCCTCTCTCCTTCACTTTGCTTCTTCCTCACTGAGGGAGTCCTGGATAAGGGGGTATCCGGACAACCGGACTATATTCATCGTCCGGACTATAGAAGCGTCAAGATACAAGAATGAAGACTTCGGCTCGTGTCCGGATGGGACTCTCCTTTGCGTGGAAGACAAGCTTGGCGATACTGATATTATGTTTCCTTCCTTGTAACCGACTCCATGTAAACCCTAGCTCTTCGGTGTCTATATAAACCGGAGAGGATGGTCGTTAGAAGGCCGATCACAATTACAATCATACCATCATAGGCTAGCTCTTAGGGTTTAGCCTCTACGATCTCGTGGTAGGTCTACTCTTCTACTACACATATCTTCAATATTAATCAAGAAGGAAGTAGGGTTTTTCCTCCATCGAGAGGGCCCGAACGTGGGTAAACATTGTGTCCCTTGCTTCCTGTTACCATCAGCCTAAGACGCGCAGATCGGGACCCCCTACACGAGATCTGCCGGTTTTGACACCAACATTGGTGCTTTCATTGAGAGTTCCTCTGTGTGGTCGCTTTGAGGCTTGATGGCGTCTTCAATCATCAACAACACAGTCCAGGGTGAGACTTTTCTCCCCGGATAGATCTTTGTGTTCGGTGGCTTCGCACTGCGGGACAATTCGGTTGGCCAGTTGGAGCAGATCGTTAGCTTCGCCCTTGGCCACCAGATCAAGTTCGGAAACTTGAACTACACGGCATATATCCGCGGAGACTTGATATTCGATGGATTCGAGCCTGCGTCAGGAATGCTGGACAGTCACGACGATCACGGCCTAGACCTGCTGTCGGACAATGCTCGGGACATCATCCCCGAAGCAGCACCACATCTACATCCTGGGCAGGTTGCATTGCCTATGGACGGAGGGCTGGACCCCGCCCCGCAGGCCGCAGACTCATCAACGGTGGAGCTGAACACATGTCTCATCTCTGTGCAGGCCTGTAACCCTGGGCCCCAGGACTCATATCGGGCTGTTGGTCCTAGTCCGCACACTTTCGAGCCAGCCGAGCTAGGTTGGGCTCCGGTAATGGAGTTTACCGCTGTGGACATCTTTCAGTACTCGCCTTTTGGCGACATGCTGAACCCATTAAAGTCTCTCTGTCTCTCTGTCAGGAGCTCGGAGCTGAACTATGTCCGGCTTGAATGGGAAGTAGGCAACGAAGGAATTCAGTGCCCACCACCACCCACTTTGTCGCCACGATCGATGATTTAACCGACGTGCTCGACTTTGACTTCGAAGACATCGACGGTATGGACGACGATGCAGGAGACATACAGGAGCCACCGCTCATAGGGCGATGGACAACCACTTCTTCATATGATATATATATATGGTGGACACTCCAAAAGAAACCAATGGCAATGAGGCAATGGAGGCTAACCCCTCCAAGAAAAAAGCAAAGCATGGGCATCGCCAGCACCGCTCCAAGGCCCGCTAAGGCAATACCGGCACCGGAGACGATAATAATCCGGACGGTGCCGACGATGTATACAACCCCGAACAGCCCGCCTTCGAGCAGTCCAAACAGGAAGACGGGCATGATAGCCCAGATGAACAGGCGAACGACGGGTATCCGGAGGAGGACAACTACATGCCCTTCTCCGAAGACGAGGTTAGCCTCGGCGACGACGAGTTCGGCGTACCCGAAGACCCCGCAGAGCAAGAGCGCTTCAAGCGCCGGCTTATTGCCACTGCGAGAAGCCTGAAGAAGAAGCAGCAGCATCTTCAAGCTGATCAAGATCTCCTCACAGATAGATGGACAGAAGTCCTGGCAGCCGAGGAATATGGACTCGAGCGCCAAACGCTGACCGGCCGCCTCGAAGTCGGGATAAAACGGCGTATCAGCCGGAATACCAGCCTGCAGCCCCGCGCCGGTTTACTACGGCCTGGGAAATACTCAGGACCTGCGCGATAAACTGGGTAACACCGCAGGAGAACCAAGATCGATCTACGGATCACGGGGGCGCGCCGAAGCACATGACGAGGACCGTCATACCGGATACACTAACAACAAATCTGGTCGGGCCGAATACAACCAGTCAGAAGCAGCCGGACTGCGCCGTGACATAGCCCGACACAAGGGCGCCGCACACCCCCTCTGCTTCACTGATGAAGTGATGGATCATGAATTCCTAGAAGGGTTTAAACCCGTAAATATCGAATCATACGATGCCACAACAGACCCCGTGGTATGGATCGAGGATTTCCTTCTCCACATTCACATGGCCCCCGGAGATGATCTACATGCCATCAAGTATCTTCCCCTTAAGCTCAAAGGAACTGCCTGGCACTGGCTAAACAGCCTGCCCGCAAATTCCATTGGCAGTTGGGAAAATCTGGAAGACAGATTTCTCGTCAACTCCCAGGGCACATATGTGCGACCTCCAGATGCCGATCACTTGAGCCACATTACTCAACAAGCTGTAGAATCAGCCAGGAAATTCTAGACTCGATTCCTAACTAAAAAGAACCAAATAGTCGACTGTCTGGACTCCGAAGCCCGGGCGGCCTTCAAGCATAATATCTGTGACGAGTGGCTCGCCAGACACCTCAGCCAGGAGAAACCAAAGTCCATGGCAGCTCTCACAACTCTAATGACCCACTTTTGCGCGGGCGAGGACAGTTGGTTGGCTTGCAGCAGCACTACGCCGCATTCCGGCACGTCAGATGTCCGTGAAAATAACAGCAAGCTACGGCGCAACAGACACAAGCGACGGAACAATTGCGACAACACCGAAGACACGGCGTTCAATGCCAGATTCAGTGGATCCAAATCCGGTCAGCAAAAGAAGCCATTCAAGAGAAACAATCAGGGACAGCCAGTCTAGACCACATACTAGAGCGCTCGTCCCAAATTCATGGCACCCCGGACAAGCCAGCCAACCGCACCAATAGAGACTACTGGGTATTTAAATAGGCTGGCAAAATAAACGCCGAAAACAAGGTCAAGGGGCCGCACAACGACGATGACGATGAGCCCCGCGTCCGAACATGGGGGGACAGAAGAAATCCCCCCCAGGTGAAAACGGTCAAAATGATCTACGCCACCCACATCCCCAAGCGGGAACGGAAGTGAGCACTACGGGACGTATACGCGATGGAGCCAGTCGTCACCAAATTCAACCGATGGTCAGCTTGTCTGATCACCTTTGATCGTAGGGATCATCATACTAGCATCCGTCAAGGCGGCTCCGCCTGAACCTGCTTTATCAGGACACAATGCACATAATGGGCATCGATCCTTCAAAGATTAAGACCACCAAAACCACCTTTAAGGGTGTCATTCCTGGAGTAGAGGCCCGTTGTACGGTCTCTATAACATTGGAAGTGGTCTTCGGATCTCCGGATAACTTCTGAAGTGAAGAGCTAATCTTCGATATTATCCCTTTTTGTAGTGGTTACCACGCACGGCTCGGACGAACCGCATTCGCCAGATTCAATGTGGTACCACACTATGCATACCTCAAGCTCCGTCAATCGAGGGCGGAACACCCCGCAACAGGATCAGCAGGCACGTCAAGAGCATGACTGGGAGTCCGGCCTCCGCTAAGGTCCCACCCAAGCAGCATTCGTGCCACGCGTACACAATTACAAACTCAAAATACCATGGGCAAAGGCGGAGGCGTAGCAGTGGCTCAGTCAATAGTACGGTATTGCTTCATAACCTTTCCTTTTACCTTAAGGACATTGCTTTAGTGCAGCTTCTCCAGAAGAGCCGGATTGTTGGACTTACATAGGAGAGGAAACCCAGGAGGTAACATACGCTTAAACGTATTATTTATCAATGGGAGACAATATATAGCGTCAACTTATTATTTTTTTTGAGCATTTTTTACAAATGTCTATTTGATTTTGCATCCGTACACTTTGGTACGCTTAGTTTGCCAGGGGCTTCTTACCGCGCCTCACAATACGGCAAGTCAAGTCCGAACACTTTCAACAGTGCGGCACCCTGAACTTATAGCATTATATGCATCAGCTCCGAATCATGTCTTGGGTTACAGTTGGGATAGCCCGGCTCCCTTGTTTTGGTGCCTTACGTTCCATTAATTCGGCTAAGGTAGCGCAGGGAGAACTACTGCGATTGTGCCCTAGTTTTTCCGGATGAGCACCTCAGTAGAGAAAGCACAAAACTGTCCGGCGTGATGTGGCGAGAGCTAGTCGCTGTTCAAGAGGTCTTAAAATCCTTAAAGATTTTTCTGCTTTAGGCGATAATTCGGCTTTGTCCGATATAGGCGTGTATAGCTCCCCAATTCGGCCTTCCAGATTCTAGGGGCTTCGCCAAAATTTAAAATCATAGACTTTTATGGCTAAGTGAAGGTTATAAAACCGTATAGTCCGATTGCCTTGTTCGCTGCGCTGGACACCTCCTTAAGGGACCAAACATTTGGATAAAAAGTGTCCGGGTTTTCCAGGAACACCCCAGTACTAGTTACACGGGGGCAGAAGCCGACGACTGGCCTACTTTCAGAATTTGATAAACAGCCGCATAGAAGGTAATATTTTAAATAACAAAATCACTACATAGCGCAAGTAACTTTTTCTTTAAATTTCAAACATGACAGAGGTGAATTCATTCAAAAATTATGTATTTAGTACATTCATCGGCCACGAGGCAAGCACCCTTCATCACGCCATCATAATACTTCTCGGGGACACAATGCGGCTTGCCCTCTGGTGGCCCGTCCTTCACCAGCTTCTCCGCATCCAGCTTGCCCCAATGCACCTCCACTTCTAGTCGCGCACAGGCATCCACCATCTGCTTGATCAGGCCGAAATAGCTGGTGGGCAGAAGCTCACCAGGCCATATCCAGACTATGAGATCCTTCATAGCCACTTTGGTTGCCTTGTGGAGTTCGACCAACTGCTTCATTGGTCACTCAGAGGCGTTGAATGTTCGGCCCCAGTATACTGGGACCAGAACAGCTTCTCCGTTGAGCTCCCCTCCTGGGCATGGTAGAACTCCGCGGCATCTGATGCGCTGCGTGGCAGATCTGCGAATGCCCCTGGAGAGCTCCGGACTCGGTAAGTAAAAGAAACGCCTCCTCCACATGTTTTATTTGCATAAAAAATTTCTTACCCGCCGCTATCTTTCTGGCCTCCTGGATCTCCTGCTGTGCCCCCTCGGCTTCAGCCTTGGCGTCTTTTATATTTGTAAGGGCCTTCGCTAGCTCGGCCTCTTTTGCTTTAAGCTCATGCTCCACAGACTCGAGCTTCTTGCCGAGCTACTGGAGCTCTTCTTGTACCTCGCCCACTCGGGCCTCTTGCTTTTTGCGCTCCTTGAGTTCCAAGGCCGCTTTGTGTTCGGCCTCGGACAACGCCTTCTTGAGAGACGCCACTTCGGAGGTGGCCTCTGTTACCATATCACGACGTTTCGTCATTAGCATAATCAAATTTTATTTACTATTCATTATATGAGAGAGGGGAACCATTCACCTTTGGTCTCTTCGAGCTGCCTCCTCGTGAGGCCGAGCTCTCCTTGTGCCCGCTCTAAGTCCTGCGTTAGGCCGGCGATTTCATCCGTGCGAGCAGCAGCGGCCAGCAGCACAACCTCTTTATTTACATTCAAACTTATTGTTAGACTCTTGCGGATTATAATTGACCCTCTGTTTGGTTTTTCTTTCCGAACACCAAACATAGTATCAGGGGCTACCACCTATCGGGTGGTAATTTCACACATTTTTACTTACCTCAAAGTCTGTGAGGAGACTGGTGCAGGCTTCGGTTAGTCCACTCTTGGTGGACGAAACCTTCTGAATCACCGCACTCATAAGAGTACGATGCTCTTCATCTAGGGAAGTGCCACGAAGCGCTTCCAGCAGACAATCCGGTGCCTCGGGCACAATGGAAGTCCTTGATACAAACGGCCCTCCCTCCATAAGGAGGGGCTGCCTGCCTAAGTCCAGAACCACTGAAGGCTCCAGAACAGTGTTCGGCTGAGAGCCCGGCTTGCCGTCGCTCTCATCAACACGATACGTCTGGAAATTGAACCTCACGAGTCCAACATCTGGGACGCCACCTTGAGGCGCCTCCAGGGCCACTTCCACCATCTCTGGGAGCCTTAGGGACAACACCTCCGTGTCATCCGCAGGCCGAGGAGAAGCGGCCGTCAGGAGTGAGTTCATTGCTGACTCACTCAATCACCCGTCCGAAGACGATACCTCGGGATGGGCTCTGGCCGGACTACATACGAGTTTGGCGTTATAACTAAACTATGAAGCAAAATTACGATTGAGTGCGGATACTTACGATCGCACCAGGGGCTCTTCATGGGCAGCCACCCTTCCTCGCTATCGGCGGCGGTGGCGGAGTAGTCCAGAAGGGAGACCTTTCCCTTCTTGGACGTCACAGTCTCCCCCACCGGGGCGGCCTTCCTCTTCCCTCCCCCAACCCTTAGTACGGGGAGGTCGAGTTTCTCCCAATTCCTCCCTGCCTCCGCGGGAGGAATCTGCCTCGTCGTCATTGGATGATAAGGGTATGACGGCCTTACGTCGGGGGCCTCTCCTAACCCCCTGGTGCGCCGTCGCAGGACCCCCATCACTACTAGGGAAAAGGCTAGCAGCAGCACGGGGTTTAGGTGTATCGGTAGCGCGGGTAGCGGCGCTACTAATAAGGCGCTACAGCTAACACATAGCAGTAGCGCGTGCGCACCGGCGCTACTGCTACACAAATATAGCAGCAGCGCGGTTAGCGGAAGCTCGCTACTGCTAGTAGCTCTAGCGCACTTTCCAATGATGCGATACTGCTATCGCGGCGCTCCTGCTAACTTTTATACACTCGCTACTGCTAATTTAAGTAGTTTTTTGTTTTTTCGGCATATTTGTTTTGTATTTGAACAGGCTTTATAGAAGAATCTTTAGCACATAGAAATGTCATCATGATACACATACAAATGCTTGCGAGACCACAAATGTAATCGTAGCATATACAAACAAATAGTCTCATCATAATCATCATCCAACACAAAGTGGTATCTTGTCATCATCTCGAAAATAGCGATACATGCAAGTCTCGAATACTTCCAACTACAACAACGTCATCCATCTAAGCAAAGGTATATGCAAGAAGAGCTATCACTATGAGTGAGAGTGGAACTATGCAGTACATGAGGTGGCGGTTACGAGTCCTCTCTCGCGCTAGCGTGAACCTCAAGTAACTAGCTTCTCCTTCTTGTCTTCTTTTGAAGCCTTTATGGCTGGCTCCCTTTGAACCCATTCACTTGCGCCTGACACTCATGCCACTCGTTGTACACCCCCAGAACCTTCCCTTTGTACACGACATAGCAATTCCATCTGGCCATCAAGAAACTAGGTACCTGTTAGAGATGCATGTTCATGAAGAGGATGTACAATCATATATATGCAACAAAATATACTAGAGCAACACCGAAAAAGAAAGGGTTAGCAACTATATGCAACATACAATACGCAAATTAATTAACTAGAGGTACACAGGTCATCGTACGCAAACTAACAAAGTAGCGTTACACAAGTTCGGCAGGGACCGTGGACATCACAAAGTTTCATCGCTACAAAAAGTATACAAGTTCAACCGACACATATCATCATCATCGACATCATAAATCACTAGAAGATCCATCCTTCCATACCATAGATTCTTGAACGGCGTGAGGTCTAGATGTTGCATGCCTATGCGAGTTCGGACGTCAGCTCGCGATATAGGGCCGTGGTGGAACATCCCCTTCTCATCGACGACTTCTTTCATGATGATCGTCGCAATGTCGCTTTGGATGCGAAAGAAGTCATCTCTAAGTTTATAATCCGCTTCTCCATGAGATTCTAGCCACTTGTGGATATGATCATCATTTCTGTTTCTCATGTGAAGCCTTTGTTGATCCGTGTTGAACTGAATCATGAGATGGACGATGTAGAATCCATCCTTCTTGCTTTTTTTGGGACATGGATGCAGGAGAAGTTAGTTTTATGCGCGAAACCCATCTTCTTGTTCCTTTGTTTCCTGATCTGCACGTGGCCACCTCTAAAGCTGAAGCCTTGGAGAGCATCATGTAGAATATTCATTATGTGGGTGTAGTCTTTTATCTCGCAGTATCTGGAAGGGTCAAAATACACGGCGTGGGAGACTTGCGGGTAAAGAACGATAAGGACGGCATGCCCGTTGCTGCGGGGAAAAGACACCTCAAATTATTCCCCATATGAGAGAGAAGGAATGATTGAAATGTACGAAAGGGATGTCCGGAACTGACTTACTTTGGATGATAAGGCACGAGGACAATTTCCCGGTCCTTATTCTATACCATGAATGTTTGGAGGTACTCCCTAGCAGTTTAACGCTCAAAGTCGCCGAGACTCAAGAAAGACTCGTGCATGTAGTATGGATCCTCCACACAGATTTGCGAGACTTCTTCACTCTTCATGACGGAACTCATATGTAGCGCAAAAAGGCAGATGATTGTAAAATCGAGCCGCCTTGTTAGAAACATCTCAAAGATATGGTCAAACCGCAGGAAGAACAGCTCCGCGGGCCATGTCTCGACGTAGCACTTGCCCTCAGGCACACGAGCCGCGTATGTCGGATATCTTGGATCCTTTGATGCTAGTAGGCTTTTCTCAGTCGAAAGCACATGGTCGTGCAGTTTCGTGAGATCCCCTGATAGTGCCTCTAGCGGTTTTGGCGGTAGCATCGGCTCGCCCGTGAGATGGAACATGACCGGACCTTTCACGGGTGCACGCTCTTCAGAATGCATCGTCTGGCTGCTATGTGCTCTGGCTTGTTTAGAGGCAGTTATCTTCTCTGATCTCTTCCTCTCCTTTTTCTTGGGCACACCTTCCAGACCCTTCCTTAACCCCTACACAGTGTTCCCGGGCTAAGTACTATACGACCCTCGTGCCTGGCTAGTTGAGACTGTGTTGAGGCGGCATCTTCAGGCGTGTCCTGTGAGGATTTCATGAAGAGAGACTTTTTGCAATCCCTGTTACGACCCTGCCTGGGCATATCATCCATATCCTCTTAGCAAGCTGATAGCCCGATTCATCATATGGTTGACTCATCATATCTATGTCACAGTCATACGCGTTTGTATTGACGTAATCCATAGGATCGACCTCCTTCTCATCATCCATTCTCCGTTCTACAGGAGAAATTACATCAGCCAGTACTATTGCACCCCCTTCATCATGTCGTCCGCCGCTCTCACCCGGCACTACAGGAGCTGGTAATTGCGTAGGCGGGGTGGTGGTCTCCATACATGCTTGTTGATGTGTGGTTATTGGTGTGCTCTCGGCCGGCTCTAGACGAATAAGATTCTTCGGCCATAGCAGCACGCAACCCTTGCAGTTTCCAATCCGCGGCGGGGTCTCGTCGTCCGCTCCCGCAGGCTGTACTGGAGGAGGCAAATCCTCGTGCCCCGATTTCACACTGGTAAAGCTAACCCTGAAGTGCCCAACGGGGATCGGCTGGTTATGGAACGTGGGTTGCGAGGGGTCCATTATCATTCCCTTTCCCATGTCCACCTTCTGGCCTTTGATCAAGTAGAGTATGGTGCAGGGGTTTCTTTCTCCTACAAACACATATGGCTGTGGCGTAAAACAACCGAAGGCAACAAAAATGGAATATTATATATATATATATATATATATATATATGTTGGTGCGACATGTAATTACCGTGACGGCGTCGAGCTCAGCCAAAGACGAAGGCCCACCTAGCATGCCTGAGATTGAGGACGGGCTGCTATGAGCGGGAGCGGCGGCGAGAGGACGCCCGGTTGCGTGAGCAAGTGATGGTGCGATGGTGTTGTTGTTCATAAAGTTGCTCCCGACGAAACTGGGCAACGGGAAATCATGTACCGTCTTGTCTTGATTTTCCTTTGTCTAGTTGGTGATAACTGGAACCAAGTTAGTAGCGAAATCATTTCTGCAGGCAGTTACAGCTGCATTGACTGCCTGCTGTAGCAACTTATATTTGTCCTCGGCTGCTTTTTTTGCGTCCTCAGCTGCTTTTTTCTCAACCGCAAGCTTCACCTTCGCGTTGATGTCTGTCTGACTAAACTTCTTTTTCTGCTTCTTGGCCTCCGGGCCCTCGTCGTAAAACACCTTCCACATGGCGCCGTCTCCAGCGCCGTGCACACGACCATATTGCAACCGCTGGCCCAAAAGGGAGTCCCTTAAGTTCGTTCAAGGCCCGGTTGAGAGGCGTGTCCCACTTGGGCCTCATCGGAGAAGTAGGGCTTTCGGCGGCAAGTCGGTGTTGCTTCTCCAGTAGTCTAATCAATTTCCTCATGATCTTGTCCGTGTAAAAAACCTTTTTCTCCTTGTCCCACTTGTAGCAGGCCCTGATGAAGTCACGCTCCAAGGGGTTGGTCAACTTCGCCAAGGGGTCTGGGAGACCTGCGGCTTCACGTTCCGCGTCCTCCTTATCCCATATGGGCCTTTTACCGAGGTAGCCACGGCTTCCGAGGCGATGCTTCCCCGTGTTCCTCTGCTAAAGGCTCTTGAATTTCGCAGCCTTAGCCTTGGCTGTCTCGGTAGCGCAAGTGTCCTTGAACTTTTCGAACTCCTCTTTCGTAAGTGTCGGATTTTCCAGAAGAATCTTGGACAAGGGTTCATAAGCCATCAATAGCAGGTTTCACCCTCCCTTTCCAGGAGGCCAAATCATTGTGGAACATGCCCATGGTGTGATTGTTAATCCTTTTCATCTTCGGATCATCCCACGCTTGTTCTATGTTATCATCCCGGTCGGGGAACTTGAATCTCTTGTGCAACTTCATTAGGAGCAACTGCGTCAAATGTTCTTTACTCCTTAATTCATCGTCGTTGATGCTCGCGTATTCCCGTAGGATGCATCCTACTTGGTTCCCATAGCACTTGCGAGGTTCTTCCGGCTCTAACGGCTCAAACTTGCCAAGTGCCATCTTTGTGATCACGAATCGTCCAATCCCTAGTTTGTTAGGTTTTCGTATGCTCTGTTTCTTATGCTTCCTCTTTTCGGTAGCGGCATCGGGGCCGGTACCTTCCCCGCCGGTATCTTCCCCACCGGTACCTTCCCTGCCGGTACCTTCCCCACCGGTCTCGGTGCCGGAGCCGTCGGTGTCGATGTCGGCGTCAGTACCATCATCAAGGCCGACCTGCAAACCTTGCTTAGCAGTCAAATAGTCGAGGTACTCTTGTTCACCCTCATAATCCATCTCGTCTGCATCTTGGTCCGAAGGCCCAGTTTCTTCGTTGTTTGACATGTTTCCTATGATTAAGTGTCCTCATTTATTTCTAAAATTATGAATAAATGATAAATGACATAAAAAGAAATCTATGTGCCAGCACTCGATATGCCAACTATGTAGCACAAATCATGCCTTTATTCACGGGAAATTTCGGCATGACCTTTGCTAAAAAATGGACATATCGAGCGCCTGAAATTCACCGGAATGTTAATGAATAAACATTCCGGCGTAACATACGCCACTCGGATCATTTTCCAAACATGACGTATCCACATATCACACGTCCAGTTCAAATTTGCATATAAATTCAGCTAATTTTGAAACCTAGCTAAATTCATAACTAAATAGATAACCTAATTAACATACTGCCCTATCTAAAACCTAAGTAAATTAACCGAAGAACCCTGGCAGAGAGAGAGAGTGGGAGGGGAGGTTTACAAAGGGTGCAGGGGTGAGGAGGCAGGACCGACGACGGCCGAGGTTGGGAGGGGAGGAAGCAGAGGAGGGAGGCGAGGGCCGACAGGTAGGGGGCGAGCGCGCCGGGGTCGGGGGCGAGCGCCGGCGCCGGGTTTGAGGGGCGAGCGCCGGCGCCGGGGTCGGGGTCGGGGGCGAGCGACGGGGGAGGAGAGAGTGGGGATTTGGGGGGAAAAGGCGGGATGAAGTAGGGATTGTGAGAATTTTTGGTTATATGGACATAGCAGCAGAGCATTTGGCCAAAACACACTAGTACTACTTCAGTAGCTGCAGCGGTTTATACGAAAAGCACTGCTACTACTTTCAGTAGCTGTAGCAGTTTATACGAAACGCGCTACTACTACCTTCAGTAGCTGCTACTACTTCCAGTTTTCCCTTTTCTTTTCCTTTATTTTCTCCCACTTTTATTTCCAGAGAGCAGTGAACGAAGGGAGGGCGATATATATTGCATCATCCGACGGTTAAATATGTATGCAAAATAGGAACATATATATGACATCATTGGACCCATGCATAATAATGGCTAAGTGTGTATACAAAATAGGAACATATATATATATATATATATTACATCATTTGACCGATAACATACGGTTCCTCAGCGCTGACATTTTTGATTTTTGAGTTATCTTCTTTCCCTTCTTGTTCGTCGAAGAATAATTGAGCCCCTCATTGTGACTTTGCCTTTTCCATGGAGTACGATTTTTCTTAGGTAATGTAGTATTGATTCTTCTTTTGACGTATACTTCATCATCATCGTCATCTTCCCTCATTGGGTTGCCGTACTGATCATAGTCTTCCTCGTTGGCGACTCCATCCATCCCAATGATGTTCCTTTTGCCTCTCCTCAAGACAACACGACTGGGATTGCATGGGACGGTTATGAAGAATCATTGTGTCACGTGCTTAGCGGGTACCCATGGCTCGATTTTTGCGATAGCGTTCACGGTAGCGCTCTTGGCGTCGGGTATACTCATGGTAGTGAAAATCTGGTTTTCTCTTTCGACATTCTTTGCCCATCTGACACGGAACATCATCGTGTTGTGTAGTCCAGAGTAGTCAAGCTCCCAGATCTCCTCGACCCTTCAATAAAATCATTCAGTTGCGCCGTTGTCGCTGCCGGTCATGCATTCCATCGTCACCCCTGAGTTCTGATCATCACTGTCCATATCTTTGGCCTCCATGTAGAACGTGTATCCATTGATATCATATGCCTGATAGGTTACGAGGTTGGGCGAGGGGCCATGTGCTAAGGCGTATATGAGCAATCCTTCCTTAGAGCCCTCCTCCGGGGGATTAGCAATAATATGCTATTTGAACCAATGCAGGAAAGCGGAGTTGTGCTCTCTTGTAACTTCGGTGTTCGTCATGCATAACCCCAGGTCACGACACTTCTTTGCGACAATTTCTTTGTGTAGTGCCACGAAAGGATCTACCTCGTCTAGGTGTTGTAGCACTACCAAGTTTGCTCTGTCAAAGTCGCTGCGTCGATCTGAGTATGCCACGTGCAGTTCCCTGCGACCACTGTAGTGACCATCTCCTTCGAGCCTCACATCGTGCTTGTTAACGGGCAAACCAATACTAACACCAGGCGGCTGGTCTGCGCCATACAGAAAATTCTCACAAAAAGAGATGCACTCTTTTGTCAAAAAGCCCTGGACAATGCTTCCATCCGGATGGAACATGTTACGAACGAAACCTTTGATGATCCCATTCATCCTCTCAAATGGCATCAGGTCTATTATGTCATCCACAATATGGAGACACAGATGCACGATCACATCAAAGAACGCGGGCGGGAAGTACTTCTCAAGCTCATTCGGTATCACAACGATCTCTTCCTGTAGCATCCGGAGCTGCTTCACACTGATCGACTTTCAAGAGATGACATCGAAAAAGTTCCAGAGACCAATAAGCGTGTCACGGACGTGCTTGTCCATTATCCCTCTAAGGGCAACAGGTAGTATCTGCGTCATCATCACATGACAGCGATGAGACTTCATACCGCTAAACCTTTTCTTGCCCGTGTCTAGATATCTGCTTATCTTGCCACAGTAACCGGAACTAACTTTGACTCCGGTAAGGCACTTAAAGAAGGCATTGATCTCAGCCTGACTTAAGGTGAAGCAAGAAGGGGGGCAACAATCCTCTTTCTTGCTTTTCTTGCCCTTCTTCTCCCGTGCCTCTGTGTCCGTCCCTGTCTCGTCTGACATTTCACGGGGCGGCATGTGCAGATCTTCCCTGATTTTCAAATCTTGCAAGTCTTTTCTTGCCTTCGGCCCATCCTTGGTCTTATCCGGCATGTTCATCAGTGTTGCGAGCAAGCTCTCAAGGACATTCTTAGAGATATGCATTTTATCAAGGCAATGAGGTGTATCGAGTTTGTGCCAGTACTCCAAGTCCCAGAACACAGACCTCGTCTTCCATACATTCAGCAGTGGGTCCGGCGCCTTTTCCATCGTCTTTCCCGGTGCGGGGCACTCCTTCCAGTTTTTCAACAGCTCATCGATTTCGGCACTGCACCGCTTACGTGTAGGTCCTCGATGCTCAGCGTGACCATTGAATAGATCTCCACGGTTTCTCCCCGGGTCGTCCTGTTCAAGCCATCTTCGATGCCCCATGTACATGATTTTCGCAGACCCGCCATCTTTCCTTGACGTTAGCTGCTGAGATGTCGTATCATCCATGCACCGCGTGCATCCGCAATATCCATGGCACACCTGGCCTGCCACATATCCGTAACTGAGATAGTCCTGCACTGTCGTGATCAGCGCGGCTCTCATGTTGAAATACTCGCCTTTGCTGGCGTCCCATGTCTTGGCCGGTGTTTTCCATAACGTGTCTAACTCCTCTTGAAGTAGCCCCAGATACAAATTAATATTATTTCCTGGTTGTTTCAGCCGTTGAATAACCATGCTCATGTGAATGTACTTCGATTTCATGCACAACCAGGGGGGAGGTTGTACATCCATACAAACACGGGCCATGTGCTATGGTTGGTGTTCTGGTTGACAAACAGATTCATGCCATCGGTACACGCACCGAGCATGATGTTCCTTGCATCATATTCAAAATACCGATAGAAGCTGTTGAACGCTCTCCACTGGCTTCCATCCTTCACGTGTCTCAGCTTTGGATCATCTCCATCGTCGGGCTTCTTCCTCTCCGCGTGCCAGCGCATTAGCTTTGCTTCCTTGGACTCTAAAAAATACCTCTGGAGACGGGGAGTGATCAGTAAGTACCATACAACTTTCTGGGGACATTTCTTCCCGGCCTTGTTGTATCGGGAAGCATTGCACACCGGACAACTTGTTTTTTCCGTGTGCTCCTTCTGATAAATTATGCAATCGTTGATGCATGCATGGTATCTAACGTGTGGCAGATCAAGAGGGCACACGATCTTCTTGGCCTCATCTTCTTGGCCTTTAGGTACTTGAGATGCTCATCGAGGCTAGTGTCGGTCCATTTGTTTTTTGCCTTCGTCTTTAGGAGTTGGAGCGTGAAACTCAAGCGGGTCACCTCAGGATTGCAACCATCATACAATGGAGTGTTCGAGTCTACCACCAGTTGCTCTAACTTAGCCTCCTCTATAGAAGCAGCTCTCTTAGTACTCGTCTCCTTGTGAAGCAATGCTTGAACATGAGGGTCCCGCACGATTGAACTTAGTACCGATGAACTCTACTGCATGGAGTCCATGTCGTTCTCTCCGCCGCCATGTCTGGCCCCTTCTCCTCCGCCATGTCCGGCCCCTTCTCCGCCGCCATGTCCGGCCTCTTCCCCGCCGCTATTATCGATCATCTCTTCATCTTTCCCCGTGTCATCATTGCCTGCCCCATTGCCATCCTCAACATTGTCATCCTCATCTTCAGTTATCCACCGAGTATAGCCATCCATGAAACCAGTCATTAGCAGGTGCGCTTAGACACGACCATCGTCATAGGGGTCGAGCCAAACTATTCCTTTGCATTTTTGACATGGACATAAAACCTCTGTCCGGTTATTTTCTTTCATGTCCTGCACCGCCGACCGCAACCACCTGTCCACCATCATTCCACTGACCATCGTCAACTCTGCACGGTAATAATAAACAAATTTATTATAAAAATGCGTGCACGCATCAAAGTCATACAAAAATTCGGCATGGCCTTCCCTAAAAATAGGACATATATGGATCTAGAGTTTGCCCAGAATTCGCCGAAATGGAAATAAATCGACATTTCGGCAAAACATGGGAAACTCAAAAGCACAAATTGGCGTCAACTCATGCCACACACACAATTTCCACAAACATATCACACACACATAAACATATTTCCATTTTGCAAAAGCATGAAATTTTCATCACCTGTCTCGAGATCGAGCACACGGTGGAGATGATGTTGTAGGGAGATCAAAAGTGCACAAAGCTCTTCTTGACAAACATATATCTAGTTAGGGAGCAAATAGGTCGCTTAACTAAATCCTACATCTACCTAGCTACCTAATTTGGGAGGAGACAACTTCAACTAGTGGAGGGGAAGGAAAAAGAGAAAGGAGATGCATTAATGGAGGTGGTGTAGTTAGGTAGGAGTAATGAAGAGAGAGAAAGGTAGATAGAAGAGAGAGAGTAATGGGGGAGAAGTATTGAGGAAGAAGAAGAGTGAGAGTGGGAGCATGTGAGAGGTAGGGGAAAGGGAAGAGAGGAGGGGGAGGGGGATACGGTGGGGAAAAGGTGGTGGGTTGGTGCGGATTAGCAGTAGCGCGGGACATAAAACGCGTTCCTGATAAGGAAGTAATAGCAGCGCGCTTTTGTCAGAAGCGCTACTGCTAACCGGGACAAAAAGTGTGTCCAATTTGAAAATTAGCAGCAACGAGCTCAGAAAAACCGTGCTACTATTACAGCTTTAGCAGTAGCGCGGCTATCGGTACCGCGCTGCTACTAAATGGAGGTGAGGGGGCACTGTCGGTCGATATTTGTAGCAGCGCGTGTTACACAGAGCGCGCTACTGCTAAACACTTGTCAGTAGCGCAGTTTCCTCACCCGCGCTACTACTAATTAGCAGCAGTGCTCCTTTTTGAGCAGCGTTGCTGCTAAGATTATGTGTATAGGGTTTTCCCTAGTAGTGCATCCTTGACGGACAGGGCAGCCTCCTCTTCTTCTTCTTCTTCTTCCCCTTTGGGGGAGGAGGGCGCCTCGTCGTCTTTGGACGAGTCTTGCGCAACCTTACATCGGAGACCCTTTCGGGTCCCCGGGGCCTTCTTATCGGCCTTCTTCTCAGGCCCCTTATAGGGCGCCGGGACCAGCATCTTCGTCAGAAGATCATTGCCAGGGCTTTGTGGCAACGGAGGCGGACTGTCAATCCGCTCCGCTTTCTCCACATACTCCTAAACAAATATACACAATCACTTCGGAATTCTCCATGAATACATTGGGAAGAACCGGACCCGGTGGCGGCCTGAGAACTCACCTGGGTAGGGTGCCGTGCGGCATGGAGCCCACGGTCCTCGGTTATGGGAGGAGGTACTTCAGTGGCCTTGAACAACGCCTTCCACGCGTTCTTGTGCTTCATGCCATAGAGCCTTGGGAGCGTCCGGTATTCGGCCGGGATGAACTCCCACAGATTGAATGCCCGCCTTTGGCACGGCAGAATCCGGCAAATGAGCATGACCTGGATCACGTTGACAAGCTTGATGTTCTTGTCCTTCATGCCCTTGATGTAGTTGATGAGTCTGGTCAGCTCTGTAGATTCGCCCCATAACAGGCCCTTCTGTTCCCAGGAGGTGAGCCGCATACGGCTTCCAGATCGGAACATGGGGGCCGCCGCCTAGTTGGAGTTGCGTCACTCGGTGATGTAGAACCACCCCGATTGCCACCCCTTCACGGTTTCGGCAAAGGAGCCGTCAGGCTAGGTGACATTAGGCATTTTGCCCACCATGGCTCCTCCGCACTCCGCTTGCTGGCCACTCACGATCTTCAGCTTCGCACAGAAGAATTGCAGCCACAAGCCGAAATGAGGCTGGATGCAGAGGAAAGCCTCGCATACGACGATGAACGCCGAGATGTTGAGGACGAACTTCGGAGCTAGATCATGGAAGTATAGCCCGTAGTAGAACATGAGCCCGCGGACGAAGGGGTGGAGTGGAAACCCCAGTCCACGGACGAAGTGGGCAAGGAACACGACCCTCTCGTGGGGTCCTGGAGTTGGAATTACCTGCCCCTTGTATGGTAGCCGGTGCGCTATATCTGCGGCCAAGTATCCGGCCGCTCGGAGAATCGCAATCTTCTTCTCCGTAACGGTGGAAGCCACCCACTTGCCTCCTACTCCGGACATGACTAACTGTGCGGAGAAGACTTGGACTAGGGCACTGGAGCTCGAGGGGGCAAGAGTATGCGAGGGACGACGAAGGCGTGGGTAAAAATTAGGAACTCTTATCCCTTTATAGAGCCAACGAAAGCGGTGCGCCTCCCCACTAGCCTGTTGAGAATCGCTTACTTCCTTAGCGCCACGATTGATGGGATGGGGGGATTAACGCCCGTATTGATGAGAATCCCGTGATAAGGGGACATGATCTCTGCTTTGACAAGACGTGTCAAGGAAACCGCCTCGCAATGCGCGCTGTGGCTGGTTGTGAAAAGAAAAACGGTTCGATCTAATCATAATGACATATCACGTCGTCTAAAAAGTTGTCAGCTGAAGTATCATTCTCTCTATGGTGGTATGTGAAGATCATCTTGCAGATCCGGACACGGTCTACGTGTTCGATAATAACATTGGAGTATTCGGCAGAAGGAACCCGCCTTACAATGCCGAAGATAATACTGCCTGCCGGACTCATCGTCATTGAAGCCTGGTTCAGGGGCTACTGAGGGAGTCCTGGATAAGTGGGTATCCGAATAGCCGGACTATATTCATCGTCCTGACTATAGAAGCGTCAAGATACAAGACTCAAGACTTCGGCTCGTGTCCGGATGGGACTCTCCTTTGCGTGGAAGAAAAGCTTGGCGATCTGGATACTATGTTACCTTCCTTGTAACCGACTCCATGTAAACCCTAGCTCTCCGGTGTCTATATAAACCAGAGAGGATGGTCCTTAGAAGGCCGATCACAATTACAATCATACCATCATAGGCTACCTCTTAGGGTTTAGCCTCTATGATTTCGTGGTAGATCTACTCTTGTACTACGCATATCTTCAATATTAGTCAAGCAGGAAGTAGGGTTTTACCTCCATCGAGAGGGCCTGAACCTGGGTAAACATTGTGTCCCTTGCTTCTTGTTACCATCAGCCTAAGACGCGCAGATCGGGACCCCCTACCCAAGATCTGCCGGTTTTGACACCCACAGTCACTACTTGTGACACCCTGGTTTTTGCCATCATGATTTTCATTTGCTATTCGCTTTGAAAATGAGTTTTGAATTGATTCATTTGGACTTAGCACTTGGGCATTGTTTTGGTTTTCACGTAGGTGAATCCTTGATACGTCTCCAACATATCTATAATTTATGAAGCATTCATGCTATTTTATTATCTGTTTTGAATGATTATGGGCTTTATTATAAACTTTTATATGACTTTTGGGACTAACCTATTAACTGGAGGCCCATCCCATATTGCTGTATTCTTGCCTATTTCAGTGTTTCGAAGAAAAGGAGTATCAAACAGAGTCCAAACGGAATGAAACCTTCGGGAGCGTGATTTTTGAACGAACATGATCCGGGGGACTTGGAGTTCACGTCAGAGAAGCTTCAAGGAAGCCACGAGGGTCGGGGCTGCCCCCCTGTCTCATGGGCCCCTCGAGCATCCCCTGACCGAATTCTTTCACCTATATATCTCCATATACCCCGAAAAATCAGAATAGAAGATATTTCGGGAGTTCCGCCGCCGCAAGCCTCTGTAGCCACCAAAAGTCAAATGGGACCCTGTTCCGGCACCCTGCCGTAGAGGGGATCCCTCACCGGTGGCCATCTTCATCATCCCGGCGCTCTCCATGACGAGGAGGGAGTAGTTAACCCTCGGGGCTGAGGGTATGTACCAGTAGCTATGTGTTTGATCTCTCTCTCTCGTGTTCTCTCTATGGCATGATCTTGATGTATCGCGAGCTTTGCTATTATAGTTGATTCTTTTTGAAGATGATTAATAGACAAATTCGTCAGGTCCTCCGATTTATTTCAGTATTTTTGGACTTACATAAGTATACGTTTGATACAGATTACTGCAGACTGTTCTGTTTTTCATAGATTCTGTTTTGATTGTGTTGTTTGCTTATTTTGAAGAATCTATGAGTAGTGTCAGAGGGTATGAACCATAGAGAAGTTTGAATAAAGTATATATTACATCAATATGAATTTTGAATGAGTTCACAATAGTACCTAAGTGGTGATTTATTTTCTTATACTAACGGATCTTACGAGTTTTGTTTTGAGTTTCGTGTTGTGAAGTTTTCAAGTTTTGGGTAAAGATTCGATGGACTATGGAATAAGGAGTGGTAAGAACCTAAGCTTGGGGATGCCCAATGCACCCCAAGATAATATCCAAGGACAACCAAGAGCCTAAGCTTGGGGATGCCCCGGAAGGCATCCCCTCTTTCGTCTTCGTTCATCGGTAACTTTACCTGGAGCTATATTTTTATTTACCACATGATATGTGTTTTGCTTGGAGCGCCAATTTAATTTGTTAGTATTTTCTGATGTTATTTAAAATAATGTTTTGCATCTATATTTTCAATAAAAATGTCAAAGATACCCTTTACCATGCTTATTTTGTTAGTAAAGATGTTGCTGTTTGAAAACAGAAAGTTTACCGCTGTTGCAAAATTCCATAGAAATTCAGAGATTGATATAATTTTGAATCTTTTTGCATAATGAGCTCTGGTAACTCTTCTACAGCGTAGTATTTTTCTCATAATTTTTGGAGTTCGGTAAGTATGATGAATCTTGCATTCTTTACAGATTATACTGTTTTGGCAGATTGCTGTTATGTTTGCATTGTTTGCATATGTTTGCTTGTTTAATGATTCTATTTGAGGATGGGAGTATTGAATATCCAGAGACATTTAGTACGCAATGTTGAATAATGATTTTAGTGATTTGTTACAGTAGAAAATGATAAGGTTTTTGCATTGTTTTATACTAACTTATCTCACGAGTTCTTGTTGAGTTTTATGTGGATGAAGTTTTTGAGAAATAGAGAAACCATGATATGAGAGGAATTAAGGAGACAAAAAAGTTCAAGCTTGGGGATGACCAAGGCACCCCAAGATAATATTCCAAGAACTCTCAAGTATCTAAGCTTGGGGATGCCCTAGTAGGCATCCCACCTTTCTTCTTCAACAATTATCGGTTAGTATCGGTTGAGCCTAAGTTTTTGCTTCTTCACGTGAGTCGTGCTATCCTTGCAATGCCATTTTTTTGTTTTGCTTGCTGTTTAAATAAAATACCAAGATCTGAAATACTTAAATGAGAGATAGTATTCACATATACACATAATTATTTAACTACTCATTGATCTTCACTTATATCTTTTTGGAGTAGTTTGTCATTTACTCGTGTGCTTCACTTATATCATACGAGTAAATGGTTGAATGAGTTGAAAGTCATAAATATGAAATTATATATGTTTCATTTGCTTATCCCATGGGGAGTAATGACTTCACATCTAAGAATTAGAGGTTGTAGATTTACTGAAGGTTAGCAAGCATTGTATTGCTCATTTGAACAATTCATGAAAGAATATTGAAGGAAGAGAGATTTCACATATAAATATACTATCTTAGACATCTTTTATAATTGTGAGCACCCATTAAGTATGACATGCTAAAGAGTTGACGTTGGACAAGGAAGACAACGTAATGCGTTATGTTTTCTCACATCTCAATTAAAGTATATTGTCATGGATCATTCAAACATGTTGAGTTTGCCTTTCCCCCTCATGCTAGCCAAAATTCCTTGCACCAAGTAGAGAAACTACTTGTGCTTCCAAATATCCTTAAACCCTGTTTTTGCCATGAGAGTCCACCATACCTACCTCTGGATTGAGTAAGATCCTACAAGTAAGGTGTCATCGGTGCATGCAATAAAAATTGCTCTCTAAATATGTATGACTTATTAGTGTGAAGAAAACAAGCTTTATACGATCTTGTTATGGAAGCAATAAAAGAGACAAACTGCATAATAAAGGTCCATATACAAGTGGCAATATAAAGGGACATTCTTTTGCATTAAGATTTTGCGCATCCAACCATAAAAGCGCATGACAACCTCTGCTTCCGTCTGCGAAGGGCCTATCTTTTACTTCATGTCTTTTACTTTATGCAAGAGTCAAGGTGATCTTCACCTTTCCCTTTTTCATTTTATCCTTTGGCAAGCACCTCGTGTGGGGAAGATCCTGATATATATATCCAATTGGATGTAAGTTAGCATGAACTATTATTGTTGACATCACCCAAAGGTGAATACGTTGGGAGGCAACACTATAAGCCCCTATCTTTCTCAATGTCCGATTAAAACTTCATAACCATAAGTATTGCGTGAGTGTTAGCAAATGTAGAAGACTATATGATAGTTGAGTATGTGGAGTTTGCTAAATCAATGCTCTGACATAGACCCTTCCTGAAAATAAGATGAATTGCAATTGTTTGATGACTGAGAATGAAGTTTGCTAGTTTTCAAGAAAGTTTATTGTATGCTTTAACATGTGAATAGCTTGTTACTTGATCGTGATAAGTTTTATGAGATGAAATACTGTTATGACATATGATCTTGCTAGAAAAGGTGATTGAAATTAGTATTGATCAAACTTGTGCGCCTACTAGCATTCACACTTCATAAATTCTTTCATTTATCATTTACCTACTCGAAGACGAGCAGGAATTAAGCTTGGGGATGCTGATACGTCTCCAACGTATCTATAATTTATGAAGCATTCATGCTATTTTCTGTTTTGAATGATTATGGGCTTTATTATACACTTTTATATTACTTTTGGGACTAACCTATTAACCGGAGGCCCAGCCCATTTTGTTGTTTTCTTGCCTATTTTAGTGTTTCGAAGAAGAGGAATATCAAACGGAGTCCACACGGAATGAAACCTTCGGGAGCGTGATTTTTCGAACGAACATGATCCGGGAGACTTGGAGTTCACGTCAGAGAAGCTTCGAGGAAGCCACGAGGGTGGGGGGCACGCCCCCCCCCCTACTGGGCGCCCCCCTGTCTCGTGGGCCCCTCGAGCGTCCCCCGACCGACTTCTTACACCTATATATCTCCATATACCCCGAAAACATCAGAACAGAAGATAGAACGGGAGTTCCACCGCCGCAAGCCTCTGAAGCCACCAAAAGTCTATCGGACCCTGTTCCGGCACCCTGCCAGAGGGGGGATCCCTCACCGGTGGCCATGTTCATCATCCCGGCGCTATCCATGACGAGGAGGGAGTAGTTCACCCTCGGGGCTGAGGGTATGTACCCGTAGCTATGTGTTTGATCTCTCTCTCTCTCTCTCTCATGTTCTCTCTATGGCATGATCTTGATGTATCGCGAGCTTTGCTATTATAGTTGGATCTTATGATGTTTCTCCTCCTCTAATCTCTTGTAATGGATTGAGTTTTCCCTTTGAGGTTAACTTATCAGATTGAGTCTTTAAGGATTTGAGAACTCTTCATGTATGTCTTGTCGTGCTTATTTGTGGTGACAATGGGATATTAACGTGATCCACTTGATGTATGTTTTGGTGATCAACTTGCGGGTTCCATGAACTTATGCATAGGGGTTGGCACACGTTTTCGTCTTGACTTTCCGGTAGAAACTTTGGGGATCTCTTTGAAGTACTTTGTGTTGGTTGAATAGATGAATCTGAGATTGTTTGATGCATATTGTATAATCATGCCCACAGATACTTGAGGTGACATTGGAGTATCTAGGTGACATTAGGGTTTTGGTTGATTTGTGTATTAAGGAGTTATTCTAGTATGAACTCTATGATAGATTGAACGGAAAGAATAGCTTTGTGTTATTTTAATATGGACTCTTGAATAGATCGAGCAGAAGGGATAACTTTGAGGTGGTTTCGTACCCTAACATAATCTCTTCGTTTGTTCTCCGCTATTAGTGTCTTTGGAGTACTCTTTGTTCCATCTTGAGGGATAGTTATATGATCCAGTTATGTTATTATTGTTGAGAGAACTTGCACTAGTGAAAGTATAAACCTTAGGCCTTGTTTCCTACCATTGCAATAACGTTTACGCTCACTTTTACCACGTGTTACCTTGCTGTTTTTATAATTTCAGATTACAAATACTCATATATACTATCCATATTGCACTTGTATCACCAACTCTTTGCCGAACTAGTGCAGCTATACAATTTACCATTGTATTGGGTGTGTTGGGGACACAAGAGACTCTTTGCTATTTGGTTGCAGGGTTGTTTGAGAGAGACCATCTTCATCCTACGCCTGCCACGGATTGATAAACCTTAGGTCATCCACTTGAGGGAAATTTGCTACCATCCTACAAACCTGGGCACTTGCAGGCCCAACAACGTCTTAAAGAAGAAGGTTGTGTAGTAGACATCACTCCTCTCACATCTCACAACCTCTATTGAGCTCTCTTTCATCATCATATTGCTTTTGAATATTCTTCTTCTAAGGAAAATATTCATTTTCACCCTGAAAATGGAATATTTTCACTTTCCTTCCAAAGAAACCCTTTTGTTTCTTGTCTCTAAAAATATAAGAAAATTCCCACACACCCATTGGACCTTTCCTCATCATCTCATGTAAAAATATCATGTGGTCATGTCGCCCAATTTTGCTAGAGAACATCATTTACATTCTGTCCACGAAATGCACTTTGTACATGAAGTGTATTATCCCTTAGCTCAGATCCTAATTCCACTTGGTTTGATCATAAATTTTGTCACAAGTTTCTGTCCAGAATCTTTGAGTGAGTGTTGTGATCTATCTACTGACCCAGGAAGTGTGTTCTCAACTGGCCTGGACTAAGCACTGCAGGGTCGACAGCCAGACAGGGTTTGGCCTCACCTGGGCACGGCGTATGCACAGTGCACGCGGTGACCTCATGTGGACACCGCCCTGGCATGCAGTCGATGCGCTTTGCGCTGCGCTCGCGTCTCTGTATTGCCCGTGCATGTCTCAATGCCTCTGCCAGCCTGCCGCACCGTGTCACAAGCTCCGCCTCATCACCCCAGACCTCTCGCTGCCCCTCGCCGACGCTGGAGCCGCCACAACGATCATGAGCACCCCGCGCCTGAGAGCACAATACGCCTATGCTCGTCCCGTGCGTCCTATGCTCATCAAGCCCCCTCCCGTGCGTCCTATGCTCGTCCTCGAGCTCACACAGTAGCCGCGTAAGCCCTCGTGCCTTCCCCCTCTCTCACTGATGCTCCTCGTCGCCTCCCAGAGTCTCCAGAGAGCTCTCCGGAGCTCGCGACCCCACCTCGGCTCCCCTATAAATAGAGCCCCTCCCTTGCCTCTTCGAGCACCTCACCGCACTCATCTGCATCCGCAACTCTGCCTAGATAGCCGCCATGTGGCAAGGCAGGCCTCTGGCTACCGTTCCCCTCCCGAGCTTGTCGGCGATCCACTCCCTCTACCATCCACCTCTCCAGTGCCTCTCGAGCTCAGCCGACTCTTCCAGCGCCTCCCTAGTAGTCATCTGGTACGACTAAACCCCCCTGGATCCCTTGGAGTCGCCCATCCTTGTCGTCCTCTTCATCTCCGACTAGCTTCGTCCGCTGCTGCCGTTGGAGACGCTCGTTTCTGTCGACTTCGTCCACCTCTTGCCTTGCCATGGGTACAAGCAGGAGCGCCAGGACTTCCTCTCTCGATCCCTCTCTTCCCCGATGGCCATCGTGCCCTCCTCGCCCGAGAGAGCCCTGGTGAAGAGCCGCCATCCCCTTGTTTCTATCTCCCTCTCTCAAAACCCGACAGGCAGGGCCTGCTTTTACACGCTCCACTCGCGCCCGAAGTAGTACAAGTAGAGGCGTATTCACGAGAATATGTCTTCGACGTCATCCCCCTGATATTCTTTTACATCTAAATTTAAATCATTTTGACCAGCAACTTTCACCAGCCCTAGCTCCTATTCTACAAGTCCAAATGCATTGATTCTTTTTGAAGTGGTTTTGTATTGAGATTCTCTTTTAGCACACCAAGTTTGATATTTTTCTTTGCTGTCTGAAATTTCTAGTGAATTTCAGAATGGTTCTTGATATTTTCTTTTGTTGTTTTTATTATTTTCAGAGGAAGAAACTTTTGTTGAGGAGAACCAGGAGGAGTGTGACCCTCCTCTGTGCTAAGGCAAGCCACCACAAATATTGTCATGGTGTCATTTCAATAACTATGATTTCCAACTTGAATATGGTTTATTTCATGCATTAAATAATTTAAATAATGTTGCTTATGTTAGCTCATTTGTCATGCTTGATCTGTTTAGCTTGTTATAGTACCTGGGTTGGCCCTTTATAGGGGGGAGCGAGGGACGTGGTAGCCATGACCCTACTAATAAGTCTAACGGCTGGGTACAGCCTGGGTGCACCTAGCTTTCTCTAGACATCTTCCGTTTTAGTCCAAATTCAGAACATGCCAGATTTGGCATATGCTGAGGTTTACATTTTAGGCAGTAATTGTTTATGCATAAATGTGGGGATTTTTCTAATGCAACCTAGACAAATTATATATGTTTTTGGGGTAGAAAAATCCCACTATTCCAGGGGTGGCATTAGTTTCTGCATTTGACGTAGTTTGCACAAATGCCATTTTTACATCATATTGTTGTTTTGTTATTTTTCTGTGATTTAATTCAAATATGCTATGAGGTAGTTTTGCACGATGAACATGCTCTTCATCATGCCTACTTTATGCTAGAATTAATCTCATGCCATGATATGCTTTAGATTGAGTTAAACATGCTTGCAAACATGCTATCATGAATCTGTTTCTGCCATGACATTAAATTCTACTAAGTCTGGGTCAGTTCATATCATTTGCCATGTTTGCATTGATGCTATCATCATTTCTGTAGATATTTGGAGCATGTTCAGTAAGTGAGTCTTGTTAAGTGCATTTAGTACTAGCATACCAAGCTCTTGTTTGCCATGATATATTGTCGTAGCATATTTAAACTTTGCATACAAGTTGTTATGTTGCTGTTTTCAACAGATTGCATTGCATTTTGTTTGGCTTGTTATTTTCAAACCGTGCATCCGTTTCCGGTGATCTTTATATCGTTTTCAATCAAAATCTACCAATCTATCCAGTTGCATGCTTGGATTACCAAGAATGTGCCATGTTCATCATTTCTCCTTCTGTCTCGTTTGCACCCCTTCCGTAGCACCCCATATGCATTGCACATCACATCTTGCATTCCATGCCATGTCTTGCATCATGTTGCTTGCGCATTGCACCGTGATTGATTGTTATTCGATTGCTTGTGTTATCGCTTTGGGTAGAGCCGGGAGACGAGTTCATGAACGAGGAGCCTGTTGAGTACGCTAACGAGCAGCAAGCTTTCGACAACCCTGAGAACTTTGGAGGCAAGATGACCATTACCCTCAATATCACTTGTATCTTTGCTTTCTACTTGTTCGTTCTATCGCTATGTCGTGCTACCTGCCACTTGTTATATCATGCATCCCATATTTCCATGTCAAGCCTTTAACCCACATTCCTAGCAAACCGTTGTTTGGCTATGTTACGGCTTTGCTCAGCCCCTCTTATAGCATTGTTAGTTGCAGGTGAAGTTGAAGATTTCTCCATGTTGGAACAGGTTAATGTTGGGATATCATAATATCTCTTATTTAATTAATGCATCTATATACTTGGCAAAGGGTGGAAGGCTTGGCCTTTTGCTCGGTGTTTTGTTCCACTCTTGCCGCCTTAGTTTCCGTCATACCGGTATTATGTTCCTCGATTTTGCGTCCCTAACACGGTGTGGGTTTATGGGCCCCTCTTGACTGTTCTCTTTGAATAAAACTCTTCTAGTAAGGCCCAACATTGGCTTTACCATCTGCCTAATAACAACTAAAATTTTCATAGGGAGTAATTAGCCCGAGGCTTCTTAATCAACAAACCGGGCCAGTGCTCCTCATGAGTGTTTGTCCAAACATGTCAACCACCGGTCGCCACCAGGGGCAACTCTGAATTGGCCTACCGGAAGTTTGGACAATCCGATCATGGCCCGAGACAGATACGCGCAGCTCGTATCGGGGTGTCATCACGTCGGGAGGTCTTGCTGGTGTTGTTTTACCATTGTTGAAATATCTTGTGCACTGGGATTCCGAGTTTGATCGGTTATTCCGAGATGGAGGATTGTCTCCGTGGATCGTGAGCTTGTCATGGGCTAAGTTGGGGCACACCTTGAGGATATAAAATTTCGAGAGCCGTGCCCACGGTTCTGCGGCAGATGGGAATTTGTTAATATCTGGTTGTAGAGAACTTGACTCTTAACTTAATTAAAATGCATCAACCGCATGTGTAGCCTTGATGGTATCTTTTTGGCGGAGTCCGGGAAGGGAACATGGTTTGGGTTATGTATGAACGTAAGTAGTTTCAGGATCACTTCTTGATCACTTCTAGTTTCACGACCGTGGCATAGTTTCTCATCTTACTCTTGTACTCATAAGTTTGCCCCCATATTTGCTTAGCGCTTGCTGCAACTCCACCTCATTACCTTATCCTACCCATAAGCTTAAATATTCTTGATCTCGCGGTCTTGAGACTGATGAGTCCTCGTGACTCACATATACTATCAAAACAGTTGCATGTTCCATTGATACCATTGCAGGTGATGATGCATTAGTGTTATTTTGAGAGCATGACTATGGTTTGGTCATGATCGGTATTATTTTCATATGATGGTTTATTAATTATATTTTCACCATGTTAATTTCATAACTAAAAAATGTTTGGGTTAAAACTAGTGTCTCTAAATGATTAGTTGTGCATGGATAATGATTCTATGATGTTGATCCATTTCATTCCAGTGGTATGTGGATATGGTTGCAGGTCATATTGTTGCATGTTCATGGCATACTATGGCTCGAGTGCTTTTTATTTAAAGTTAAACCTGATGTTAATTCAACTTGAACATAATGTTGATCGAGTCATGGTGCCACCACATTTGCCTCTATGGGAAGGACCTTATTCGGTCTGTGGTCATGCTTCTGGTTGGTGCCTGCAACATGGGAAGATTATGGGCGTGCGTTACCCAGGCCCAGTAAGCAGACATAACCTTGTGTGCCTGTTGTTGTTTATGGTACCTTGTCCCTGTGACGGAGTGGCATCGGGGCCACCCATGACTTAGCCCAAAGGGGAGTTGGT
The DNA here is from genome assembly GCF_002162155.2 of Triticum dicoccoides. Taxonomy (NCBI): domain Eukaryota; kingdom Viridiplantae; phylum Streptophyta; class Magnoliopsida; order Poales; family Poaceae; genus Triticum; species Triticum dicoccoides. Next base: position 3,099,828 of record NC_041381.1, read on the forward strand.
CGGAGTGGCCGGGAGAGTGTCATGGCAATGGGTTGGTTCTTTCGAAATGTTGTTGGTCCACCCGAATGGGAGATCGAGGCATGGATTTCGTGGTGTGGGTACATGTCACGCCCAATACGCGACCCTATCCAAAAGGAACTCGAAGGTCCCACCAAGGGTAGACCCGCATATTGAAACGCTTTTGCAAGGTGGATATCATTACATCAACATTACATAATAGATGGGGATACATACAAGAGGCATACAATGCCACACGAATACAACATCACAATACATAAGAGCATCATCCGACTATGGATGAAACACAAACAGAAACTCAAACGACATCCACCCTGCTAGCCCAGGCTGCCGACCTGGAACCTATCCCTGAGCGAAGAAGCAGAAGAAGAGCTCAACGCAAGCAAGCATCGCTCTCGCGTTATGATCATCGCATAAACCTGTACCTGCAACTGTTGTTGTAGTAATCTGTGAGCCACGAGGACTCAGTAATCCCATTACCATGGGTATCAAGACTAGCAAAGCTTAAAGGGAAGGAAGGGGTAAAGTGGTGAGGCTGCAGCAGCGACTAAGCATGATATGGTGGCTAACATACGCAAATAAGAGCGAGAAGAGAGCAAAAGGAACGGTCGTCAACTAGCAATGATCAAGAAGTGATCTTGAACTCCTACTTACGTCAAACATAACACAGAAACCGTGTTCACTTCCCGGACTCCGCCGAGAAGAGACCATCACGGCTACACACGCAGTTGATGCGTTTTAATTCGGATCTGGTGCCAAGTTATCTACAACCGGACATTAACAAATTCCCATCTGCCTATAACCGCAGGCACGACTTTCGAAAGATTATACCCTGCAGGGGTGTCCCAACTTAGCCCATGACAAGCTCTTGCGATCAACGAAGGAATAGACCTTCTCCCAGGAAGGCCCGATCAGACTCAGAATCCTGGTTTACAAGACATTTCGACAATGGTAAAACAAGACCAGCAAAGCCGCCCGATGCACCGACAAATCCCGATAGGAGCTGCACATATCTAGTTCTCAGGGCACACCGGATGAGCAAGACGTCGGGTTGGCATAGACCCTGGTTGCCCAGGGGGCGCCGGTCATCACTCGGTTCGGACCAACACTTAGACAAGCACTGGCCCGGGGGGGGGGCTAAAATAAAGATGACCCTCGGGTTGGCAGACCCAAGGGAAAGGGGTAGGTGGTGGTGAGGCAAATGGTAAAACCAAGGTTGGGCCTTGCTGGAGGAGTTTTATTCAAAGCGAACTGTCAAGGGGGTCCCATAAATCACCCGACCGCGTAAGGAACGCAAAATCCGGGAACATAACACAGGTATGACGGAAACTAGGGCGGCAAAAGTGGAACAAAACACTAGGCAAAAGGCCGAGTCTTCCACCCTTTACCAAGTATATAGATGCATTAATAATATAAGAGATATTGTCATATCCCAACCAAAATCCTGTCCACCATGGAGAAATCTTCAACTTCACCTGCAACTAGCAACGCTATAAGAGGGGCTAAGCAAAGCGGTAACATAGCCAAACAACGGTTTGCATAGGAAAGGTGTCAAAGGTTAGAGGTTCATGTCAATTTGGGATGGCTTGATAAACAGGTGATAGGTAGCGCAGCATAGCGATAGAACGAAGCAACTAGCATAGCAATGATAGTATTGAGATCCAGGGTAGCGGTCGTCTTGCCTGAAATCCCGCAAGGAAGAAGAACGATTCCATGAAGTAGACGAACGGGAGTAGTCGGACGAATCCTCACAATCGCAACATTACCGGAACTAAGAAGCATCACCGGAAAGAAACAAACAACATGGTAAACACACAAGCATAATCATGGCATGATGCACAAACAATTATGATGCATGTCCGGTCTAAAGAGGCATGGCATGGCAAAGTGCAACAAACAATACTACAAGTTAAGTGGAGATCAATATGCAACGAGTTGCATATTGATGAAACACCACATCAATTATTTAGTTTGATCTCGGTTATGTACCCAACAATATTAAATGTTATTAGCATGGCAAGGGGGTGAAACATAATGAAACTACCTATCTAGGCATGTTTAAATGAGGCCAGATATAACAAACAATAATTCCGGAAAATCCCCATGTGCATATTTTAGATTCGGTACTGTTCTGCCCTAAACGCAATTTTAGAGTTGTTAAACAGTAAAACAAAGTGGACCATTTTAATCTAGGCATTTTTCCACCCCATTTACATATAAAGTTTATTAAATTCGGAGCTACGGTTATTTAGTTATGAAATAAATCATTTTAACATGGCATATTAGCAAATTTAAATAAACAGCAAGTTAAACATTTTAACATGGGATGAAAAAGACATATTATTAATCTACACAATTTCTGAGCATTTTACATATATAAATTATTTTAATCTGATGCACAGTTTGTGAGTTTTTATATGCATGAAATCTAGGGGGTTTTCTGTAAAACATTAATTCCTGGAAAAATAGGTAAAATCGTCCTGGCAGGGGAAAAAACATAACGGGCCGAAACTGCTGGCCCAACAGTGCACAGGGGGGCGCTGGATCTGAAGCTCACCATGGGCTTCGGCCCAGCTAGAGGAGAGGCCGAGCGAGGCTAGTCCCTGGGCCAGGCACTGTCGGTGGAGAGGAGGAGGCCCAAGAGGGGGGCGCGGCCCACGTGGCCGGTGACGGCTGCCGCCGTCTCTCCCGAATGGGGACGAGGTCGGCGGCACCAGCAGCCAGCGGAGTCAGAGGACGGTGGGTCTAGGCGATGGGGAGGCAGAGGAGGCCAGATCCGGTGAGGGGAGGATGGATCCGGGTGTCGGGGTTCCGTTCCCAGCGGCGGCGGCAGGGGAGCCTCGGGCGGCGACGAAGGCCATGGCAGCGGCGGCCTGCAAGGAGAAGAGAGAGAGCGAGGTGAGAGACAGCAGAAAAGCGGGGAGAGGGAGCAGGGGACGGCGAGGCCTGGCCTGGCGAGGTCGGCAGCGCGGAGCGGCGGCTCCGGCGAGGGAGATGCGGCGCGGCAGCGAGCGCGGGGCGCCAGAGGGAGCTCCTCCCTGGAGCAGGCGGCGCGGAGCGGTCACCTCAGGCCCAGATCGGCCCGAGGCGGGCCGCGGACGGGCTGGAGCGGGAAGGCAGGTGAGGTGGCGGCACGGAGTTGGCTGAGGGCGCGGTTGGCGGCGGCGCTAGCCACTGGGCCGGCGACAAGTGGCGTGGACGAGGTGGCCGGGTGGATTTGGTGGGTTTCAGGGGGCTGAGCAGGTGGCGGCGGGAGGATCCCGAGGCTGGAGGTTAAGGGATGGTTTAGACTAGGGTTAGTCCAAAAAGGGCATCGGGGTTTATATATAGGGTAAAAGCTAGGGTTTAGGGGGTTTTTGCTCCGTTGTCGGACATAGGATCTCTATCCAACAGTCCGGAGCGGATGGGGTTAGATAGGTGGGCTAGTGGGCTGTGTTAGATAGGAGGAGAAATGCAGCCCGGCACGATTTCGGAGACCAAAACGTCCGACGAATGAACCGACGACGGTGCCGCTATATATTTAACGGTTGGGCTATCAAACGGACTCCGAATGCGATGAAACTTGACAGGCGGCCTATCTACACTATAATAAGACCGCACGACAAGTTGCAACCCATTCTGAGAACATTTTTATGCCACTTATAAAATAATATTTCGGAGGTGCAGCGGGCGCGTGCGAGTGTGGTCGGGCTCAGAACGAACAACGGAGAGAACCGGCGGAACCCGAACTGATGCAAGTTTTATGAAAACATATGGATGCGATGCACATGATGCTATGAGATGAGATGCATAACAAGAACAAAATGCGAAACAACAGACAAAACCCAACCACGGAGGAAATATCATATCGCATCTCCGGAAAAGGCAAGAGTCGGAGTTACGAATATGGAAAGTTGTATCCGGGGTGTTACAACACTCCACCACTACGAGAGGATCTTGTCCCGAGATCTAGGATGGCACCGGAGGGAAAAGGAAGAGGAAGAGAGGAGGTAAACTAAGTTGCTTCTTCGACAAACGAGTGAAACCACGAACCTTGAGAGGTTGAGCAATTTAAAAGAAAGAGTACAACAGCGATGAACGAGATTGCAAACAATCCGTAGGAAAGGAGGACCAAGGAACATTACGAGAACTTGAAGGTTGCAAAGACATGAATCAAGAGTTTAATGGACAAGAAGGAATTGAAACCACTCTGGTTGAAACAAGATAAGAATGAATAATAATGATATAATTTGGGTGGCACTCCGGTTGAATATGGAAGGAATAGAACATGAACTTGATAAGAAGGGATGATACTTGATGAGATCAACAACACACTACCTCCGAAACTATTGAAAGAAAGGCACAAGGGGTAAGAAAAATTTCAGACATCTCTCCGGTTGAGGAAGGAGGCAAAACTTGATAAGATGAGAGAACTCGAATGAAAACACGACACTCCGACTAAATGGAGAAGCAAGGAGAAGAACATGATATTGACAAAACAACATGATGAGTGAAAAGAGCAACATCACAATGCCTTCAGAAGAAAGAATAGAAGATAGATTGTTGGGATAAAAGGGACGGAGAAGAAAATGAAATCTTCTGCCACAAATGAACTTGGAAAGCATCCTTGCAAAGACGGATTGAACGAAGTTGTTGGAAAATCAACAACGAAAAACACAAGTTTGTAGTGGGTTTATGGGAAACTTCTCAAAATGATGAGGTGACAACCCGCCACTAACAGAAACAATTGATTGTTTGAGATCAAAGAAGAGATGAAAACTGCTTTCGCCGAGAGGATAGGAGAAAACTTGGATCATTGATAAGCACTACAAATAGCAACATTACCAATGGAAGGCTTTAGGTGAAATCTGACACAAGATAACTCCAAGGAAGAAAATGATGGGTTTAAAATACCTCATTCTTGACAACATGTGAATCATCAAACACGAACTCGAATTGTCAAGAATGACATAACACCACCTCAAAAGATAAGGTAGAAAGAATTGCACTTCAGAATGCAAGATGAAGAATACTTGAGCTCCTCAAAACAAAACATGTGTTGAGCACCATGTTTACTTTTGAGTATAGCTTGGCGGGTCATAACTTCGAGAGAAATGATGAAGAACAATTGAAGAATGAATAGAATCCTTGACGAACCACCATGTAGATCTTCCCTGAAGAACTCTGGTAATGAAAGGATGATAGAAAGAAAGAGAAGTTGAAAACACAAGGTGAAGCCTTGTGATGATTTAGATGGAGCTTTGCGATGATATAACTCCGAAAAGAAATGATGAATACTAGAACCGAGAATTACTTCATCATGAACAATCTCCAGAAGAAAAGAATTGAATCACCTCGAGGAAATAAAAATAAGATTTATTGTATGCTTATCCTTCATCAAATGAAATTGATGAGAAGCACTGGATTTGGCATACTACTTATTCCCATTGAAAAAGGATTAAGGGGGGGGTATAGAGTGAACTTGAGAAGGTATTGATGGAACCACCGGTACGATTGAAAAGAACGAATGAATTAATATGATAACAAGAGATGATGAATCTTGAATGGACCACCATAAGAATTGAAAATGAACGAAGAAAAGATAAAGAAACACCGGGAAGAATTTGAAAATGAACGAAGATACCTGAGGGGATTTAGATACATGAGAACGAAGAGGCCATGAACTGATTAGAGGATATTTGAACGATGCATCGGAAGAATTCCAGAACGAGAAATTAAGGCTGAGAATGAATAATTCTAAGATGATAGGCTATGGAGAATCAATCTGAAAAGACTCTTGAATTGCTCCGGATGGGTGAAAAGAATTTAAGAGAGCTATGAATCTTGAAGAGAATGGAGCAAGATTTAAGAGAAATCCTTCTTCGGTCTTCACAAGTTGGGAATGATGATGAAAACCACCCTGACAATTTATGAGACACTCCGGATTAAAGAAGAATAGAAATGTTGAACCAACGATGAAAATAATTTGAAAGATCTTGGAGAAAGACATTTGACTGATGATATTTCATTCTTACGTCAAACTTTCAAATGAATTTGAGAATCGCTCCTGATAATTCGAAGAGCCAGGTAAGATCCTGGGAAAAAGGCCTATGGGTTAGGGCCCACTCAAAGGAAGACACCGTTGAACGATTTTAAAGAGAGGTTGCACCGGTTGAATTAAATAGCTTGAATGAGATAACAATCTCCAATTGGCTTGAACGGCTTAAGAATGGAAACACGAATCTTCTGAGATATCTTCAACACTCTGGAAAAAATGAATAGCAAGAGGTGAGTGATTGAGAGGTGCACCGGCATGGGATAGCATTTGAAACAAGGAAAGGGATATGATCAACACCGAAAGCTTGAATTGGATCCACCGGAGAAGAAAAGAGACGAGGAATAATAAACTTGTAGCTCCGTTAGTATCTTCCTGAGAATCAGCGGATAAAAACATTGACGGAAAAGAATGGAGAGACTTCTCATCAATAAAATGGATACCCAATTAAGAAATCTTGAAAGTGCGTTATGTCGACTAGTGGGGGGTGAATAGGCGATTTTTATGAATTCTTCACTGAGGAATTTGCCGGTGAGGAAATTCCTTAGCGAAGAACTATTAGCAGCGGAATAAGTACTCAGAAGTAAGCATAACAGAATACAAGCATGGTCATCATGATGAAATGAAGACTAGCACAGAGTACAGAAAGCGTAATCACAGGATAGCACAAGATAAAGACAAACAGACTGAAGAAATTGAACTGAGGAAATTGAGAAAGTCTTTAGTCAAAGTCTTCAAACACAGATATGAACAAAAACTCAACACAGTAATGAGGAAATGAAAGGGTTGAGGAAATAGAACCAGTTAGGTTGGTGAAGACAATGATTTGGTAGACCAGTTCCAACTGTTGTCTGAGTTGTACGTCTGGTTGGAGCGGCTGAGTATTTAAACTCGAGGACACGCAGTCCCGGACACCCAGTCTCTGAGCACGCAGCTCTGGACACCCAGTCCTCACCGTATTCTCCTTGAACTAAGATCACGCAGATCTCGTCCAATCACTCGTGGTAAGTCTTCAGGCGACTTCCAAACCTTGACAGACTTGGTCACTTGGCAATCCACAATTCCTCTTGGATGCTCTAGACCTTGACGCCTAACCGTCTGGAAGAAGCAAAGTCTTCAAAGGTAACAAGCGTCGGATCCATGCAGGATCAATTTCTTCAGTGATGCTCAATCACTTTGGGTTTGTAGGGGTTTGGTTTTGGGTTTCCTCACTTGATGATTTTCGCTCAAAGTCCTCGGAGGATGGGTTGCTCTCAAATGACAAGTGTCAAGTTCTCTCGGAGCAGCCAACTAGCTAGTGGTTGTAGGGGGCGGCTATTTATAGCCTAGGGAGTAGCCCGACATGATAAGACATAAATGCCCCTCAATGATATGACCGTTAGGTGGATAAGATATTTTGGGACAGCTGGCGCGTAGCACAGCAACGGTCGGAAATTTGACTCTCAAATTCCTTAGGGCTATCATGTTCCTCACTGTGTAGGTAATTCACACTGACGAATTCCTAACTCCTCAGTCAGAACAAATTCATCAGTGACCAGAAGAACTTCGTCTCTGTCACTGAAGAAAGTGACTGAACTGTATGAGATTTCCAAAGGCTTCACTCGAAGGGATTGGTAGGTGTAGGATTTTGAGTTGAGCATCACATGGAAATTTTTCCTTAGTATTTCCTCGACCCCCTTTAACAGTACGGTGTTTCCTATGACTCAAGAAAGAGAAACTGATACTACGAAAACAAAAATCTTCACGCTTCATGTTCCACAAATGAATACCAAGTCTTCAAGGTCACACCAATTTCTTCACTTTCAAAGTCTTCAGAAAGTCTTCAAAATATCAAAGTCTTCAGTTGAAGAACTTCATTTTTAGGGGTCGACTTTCTCTGTAAGTATCAAACTCCTCATAGACTTATAGACCGGTGTATACTCACAATCTCCCCCTTTTTGGTGATTGATGACAACATAGGTTAAGTTTTCAACGGGGATAAACATATGAAGTGTATACACTGATATTGAGGAATTTGATTACAAGATATAGTAGAACTCCCCCTGAAGATGTGCATAGTGAGGAATTTGCTTTTGAGGCAATACACATTTGAAGAGTTGAATCATGGAGATCTCCCCCTATATCTTGTAATTCATACATGCATTTGATATATAATATGAAGAATTTGAAATGCATGATGAAATATGGTGCCTGATGAGATTCAGCATGCGTGCAATGTCATTAACGAGGAATAAGCATGCAAAGCATAATGCAACAAAAGTATCAGCGCACCATCGGGTTTAAGATTACAACTCGATCCAAATAAAAGTTTCGGAAGAACGAGAGTTGTAACTTTAAAAAAATGCCCTTAATATAGACCCGCTTGAAGACTAACTCAGATTTCTCCCCCTTTGTCATCAAATGACCAAAAGGATTGAAACTGAGGACTAACGCCCCTGAAGAATTTCAAGTCGATGGAGGAGCGCCAATGTTGTTGAGGTTGTTTGTTGTAGCAGGGCCTGCCGCAGTGTCATCCAAATCTTCATACTCATCAGTGTCACACGATGAAGAATAAGAGCTGGCCACCAGTGGAGGAATTTTGACCTTCTTGAATTTCTTCGGAGGAGGCGCAGACCAGTCAAATTCCTCCTTGAGACCCATAGTCTTCAGTTCTTCAGCGCTGTAGACATGACTGAGGACAACCCAGGTGCGGTTGATGGTTTCATGAAGGTAGTATTGGTTCTTCTTCACTGCATTGTGTGTTGAGGTCATGTTGTGAAGAAGTGCACCAAACTGACGCTTTACCCATTTGTGATTGCGATCAACCTTCTGATGAAGACTGAGGAGTAACTCAGGGTCAGTCATCACCCTGGGTGTTGTGGCTTGAGGATTTTGCTTAGCTGAGGCATTTGCGGCAGAGTCATGTGTGGCAGAATCGTCATTGGTAGAGTAAGATGCAGCATTGCGAAATTGACCATCCAATGGACGAATGCCTTCATCGATCACAGCAGTGGCCTTACCTTTATCATCAGCTGATGAAATTGTCCATTTGAGGACTTCAATGGGAGGCAAGTAGCTACCGTGGCTCAGAGTGTCAGCTTTGTAATTCAGTGAAGATCTTGCCCTGATGAATCTCATAATCCAAGGAGCATAGGGCTTCAGCTCGAATGGTGACATAGCAATATTGGCCAGAGTCCTCATGAAGAAATCATGGAAGTTGACGGGAACGCCATGAATTATGTTGAAAAGCATATTCTTCATGATGCCAACGACTTCTTCATCATTTGAGTCGTGGCCTTTGATGGGACTCATTATCTTCGTCAGAATTCGATAGACAGTCCGATGCACATAGAGTAATTCCTTGACGAGGAATTTGGTTCGTGGGGCCTGCCTTGGCTTCAAGGGCTTCATCAGTACTTGCATATAGTGATCTGAAAGTTCTGCTTCATTGTAGACACAGCGAGCACCATCAAGTGGAGGACTGAGAGGAAGGACACGAAGCAATTCAGTTGCTGGTGCCTTGTAGTGAGTGTTTTTAGACATCCAGTCCAACACCCATGAGTTCACGTCTTTAGCGTCTCCGGTGATGTGTAGAGTTGCATAGAATTGAAGAATGAGTTCTTCATTCCAGTCCCAGATATCAATGCAGAAATTCAGAAGTCCTGCGTCGTGAAGAACACTGAGGACTGGTTCAAAGCCGAGCAGAGATTCCATGTCCACATGAGGAATATGTGCATGATCGAAGACTTTGTCTTTGTCGAAGAGCACTGAGGAATATAAATTTGCTTGGCTGGCAGTCCAGAAACGCCTCTTCCTTATGCGAGCAGAATCATATGGATTATAATCAGTGAAGAATACGTGCTCGGCAAAGAAATCTTCTGCCTTGATCTTCTGTTTGCTTGAGAACGGATTCTTTGGCTTTGGCAGAGGAGTGTCAGTGAGTTGCATCACAACCTCAGGAATCGCGAGCTCAGGTTCTTTAGGCTGAGGAATTCCTTGTTCCTCAACAGGTGCAGTCTGAGGATCAGCAGCAACAGGTTCATCAGCACTAGTGGCTGGAATTTCTTCATGGACAGATGGAGGGGGATGAGTTTCTTCAGAGCCCATTTGAACTGTTGGTGCATGGGACTGAGGTATCTGTTGGAGTGGGGTGAAGAGTGGAGAATTTGGATGCCGACTTTCCCAAAAGTCATCGTTCATCACTGGCGTTGTGCTTCCAATATCCACATCTTCTTCAAGTTCCTCAACACCGGCCTCTTCAGCTGTGAACTGAGGCATTGGCGAGGAAATGATTGGGGTTGAAGGGATTGCATCCACTTCAATTTCTTTATCAATCTGCTCTGACGAAGCGGCAGAATGATTTTCTTCATCAGATCCGCTTGGGATCTTATAGTCTTCTCCAAAAGGAACAAGGTCCTTTGATGGCATGGAGGAAATAGGAACAACATCAATTGGATTTTCGAGTGAGCTGGTCATTGGCTTCATTTTCTTCGCAGCCGAAGAGTTTGACGCAGCTGATGCCTTCCTTTTCTTCACTGCAGCTTGCTCTGCAGCCTTGGTCTTCTTCACATCAAATGCACATGGAAGAAATTAGAGTTGGTGTAGGCGCAGATGGAGCTGAGGAATCTGGTTGATTTTCATGAGGCGCAACTGATGCAGTTGCCCTGACTTCTTCAGTTTCTTCAGGCGCACCACTAGTGGATGCCCTGGCAATTTCTTCAGCGGCTGGAATTTCTTCACCAGCCCTGGAACGAGCATGTTCTTCAGCAGGCTGAAAGTCATCAGCGGTGCTGGCATGTTCTTCAGCAGGCTGAGCAGAGTCTGCAGCCTGAAGATTTTCTTGTTGCGATGGGGCTGCAACATTTGTGAATTTCTTCGTCAGATTGACGAATCTTACTTTAGCTCCTTGCCAATCAGCATAGTAGGCATCAAAGTCTTTGCTGAGGGCTTGAATTTCAGACTGAGCCTGGAGAAGTTCCTCAGGTGTCATTCTGACAACATTTTTCTTCAGGAGCTTCTCCTTTCTGTATTGAGATTTCTTGATCTCTCTTGCCTTCTCAAATTTCTTCAGTGATGAAATGGGACAACATATGACTTTGTCCAGGAGTCAGATGAAAATCAGGCATTGGGGTGTTTGGATCCTTGTGCCAGAGATCAATGTAATCGAGGATTTTCCTCGGATCCAACAGCAGTGGCACAGATGTGCCTTTGGCTCTAGCGGCCTTCACCTGTCTGTCTCTGATGATTTCTGCAAGTTCTTCATCAGAAGCTTCATCATCAGAAGGCACATGGAATACGACCTATTTCTTCTTTGGACTTAGCCGAGGACCTCGTCCAGCTGTTGCTTTGGTCTTCAACAGTGTGGGGCCAGATGATGAAATTTGTGCAGCTGAGGAACTTGCTGAAACACCAGAGGCAATCGAGAAACCAGCTGTCCTTTGACATGTAGCCAGATGCACAGGAGCTGAGGACTTTGAAGGAGCTGTTGAGGACTTTGGTGGATCTGTGGCAGTGCGAGGAATTTGTCGTGAGGGCATTGCTGAGGAACATGGCCGTGAGGGCGCTGTTGGTGAAGCACTTGGCTTACGAGCAGGCTTCTTTGGCATGGATTTCCTCGGTTTGACCGAGGCCTCAGTCGCAGTAGCAGTGGCAGAATCCTCATTGAATTTCTTCACTGCCTCCTTGGCTTGCCTTGCCAATTTAGCTTGGCGCTTAGCCCATTCTTCAGGAAAGTCCTCACCACGTTTGATGCTTGTGGGGTCAGCTACTTGGCCAGGTGCCAATGGAGCTCTTGGGCATGGAGGATTGAGGGCGAATTTCTTCATGTACTTTGGAGTCACATATCTGTATTCCCTCCATTCCCTTGCCCACCTCCGTTCAATTTTCTGAATGCGCACCTTGCGCTGATTTTTGTTTTCTTTGCCAAATTTTGCTTCATCAGGTGTGCAATAGTCAGCATAAATTTCCTCAGGGATTTCAAATGCAGTCATGACCTCAGGTTTCTTTCCTCCTTCCTGTGGCTTCTTACCGTCTGCCATATTCTTTAGTTGAGGAATTTGAACAATTGAGTCCTCTGAAGAAGTATGCAGTTTTTCTTCGAGGAACGCTGCAAATGAGTTAAGTTGATGAGAACCTAGTGATTCGGTAGCAGACATGAGTACCTGTGAATAGAGTACAGGTGCGAGGAATTTGGAGAGGTCATATGCGTTCTCAGAAGGTTTTTCGAAAAGAACAAGTTTTGAGGAATTTGACCAGATGAGCCTTGAGGAATTTCACTAAGCGTTTTTTTGTCTTAGGTTCCAGAGTTGTACAGATCGAAGATCCACACAATTGAGGAATCTTGAAGAAAAATGATTGCTTAGAGAAACGAATCAAGAGCATATAACTAGGGAGGTGTTTGTGTGTGAAGATTTGAAGAATAAACACCTTTGAAGATTTTCAGGAAAGCTTGAGAATCAAAGTGAGTAATAAAAGTAACTTTTAATTACCCGAAGTGTAGAACACGACGAACTGAGAAGAACAGATGAGAAGTTCATCAGGTTAGATCTCCCACGCCCTAACTTGGCAGAGGAAGCCAGCTACGGCGGCGGCGGAGTGAAGATTTCCGCGGTCGGCGTGAGTACGACGGCGACGAGGTCAAGGCAGCGAAACTCTTCCTCACCGGCGACGATGGAGTAGCGGCGGCGCTAGGGTTTGAGGAGCTCGAGCGAGAGAGAGAATGGTCGAGTGGAGTAAATGAAGTGAGGAAGGAGACAGGGGTATTTATAGAGGCAGTGAAAAAAAAACTGTTCGCCCGAAGATTTAGGACGAACGTGCCCCTGCCCTTTCTCCTTCACGCGACATGTGTCACCCACGTACTGTGTAGTGGAGATCGTGTACGATCTTGGGTGAATAGAATAATACATCATGGGATGCAGAACAGTTTGAGCGGCAAAACCGAAAATTTGGATAAGATTTGTTTTAAAGTTTCGTTCGCAATTTCTTCAGTTGACAAGGACACAGTGAAGATTTGAACGAGTTTCAAATAGAACGCACATGAAGAATTTGTGAATAGATTGGGTTGAGTATAGCATAGAGGGTGAAGGGTCCGATCACATTCACTTAGCAGAAGAAGCAACTTGAAGAATTAGCTATAAGTGAATGTTGTAGAGGACATAAACTTATATATATATATACCCAATGAAGAAAAACGAAGGAAACGGTGAAGATTTTGAAAAGTTGAAGAATTTGAAAAACTGAAGAATTTCAAAACTGAGGAAAAATTCAAATTGAAGATTTTCAACTTTTTGTGGTGGCGTGACCCACCGTATAAGAATGATGATTTCAGACACCGCGTACAATTGTCGTAGGGTTCTGAGAATCAAATTCTTCATTAATTTCTTAACACTTAGAGTGTTATTCTTCATTGATTGAAGAAAAACGTTTCTTCATGTGTTGCACATCTAAGTCATCAATTTTGCATAAGTGTTAGGATGTGTGTCCTTTTCAAAGAACATTCAAAGATTCTAAGATATTTAGCTCACACCGCAACTTGCTAAATCTCTTCTCATCCAAGGGCTTAGTGAAGATATCAGCTAGCTGTTCTTCAGTCTTCACGTGCTTGATGGAGATGTCGCCCTTCAACACATGATCATGAAGAAAATGATGACGAATCTGAATGTGCTTTGTCTTCGAGTGTTGAACTGGGTTGTGAGCAATCTTGATGGCACTCTCATTGTCGCAGAGGAGAGGCACATTCTTCATGTTGATGCCATAGTCCTTGAGTGTTTGCTTCATCCAAAGCAGTTGAGCACAACAAGAGCCAGCAGCAATGTATTCAGCTTCCGCAGTGGACAGTGATACGCAGTTCTGTTTCTTCGAGGACCAACAGACCAAAGATCGTCCGAGGAAATGACAAGTGCCAGAAGTTGACTTGCGGTCCACACGATCACCAGCATAGTCAGAGTCAGAATATCCAATGAGATGAAAAGCAGAGCCCTTGGGGTACCACAATCCTAGTGTTGGTGTGTGAGCTAGATATCGAAGAATATGCTTCACAGCCTTATGGTGTGATTCCTTCGGTGTAGCTTGAAATTGGGCACACATGCAAACACTAAGCATTATATCTGGCCTAGATGCACATAAGTACAATAAAGAACCAATCATGGAGCGGTATACCTTGTGATCGAAGTCAATACCATTTTCATCAGTGCATAGATGGCCATTTGTGGGGATAGGAACTTTGACGCCTTTGCAATCTTGCATGCCGAATTTCCTCAGTACATCTTTGAGGTATTTCTCCTGAGATATGAGTATGCCATTGCGCTGCTGACGAATTTGAAGACCTAAGAAGAATTTCAACTCTCCCATCATAGACATTTGATATTCTTCACTCATCATGTACGCAAATTCATCACTATAACATTGGTTAGTACAGCCAAAGATAATATCATCAACATATATTTGGCACACAAATAGTTCACCATCATAAGATTTAGTAAAGAGAGTAGGGTCGAGTGAACCGGGTGTGAAGCCATTCTTCACGAAGAATTCCTTCAATGTATCATACCACGCCCGAGGGGCTTGCTTGAGGCCATAGAGGGCCTTATTAAGCATAAAGACTTTGTCAGCATTCTTTGGATCTTCAAAACCTGGGGGTTGAGAAACATATACTTCTTCCTCAAGCTTACCATTGAGGAATGCACTTTTCACATCCATTTGATATAAGATGATATCATGATGGTTAGCATAAGCAATTAATATGCGAATAGCCTCAAGTCTAGCAACAGGTGCAAAAGTTTCATCGAAATCAATTCCTTCAACCTGTGTGTAGCCTTGAGCTACTAGTCGTGCCTTATTCCTCACCACAAGACCATTTTCATCTTGCTTGTTGTGGTAGATCCACTTTGTGCCAATGATATTATGCTTGCAAGGATCTGGACGTTTGACCAGTTCCCAGACATTATTGAGCTCGAACTGATGTAATTCTTGTTGCATAGCCTGAATCCACTCCGGCTCCAGAAATGCTTCATCTACCTTAGTGGGCTCTGTGATAGAGACAAAAGCATAGTGCCCACAAAAGTTAGATAAATGTGAAGCTTTTGAGCGTGTGAGAGGACCTGGCGCTTCAATGTCATCGATGATCTTGTCAATTTGAACTTATTTTTCAACGCGAGGATGAGCTGGTTGTCGTCGAGGTATTTGATCATTTTCCTCAGCACCATTGTCTTCAGCATTATCTTCAGGTGCATCAGCTCGACGTTCTTCGCGTACTGGACTGAATTCTTCAGCAAATTCTTCAGTAGGAATGACATCCTCAGTTGCCTTGAACTTGATAGAATCCTCAGCTGCTGGTTCATCTAACACAGAAGGTAGGTGCTCTCTTTGCGAGCCATTAGTTTCATCGAACCGCACATCTAAAGTTTCAACAACCTTGTGAAGAGCATTGTTGAAGACTATGTAGGTGTGCGACTCCTTTCCGTAACCAAGCATAAAACCTTCATGTGCTTTTGGTGCGAATTTAGAATTGTGGTGTGGATCTCTAATCCAACATTTAGCACCGAAGACTTTGAAATAACTCACATTGGGTTTCTTGTCAGTGAGGAGTTCATAGGCCGTCTTCTTGAAGAATTTGTGAAGATATACTCTGTTGATGATGTGGCACACAGTATCAATCGCATCAATCCAAAAATGATGAGGCGTTTTGTATTCATCAAGCATAGTGCGAGCCATCTCAACAAGAGTTCTGTTCTTGCGCTCCACGACGCCATTTTGCTGAGGAGTATAAGGAGCAGATAACTCATGAGTAATACCAAGTTCATCAAGATAGTCATCAAGACCGGAATTCTTGAACTCAGTTCCATTGTCACTTCTGATGTGCTTGATCTTCACACCAAAGTTGGTTGAAGCCCTCGAGGAAAATCGTTTGAAGACTTCCTGCACTTCATGTTTGTAAGTAACAATGTGTTCCCATGTATATCGAGAGTAATCATCAACAATGACAAAACCATATAGAGATGCAGCATTTGTGACTGCTGAGTAATGATTAGGTCCGAAGAGGTCCATGTGAAGCAATTCGAATGGACAAGTAGTTGACATGATAGTCTTCGCTGGATGCTTGGCCTTGGTCATTTTTCCAGCTTCACAGGCTCCGCATAAGTGATCCTTGAGGAATTTGACATTCTCAATGCCAATGACATGCTTCTTCTTCGCAAGCGTGTGCAAATTCCTCATGCCTGCGTGACCAAGTCGTCGATGCCATAACTAGCCTTCTGAAGCTTTTGCAAGTAGACACACGGCTGGTTGTGGTCCTGTAGAGAAATCAACAATATACAAATCTCCTCTCCTAAAGCCTTCGAAGACTTTGGAATTGTCAGCTTCCATAATCACAACACAGCGATACTTGCCAAAGACAACAACCATATCAAGATCACAAAGCTTTGAGACTGACATGAGGTTGTATCCTAAGGACTCAACAAGCATGACTTTGTCCATGTGTTTATCCTTAGAGATCGCAACCTTATCAAGACCCAATACCTGACTTTTGCCTTTGTCAGCAATGATGATATGCTTCAGATGTGACGGTGATAACGGAGCATCCATCAAAATATTCTTGTCACCAGTCATGTGATTTGTACATCCACTATCGAGGACCCACTCAGTGGTTTTGGGTTGATCATCCTGCAGATGAATTAGTGTAACTTACAATCTCATATGCTTCATCAATGAAGAATTTGATATCAAGTTCATCAGATGAATTTCATCAAGCAGTAAACAGATATAGCACTAGGAGGACGTGTGAAATGGAAGTTCATTTCATCATGATTAGCCTGCGTCCTTTCAGGCAATTTTCTCAGGTCCCCAGCAAATTCTTCAGACGTTAAAGCACGTCTGGAGACCTGACCCTGCAGAAGAGATTAGTTCTTTTTCTTCACCACCCACATCTGAAGGGGTGGCAAAGAGTTCATCACTCTGCGAGCACCATAAGAGAATGGTGGCATAGAGGCCAAACCATTTCGTTTCACATAAGAGGGGTTAGAGTAAGCATATGAATAAGCAGAGAAATTCTTCGAGGACTTATGAACATAATGATTTGAAGAATAATGTGCATATTCATAGCCCTTAGCTCTACCCTGCGAAACAGAGTTGTTAGCACGATGATAGTCATATGAGGACTTTGATCCATTTGAGGAATTTGATCCATGTGAAGAATTAGGTCATTATGAAGAATTGGATCTGGGGTTCCTGTTCTTCACAGGTGGTGTCATGAGGACATTCACCTGAAGACTTTCAACATAACTTTTGGGAACCCAAATTTTCTTCATTGGGGAACCATTCCTGCAGTTAGTCCCAATATATCTAGCAAATACTTCACCATTCTGATTTTTGAACAGTTTATAGTTGGAGTCAAATGACTCATCAGAAGAATGAGAAGATTCACATGTAAAGCTAGATAAGTTAGATGGATCAACTGGAGGCCCTTTGCAGCAACCCATGAGGTTTTGGGGTACTGCTCAGGTTTCCAATATGTTCCATCAGCATTGAGTTTCCTCTCGAAAGCAATACCCTCTTTCCTAGGGTTTCTGTTGAGGATCTGCTTTTTGAGTACATCACAAAGAATCTGATGCCCTTTGAGGCTTTTGTACATGCCTGTTGTGTACAATTCCTTCAGCCCTGCATCGTTAGTGATACTAGCAATGTCCTCAGATGAGGAATTAGTGATAGCAGAGGCAGGTGAGGAATTTGTAACAGTTGAAGCATTTGAACATTCAGGTGAAGAATTAGCAGATTCACGTTCAATGCACTTTAAGCAAGGAGGAACAAATTCTTCTTGAGTAGCGCTGATTTGTTGAGCTAGTAATGAATCGCGCTCCTTCTGAAGATCTTCATAACTACTCTTAGCTTCTCAAGATCTTGCTTTCTTTGAAGAAATTCATAAGAAAGTTTCTCATGATCAGATAAGAGAGTGTTATGATGACTTTGAAGGTTATCAAACCTAGACTGAAGTCTCTGAAGATTTTCAGTCATGGCTTTAGTGCGATCCTTTTCTTCACCTAACATATCATCACTTTTGTCTAGCATGTTTTGAACCTTTTCCAAGGCATGTTGTTGTTTGGTTGCAATGCAAAAAAGTTTGGTATAGCTAGGTTCAATATCATCATCAGATTCATCATCATCAGATTCACAGTCACTGAATTCAGATGAGGAACATTCGGTTACCTCGTCACCTTTTGCCATGAGACATGATGCAGAAGATGATGATTCTGGTTCGAAAGTCATCATTTTGAGAGATTCCTTGAAGTCCTCAAACCAAGGATCATGACGGTTCGATGACCTTCATAGACATCAGAGATTCGGTCCCAGATAAGCTTTGCATTGCAAAGATGCATAATGAGCCTGAATTGATTTCTGGATAGGCAGGAACAGATGATATCCTTCGCCAAGATGTCAAGTCGAGTGTACTTGCGAATATCATCAGCATCCGCCATCTTGCATAGATCAGTAAGACCAATCTCAGTGACGGTCCACAGCTCGCTGTTCATTGCCATGAGGCGCTTACTCATCATGGCCTTCCACCTGGGATAATCATGACCGTCAAAGATAGGGCATGTCACTTTCTTCATACCTGTGGTCAACATAACTAAAAACTCCAGGAGGTTAAACCAAAATCACACAGAACAAGGGAGTACCTTGCTCTGATACCAATTGAAAGTGCGTTATGTCGACTAGAGGGGGGGTGAATAGGCGATTTTTATGAATTCTTCACTGAGGAATTTGCCGGTGAGGAAATTCCTTAGCGAAGAACAATTAGCAGCGGAATAAGTACTCAGAAGTAAGCATAACAGAATACAAGCATGGTCATCATGATGAAATGAAAACTAGCACAGAGTACAGAAAGCGTAATCACAGGATAGCACAAGATGAAGACAAACAGACTGAAGAAATTGAACTGAGGAAATTGAGAAAGTCTTCAGTCAAAGTCTTCAAACACAGATATGAACAAAAACTCAACACAGTAATGAGGAAATGAAAGGGTTGAGGAAATAGAACCAGTTAGGTTGGTGAAGACAATGATTTGGTAGACCAGTTCCAACTGCTGTCTCAGTTGTACGTCTGGTTGGAGCGGCTGAGTATTTAAACTCGAGGACACGCAGTCCCGGACACCCAGTCTGTGAGCACGCAGCTCAGGACATCCAGTCCTCACCGTATTCTCCTTGAACTAAGATCACGTAGATCTCGTCCAATCACTCGTGGTAAGTCTTCAGGCGACTTCCAAACCTTCACAGACTTTGTCACTCGGCAATCCACAATTCCTCTTGGATGCTCTAGACCTTGACGCCTAACCGTCTGGAAGAAGCACAGTCTTCAAAGCTAACAAGCGTAGGATCCACGCAGGATCAATTTCTTCAGTGATGCTCAATCACTTTGGGTTTGTAGGGGTTTGGTTTTGGGTTTCCTCACTTGATGATTTTCGCTCAAAGTCCTCGGAGGATGGGTTGCTCTCAAATGACAAGTGTCAAGTTCTCTCGGAGCAGCCAACCAGCTAGTGGTTGTAGGGGGCGGCTATTTATAGCCTAGGGAGCAGCCCGACATGATAAGACATAAATGCCCCTCAATGATATGACCGTTAGGTGGATAAGATATTTTGGGACAGCTGGCGCGCAGCACAGCAACGGTCGGAAATTTGACTCTCAAATTCCTCAGGGCTATCATGTTCCTCACTGTGTAGGTAATTCGCACTGACGAATTCCTAACTCCTCAGTCAGAACAAATTCATCAGTGACCAGAAGAACTTCGTCTATGTCATTGAAGAAAGTGACTGAACTGTATGAGATTTCCAAAGGCTTCACTCGGAGGGATTGGTAGGTTTAGGATTTTGAGTTGAGCATCACATGGAAATTTTTCCTTAGTATTTCCTCGACCCCCTTTAATAGTACGGTGTTTCCTATGACTCAAGAAAGAGAAAATGAAACTACGAAAACAAAAGTCTTCACGCTTCATGTTCCACAAATGAATACCAAGTCTTCAAGGTCACACCAATTTCTTCACTTTCAAAGTCTTCAGAAAGTCTTCAGAATATCAAAGTCTTCAGTTGAAGAACTTCATTTTTAGGGGTCGACTTTCTCTGTAAGTATCAAACTCCTCATAGACTTATAGACCTGTGTATACTCACAAGCGCATTAGTCCCTTAACCTATAAGTCTTCAATACACCAAAATCACTAAGGGGCACTAGATGCACTTACAAATCTGAGTCCTTGAAGTTAAGGGTGGGAGGGCGGGAAAACAAAGACAACTTGGGATGGATGAAACAAACAACATTGGGAAACTGAGAGATGATCTTGCGAATGTTGAAATGATCGGATCCACTTGAAAAGAAGCACACCGGTTGGAAAGAATTGACATGACAATCTCGATGATCAAAAGGATTAGCACTCAACATTTGACTCGAAGCAACTCGAATACCACAAATAAAACAAAACAAAGGATTGGATTGCAGAATAAGCCGGAACAAACATATGATAGAGATTCCATCCGAAGTTTTCGTGGTGAGGCCCACACGGGCTCGAGTGTACAGCACCATCATGTACAAGGCAGTGCACATGACATACGAAGTGTCCCCGAACCAGCATATCCAAGGGTTCTTTAAGACACAGCGAGACCACTGTAAAAACGACCGTGGAAAGGCGGACCATTAGACGTCGAACCCCAATCTCATATCATGCATCTGTCGAAAAGATATTCTAGGAGCTACTTGAATTCCCACCTATAAAACTCCCGAAACTTTCTGGTTATGCAATCTGGTGTTGGGGATACAGGGGAAGCAATATATCTCACCCAAACTAACAATACCTACATCCAAGCTATATCCATCCGTCAACACATAACCAAGAAACCTTTGGAAATCGTGTACCTCAACCTTCGAAAAGCATCCGTTATACGAGTTATGGCAATACTCCCGAACTCCCTGGTACTGGGTGACGTCGAGGTTATCTCACCAACAACTGCATAAAAGAGATTTTCGATGTCGGCAAAACTCAGGTATTCCAGAACTGCAACGATAAAATTGTGACGACAACACCTCGGAGCTCAACTCCCCGGGTCAAAGCCACATAAATAGACAGGAGGCACCAAGAACAATGTTCTCGTCACAAAACCATCGAAAAGATTCCAAGATACCCGCGTGATCCTAAATTTTTTTAGTGAAATTTGAGAAGAGGACAGTCAAAACAACTACGTCAGGAGACCTCACCAGAGCGACGAAGGGACTGAGGAGTAAAAAGACTCCTACTCGCCGATATATATAATCCTAAGACTCAAAATAGTTTTCTTCAAGACTCAACAACAGGCAACAAACAAGGGGGCTCCTAGGGTCGGTCGAGGCTCTGATACCAACTTGTCACGCCGAATATGCGACCCTATCCAAAAGGAACTCGAAGGTCCCACCAAGGATAGACCCGCATATTGAAACGCTTTTGCAAGGTGGATATCATTACATCAACATTACATAATAGATGGGGATACATACAAGAGGCATACAATGCCACACGAATACAACATCGCAATACATAAGAGCATCATCCGACTACGGATGAAACACAAACAGAAACTCAAACGACATCCACCCTGCTAGCCCAGGCTACCGACCTGGAACCTATCCCTGATCGAAAAAGCAGAAGAAGAGCTCAACGCAAGCAAGCATCGCTCTCGTGTCATGATCATCGCATAAACCTGTACCTGCAACTATTGTTGTAGTAATCTGTGAGCCACGAGGACACAGCAATCCCATTACCATGGGTATCAAGACTAGCAAAGCTTAAAGGGAAGGAAGGGGTAAAGTGGTGAGGCTGCAGCAGCGACTAAGCATGATATGGTGGCTAACATACGCAAATAAGAGCGAGAAGAGAGCAAAAGGGACGGTCGTCAACTAGCAATGATCAAGAAGTGATCCTGAACTCCTACTTACGTCAAACATAACACAGAAACCGTGTTCACTTCCCGGACTCCGCCCAGAAGAGACCATCACGGCTACACACGCGGCTGATGCGTTTTAATTCGAATCTGGTGTCAAGTTATCTACAACCGGACATTAACAAATTCCCATCTGCCAATAACCGCAGGCACGGCTTTCGAAAGATTATACCCTGCAGGGGTGTCCCAACTTAGCCCATGACAAGCTCTCGCGATCAATGAAGGAATAGACCTTCTCCCAGGAAGGCGCGATCAGACTCAGAATCCCGGTTTACAAGACATTTCGACAATGGTAAAACAAGACTAGCAAAGCCGCCTGATGCACCGACAAATCCCGATAGGAGCTGCACATATCTCGTTCTCAGGGCACACCGAATGAGCAAGACGTCGGGTTGGCATAGACCCTGGTTGCCCAGGGGGCGCCGGACGTCGCTCGGTTCGGACCAACACTTAGACAAGCACTGGCCGGGGGGGGGGCTAAAATAAAGATGACCCTCGGGTTGGCCGACCCAAGGGAAAGGGGTAGGTGGTGGTGAGGCAAATGGTAAAACCAAGGTTGGGCCTTGCTGGAGGAGTTTTCTTCAAAGCGAACTGTCAAGGGGGTCCCATAAATCACCCGACCGCGTAAGGAACGCAAAATCCGGGAACATAACACCGGTATGACGGAAACTAGGGCGGCAAAAGTGGAACAAAACACTAGGCAAAAGGCCGAGTCTTCCACCCTTTACCAAGTATATAGATGCCTTAATAATATAAGAGGTATTGTGATATCCCAACCAAAATCCTGTCTACCATGGAGAAATCTTCAACTTCACCTACAACTAGCAACGCTATAAGAGGGGCTAAGCAAAGCGGTAACATAGCCAAACAACGGTTTGCATAGGAAAGGTGTCAAAGGTTAGAGGTTCATGGCAATTTGGGTTGGCTT
This sequence comes from Triticum dicoccoides, assembly GCF_002162155.2. Taxonomy (NCBI): domain Eukaryota; kingdom Viridiplantae; phylum Streptophyta; class Magnoliopsida; order Poales; family Poaceae; genus Triticum; species Triticum dicoccoides. The sequence continues at coordinate 3,122,736 of NC_041381.1, forward strand.
GATAAACAGGTGATAGGTAGCGCAACATAGCGATAGAACGAAGCAACTAGCATAGCAATGATAGTAGTGAGATCCAGGGAAGCAGTCATCTTGACTGAAATCCCCCAAGGAAGAAGAACGATTCCATGAAGTAGACGAACGGGAGTAGTCGAACGAATCCTCACAATCGCAACATTACCGGAACTAAGAAGCATCACCGGAAAGAAACAAACAACATGGTAAACACACAAGCATAATCATGGTATGATGCACAAACAAGTATGATGCATGTCCGGTCTAAACAGGCATGGCATGGCAAAGTGCAACAAACAATACTACAAGTTAAGTGGAGATCAATATGCAACGAGTTGCATATTGACGAAACACCACATCAATTATTTAGTTTGATATCGGTTATGTACCCAACAATATTAAATGTTATTAGCATGGCAAGGGGGTGAAACATAATGAAACTACCTATCTAGGCAAGTTTAAATGAGGCCGGAAACAACAAACAATAATTCCGAAAAATCCCCATGTGTATATTTTAGATTCGGTACTGTTCTGCCCTAAACGCAATTTTAGAGTTGTTAAACAGTAAAACAAAGTGCACCATGTTAATCTAGGCATTTTTCCACCCCATTTACATATAAATTTTATTAAATTCGGAGCTACGGTTATTTAGTTATGAAATAAATCATTTTAACATGGCATATTAGCAAATTTAAATAAACAGCAAGTTAAACATTTTAACATGGGATGAAAAAGACATATTGTTAATCTACACAATTTTCTGAGCATTTTACATATATAAATTATTTTAATCCGATGCACAGTTTGTGAGTTTTTATATGCATGAAATCTAGGGGGTTTTCTGTAAAACATTAATTCCTGGAAAAATAGGTAAAATCGTCCTGGCAGGGAAAAAACATCACGGGCTAAAACTGCTGGCCCAACAGTGCACAGGGGGGCGCTGGATCTGAAGCTCACCATGGGCTTCGGCCCAGCTGGAGGAGAGGCCGAGCGAGGCCGGTCCCTGGGCCAGGCCCAATCGGTGGAGAGGAGGAGGCCCAAGCGGGGGGGGGCGGCCCACGTGGCTGGTGAAGGCTGCCGTCGTCTCTCCCAAACGGGGACGAGGCCGGCGGCACCAGCAGCCAACGGAGTCGGAGGACGGCGGGTCTAGGCGATGGGGAGGCAGAGGAGGCCAGATCCGGTGAGGGGAGGATGGATCCGGGCGTCGGGGTTCCGTTCCCGGCGGCGGCGGCGGCAGGGGAGCCTCGGGCGGCGACGAAGGCCATGGCGGCGGCCTGCAAGGAGAAGAGAGAGAGCGAGGTGAGAGAGAGCGGAAAAGCGGGGAGAGGGAGCAAGGGAGGGCGAGGCCTGGCCTGGCGAGGTCAGCTGTGCGGAGCGGCGGCTCCGGCGAGGGAGATGCGGCGCGGCAGCGAGCGCGGGGCGCCGGAGGGAGCTCCTCCCTGGAGCATGCGGCGCGGAGCGGGCACCTCGGGCCCAGATCGGCCCGGGGCGTGCCGCGGACGGGCTGGAGCGGGAGGGCAGGTGAGGTCGCGGCACGGGGTTGGCTGAGGGCGCGGTTGGCGGCGGTGCTAGCCACGGGGCCGGCGACAAGTGGCATGGACGAGGTGGCCGGGTGGATTTGGTGGGTTTCGGGGGGCTGAGCAGGTGGCGGCGGGAGGATCCCGAGGCTGGAGGTTAGGGGAGGGTTTAGACTAGGGTTAGTCCAAAAATGGCATGGGGGTTTATATATAGGGTAAAAGCTAGGGTTTAGGGGGTTTTTGCTCCGTTTTCGCACATCGGATCTCGATCCAACGGTCCGGAGCGGAGGGGGTTAGATAGGTGGGCTAGTGGGCTGTGTGAGAGAGGCTTGGGCTGATAGGAGAGAGAGGAGAAATGCAGCCCGGCACAATTTCGGAGACCGAAATGTCCGACGAATGAACCGGCGACGGTGCCGCTATATTTTTAATGGTTGGGCTATCAAACGGACTCTGAATGCGATGAAACTTGACAGGCGGCCTGTCTACACTATAGTAAGACCGCACGACAAGTTTTATGCGATGCACATGATGCTATGAGATGAAATGCATAACAAGAACAAAATGCAAAACAACAGACAAAACCCAACCACGGAGGAAATATCATATCGCATCTCCCGAAAAGGCAAGAGTCGGAGTTATGACTATGGAAAGTTGTATCCGGGGCGTTACAGTACAGTGGGCTAACCTCTGTAGAGTGTGTGTTTAATCTATCAATAGTCATGTCCTCGGTCATGGAGACGGTTCATACTAGGTAACACCATGGATCACCATAAATAAGTTAAACTTGCACACTAAATTTTGTTATTTGCACTGGTTATGTGATGAGATTGTTGGAACCATGAAGATGGTTGTTGTTGGAACCAAAGAGTTGGTTTCTTTTGTGATCCGGGAGTTACCACCGTGTTGACAATGTTGGTTACGAGGTAACCCGTATGGTAAGGAGTCTGCGGGACTCGGTGCACAAGGATGTTCACTTCATGAGTAGTACGTTCAATTCTTGCATTTAACCTAGTTAATTGTCATGTTATTGTTTGTCATTATGCTTTTCCTTGTTATGAGCTTGCAAGTACATTCAATGTACTAACGAGGGGTGCCATGCTAGTTTTCAGGAAAGTTGTACCGGATCAGTGTGCTACTCGTGTCTAGGCCGTGTCCACGTCAGTGTCCTTGTGCTATGGAGTTACGCTTTGTTGTTGTTCCGATGCCGCCTAGTTGCCATGCTCGAGGCCTCTTCCTGTTCCATTCATAATGTACATATTGTTCAGCCGCACCATGTGTGCTGCTTGGCCTCGCTATCTGATGTAATATAAAACCTATGTTTCCGCTAACATCAATAAAGTGGTTGTTTTCTGTTCCAAGTAGTTGTGTGTTGCCAGAACACTAGATATCTAGGCTGGCAATGCAAGGTAAACCGGTTGTTCTGAGCCAGGCTGCCACAATGCTTGGTATCAAAGCTGCCCTGATTGTAGGACACGCTAGACCGCCGACGCGTTAGAATGGTAGCTACCTTAGTCCTAAGTGTCGGTAGTGTTTGCATTTGGTTGCTACATTGCATGCATTTGATTTATTATTATTGCTAACTAGCTAATGGTTGTGAGTGTAGATGGCTCCAGTCTCGTACCTGTACTAGTTTGAGCCAACACCCTACACGTCGCCGCATCTGCTTCAGAACGTCTGGCGTCGACTCTACCCGAATGGTAATGACCCAGTATACCACGTTTATCGGGATCGTCTGGCAGACTTAGTGTATGAGTACTACATGGAGGTCACTCCACATCACAGTTCCTCTTCCAGCGCTTACACTCGTTCCTCCAAAGGTGGTTTTGCGTCCACACCAGCACAGGCCATCTAGTTTGTCGCATTCGAGGCTCTTGTAGATTTGCACAACAACGAGGTTCACATCCAGTCCCATCCAGGTTTATACTTCTTCCCGTCCCAGTTGCTGAATGGGTGTGTCCATTTCCCTCCTATTGATCCGGCATGCGATCGTCCTTCCAGCCAACTTTCTCGCTACATCACTGCTAGTTATCTTCTGCTTTTCGAGTTGGACCGAGAGTTGACCCGTGCTCGTACATCTCTTGTTACCGCTCGAGCTTGTTTTACCCCACCTACTCTCGGATTTACCCCGTTTGTCCCCCAGCCTCTATTCCTCCTAGTACCACGATTACCGCTCGGAGTAACTCGGCCACCTCGACAGTGCCCACTCGTGTGTCTCCTGCCAAGTGTGCTTTGCTTCTCTCTACCCCTCATAGATCCTATGCTTCACCCTAAACATGCCCCTGAGGGGGATGCTTCTGCAGCAGTGGATCCGTAGATCATCAGCTCATAGATGAGGTCCTTTGGTTATTGAGTGTAGTCGTACATGTCATCATGTTTCATTGCATGTATGAGTCTATGTATAATTATGTTGAACTTTCTATATTCGCCTTCATTTTCATAGCTTTCTTTCAGCTTTGCCGCTCGCTTTTCTTCCCCATTTATGGATATTTCTCATCTCGATTGCCTCGTATTGGGAAACCAAAATAGGATGACGGTAAGAGGCAGCAGTAGTCACGCTAGTGAGGATGTCCCTCTTCGTCGTTCAGCAAGACAGGCAGGGCATTCCCCGGAGCCATATCCACAAACACCCCCTCCACCCACACATCCAGCTACCACTGAATAGATCATGCGCATGTTCGAAGAAAGAAGAGATAAGATCTATTTGAACTATAGAAAAGTGTGCAGGCAATGGTGGGACTTAATAGCAATCCGAACGGCAATCACTCCAATCTCTCAGATTTTCAAAGGAATAAGCCATCCAATTTTAATCAAGTTGCTGACCCTATGGAAGTCGATGACTGGCTAAGGATCAAGAAAATAAATTGGACATCGCTCGTACCAGAAACGTGATAAGGTTCCATTTGCGACTCACTATCTGGAAGGAGCCGCAGATGTTTCGTCGGACAACAAAAAATCTATATGGACAACACATGAGGAAATTACATGGGATAAGTTCAAGGATAAGTTCCGCAAGTACCACATCCCCGCAATCATCATGAAAATCAAGCAATATGAGTTCCTAGCTCTCACTCAAGGTAACTTATCTGCCATCGAGTATTTGAACAAATTAAATCATTTTGCCCGCTATTCCTTTTATGATGTGGCCACCGAAGAGAGATAAATGGATAGATTCCTTGGAGGAATGAATCGACACCTCATAGGCACCCTCCATATGCTTGATTTACCGGATTTCTACACTCTGGTAAACAAAGTCTTGATTGTAGAAAGGGAGCACAAGCTTATTCAGGACATTAAGCCCGCTCATGATGACCGCAAGCGTAAGTTCGAGCCTAAGAAGGATGGGCATGTAGTCCAGCGGGTTCGTACATGGCAACAATCACAAGTTGAGTTCAAGCCCAATTGGCAGCAAAATGTTAAGAAGACCACTAACCAAGTCAAGAATATTGTGACCAGCCCGGTAAGTGAAGTTTGTCAGCGTAGCAATGCGTGCTTCTCTTGTGGGCATACCGGACATTATGCCAGACAGTGCCCCAAGAACGGCAAGTCAATTGCTCCATTCAAGCCGCAAATTAACCACATGGGGCCATACCCTAGACAGAAGACCATCCAAGGGCAAGTTCATCACCTCTCCGCAGAAGAAGCCCAAGAGAAACCAGAAGTCGTCATTGGTATGTTTTTTGTTAATAGCATACCTGCAATAATTTTATTTCACTCTAGGGCTTCCCACTTTTATTTCACGGAGTTTTGTTGGCCAAAACAAGTTTTCTTGCTCAATTCTTGACAAAAGTATGATGATACAATCCCCAGGATCACTGCTCAAAAGCAATTTGGTCTGCCACAACTTGGAGGTTGACATCTGCGGAGTCATGTTCCCAGCCACCGTGAAAGTAGTCAAGTCTGCCAAGTTGGATATTATGTTGGGAATGGACTGGTTAACCAAACACCAAGTCTGTATCAACTGTACGACCAGTGAAGTCACATTGATAAGTTGGAAAGGCTGAGCCACAGAGTTCTTTTCTCTAAGAAGCAAGCCCAAGAATAAAATGGTTTTCACAGCTGTAGTAGAAGAGTTGGATCTAATTCCTGTGGTCAGCGAGTTTCGAGATGTATTTCCTAAGGAACTGCCAGGAATGCCACCAGATCGTGAGCTTGAGTTTCCAATTGATCTTGTGCCTGTGAGAACACCTACTTACAAGAAATATTAGAGGAAACCTTCATCCAAGTTAGGGGAGATGAGATGCTGCAGAAAGGATACATTCGCCCTAGTTCTTCACCACGGGGATCACCCACAATCTTCGTGGACAAGAAGGATGGCAATCTTCGGATGTGTGTGGATTACCGCCAGTTTAATGATGTAACTATCAAGAACAAATACACGCTTCCAAGGATTGAATATTTGTTCGGCCAACTCAGTGTGGCCCGGGTATTATCCAAGATTGATTTGAGGACCGGGTATCACCAGCTCAAGATCAAGAAGTAGCATATTCCTAAGACCGCATTCACTGCTCGATAGAGTCTTTATGAATATACAGTCATGTCATTTGGCCTCACCAATGCCTCAGCCTTCTTCATGCACATGATGAACAAAGTATTCACGGACTTCTTGGATAAATTTGTGGTGGTCTTCATTGATAACATCCTCATACATTCAAAAGGAGAAGATGAGCACAAGGAACATCTCAGAGTAGTTTTGCAAAGACTCTGTGACCATCAGTTATATGTGAAATTCAGTAAATGTGAATTTTGGCTCAAGCAAGTTGGTTTTTTGGGGCATGTTCTTTCAGCAGAAGGTACAGCCGTGGATGTGCTTAAGTGGCCAGCACCCATGATAGTGACTGAGATCCAAAGTTTTCTTGGACTAATTGGATATTACTGTTGGTTCATTAAAGGCTTCTCTAAGTTTGCCAAGCCTATGAGAGAACTCCTCAAGAACGACCAGAAGTTTGTATGGTCTGAAGACATCTAGAAGAGTTTCAATGAATTGAAGACCCGATTTTTGTCAGCAACTGTGTTGGCCTCCCAGACATCTACCGCAGCTTTGATGTATACTGTGACGCATCCAGGAGAGGTATTGGAAGTGTGCTCATGCAAGATGGCATGGTTGTAGCCTATGCATCTAGACAGCTATGACCCCAAACAAGGAGATAACCGATAATGGCGGCGGAGAAGAGGCTGGACATGGTGGTGGACAAGAGGCTGGACATGGCATCGGAGAAGAGGTAGGAAATGGCGGGAGAGAAGAGGCCGGAAATGGTGGAAGATAATATGTGCATATGTCATAGCCGTAGTCACTACTAAGTTCAATCGCGCGTGTACCTCATGTTCGAGACCCACTTCACGAGAAGACTAGTAGATACATAGCTGCTTCTATAGAGGATTCCAAATAGCGGTAGACTCGAAGACTCCATTATATGATGGTTGCAACTTCTAAAGATGAAGTCTAAAAACAAGTGGACCGATAGAAGCCTCGAGGGGCTTCTGAAGTACCTAAATAAGGTTCTTCCCGTGGGGACCTGTGTCTTACTAGTGTGAATGAGGCTAAGAAGATCGTGTGCCCTTTTCATCTGACGCACATTAGATACCATGCATGCATCAACAATTGTCTAATTTATCAAAAGGAGCACGCGGAAAAAACCAGGTATATGGTGTGCAATGCTTCCTGATACAAGAAGGCCAGAACGAAATCTCCTTATAATGTTCTATGGTACTTACTAATTTCTTGTGGCACCACGACTCAGAGGAACCGGAATGCCCCGTGTTACAGCCTGGAGATCGAGGAGAAGTCTTCTGGAATACGACACTGCATGGCATAGAACAAATCAGCTCTTCTTAGAAAGGATAAATACAAGGGTTTGATTTTAGAAAGGTTCACATCAGCATGGAGACACTACGTCTGCGATACTATACTTGCTCTATGCTAGCAGCAGAACAACTCATAGCAGTGGATGTCTTCTAGCAGCAGACGAAGGACGAGGGTGGTGAACTCCACTTCGCAGGGACATTGGCTGGGACACGATCTAGCTCGCACGATCGGTAACCTCAACAAGCAATCAATCAATCATGACATCACCTGCAATCTGGCATGACACGCCAGGTCATTACATTGAATATACTTGCAAGCTCACAACAACCAAAAGCATCAAGGCAAGACAACAACATAGCATTTAAGAGGCTAACTAAATTAGCAGCTACCAAGGTGTTAAAGCAACTACTAAGCATGATATAAAAGTACTAGAATATTGGTGAACCATCATGTTAGATCTCAGCACCCATCTCACTCTTGGCTATCCGGCCAAGCAGTATACCATCTCGATCACCTCGTGGTCCACATTATATACAATCTAAATCACCTCATGGTCCACATGATCACCTTGTGATCAAAACATCCACATGACCTCGTGACCCCGTCACAAAATGCATGATCATCCTCGTCATCATCTCAACATCATCACCGGCATCCTGCCGAACTGTTATTGATCACATCATAAACATATAAATCATCTATAAGTCATTTCGTAATTTGAGTGTTGATCGAACGGTGTCACCTAGTATGAACTTGTGCACATGATCGAGGACGTGGCTCTCGAAAGATTAAACACACAATCTGCAGAGGTTAGCACACTGTACCCACATCACAAAACCCATGGCCTCTTGCTCCCATTCAGGTGGACCAACGGCATCCCGACAAAACCAATCTACTGCCAAGACACTCTCCTGGCCACTTCTATCGACACCCCCTTTGGGTTCAGTCCAGGGTGGCCCCGATGTCAACCTGTGACATTCGCCCCCTACGTGGCCGGCTGATACGTCTCCAACGTATCTATAATTTTTGATTGTGCCATTCTATTATATTACCCGTTTTGGATGTTTATGGGCTTTAGTTTACACATTCATATCATTTTTGGGACTAACCTACTAACCGGAGGCCCAACCAGTATTATTGTTTTTTTGCCTATTTCAGTATTTCGAAGAAAAGGAATATCAAACTGAGTCCAAACGGAATGAAACCTTCGGGATCGTGATTTTTGGAACAAACGTGATCCAGAGGAATTGGAGTGCAAGTCAAGAAGCAATAGAGGCGGCCAGGAGATAGGAGGGCGCGCCCACCCCTCCTGGGTGCACCCCCTGTCTCCTGGGCCCCTCGAGTCGCTACCGACGTACTTCTTCCTCCTATATATACCTACGTACCCCGAAAACATCCAGGGAGCCACCGAAAAAATATTTTCGCCATCGTAACCTTCTGTATCCGCGAGATCCCATCTTGGAGCCGTCGCCGGCGTTCTGTCGGAGGGGGGATCCACCATGGAGGGCTTCTACATGAACACCATAGCCCTTCCGATGAGTCGTGAGTAGTTTACCACAGACCTGCGGGTCCATAGTTATTAGCTAGATTGCTTCTTCTCTCTTTTTGGATCTCAATGCAATGTTCTCCCCTCTCTTGTGGAGATCTATTTGATGTAAACTCTTTCTGTGGTGTGTTTGTCGAGATCCGATGAATTGTGGGTTTATGATAAATTTTATCTATGAGAAATATCTGAATCTTCTCTGAATTATTTTATGTATGATTAAGTTAGCTTTGCAAGTCTCTTCGAATTATTAGTTTGGTTTGGCCTACTATATTGATCTTTCTTGCCATGGGAGAAGTGCTTAGCTTTGGGTTCAATCTTGCGGTGTCCTTACCTAGTGACAGAAAGGGTTGCAAGGCACATATTGTATTGTTGCTATCGAGGATAAAAAGATGGGGTTTATATTATATTGCTTGAGTTTATCCCTCTACATCATGTCATCTTTTTTAATGTGTTACTCTGTTCTTATGAACTTAATACTCTAGATGCATGCTAGATAACGGTCGATGTGTGGAGTAATAGTAGTAGATGCAGGAAGGAGTCGGTCTACTTCTCACGGACGTGATTCCTATATACATGATCATTCCTAGATAATCTCATATTATTCGCTTTTCTATCAATTGCTCGACAGTAATTTGTTCACCCACCGTAATACTTATGCTATCTTGAGAGAAGCCACTAGTGAAACCTATGCCCCCCGGGTCTATCTTTTATCCTATAAGCTTTCAATCTACTTTTATTTGCAACTTTACTTTTTGCATCTATATTATAAAGTACCAAAAATATATTCATCTTATCATACTATCTCTATCAGATCTCACTTTCGCAAGTGGCCATGAAGGGATTGACAACCCCTTTATCGTGTTGGTTGTGAGTTCTTTGTTTGTTTGTGTAGGTTCGTGGGACTTGTGAGGAGCCTCCTACTAGATTGATACCTTGGTTTTCAAAAATTGAGGGAAATACTTATGCTACTGTGCTACATCACCCATTCCTCTTCAAGGAAAACCAACGCAAGATCAAGATGTAGCACCTGCCACTGGTTTGGCAAAACATAAACGGTCCCAAACAGGGTCAAAAAGGGCCCTATCCAACTATGGGCACACATGGCTTATGTGCACCTACCTGATCAGCATAGCACGCGCCCATAACCTTCCCACGTTGGAGGCACCGGCCAGAGACATGTCAATAGATCGCATTAGGGCCTTCCAATAAAGGCAAATGTGGTTGCACTAGAAAAGCCCGGTTTGGTGGCACCTCATCAATCCCCAAAGTTAACTGGTACTCCGATATCATATATCCACCCGTAATCCAAGTCATAACAGTATCCAACACATAATCCATAGAATAATATAGACATAACCTAATACTTTGAGGGTAACATAAACACTAAGAGCATGCTAAATCCAAGAACGATAATACTACAAATCCAATAGCAAGAACGAGCTATCCATCTAAGATCCACATGCAAGCATCATCTCCGAAAATAATACTCAAGTAACATAACATTATGAAAAGAATCATACTATCCACTAATAATCCAATGTCACCATGTCTTCTTCATCAAATGGAAAAACTATAAGCCCTAGGAATCCAAACAACAACATGGCAATAGCAAGCTCAACACAATTCTGAGAAATGCCATGAACAAATCATACATAGCTAACGCAATATTTGAAGCAAGTTCAAATAAGTAAGCCATGTCACTGCATGGAAATCATGCAAAGGGAGGGTGTGGCTTGCCAGGGAGGGTGTGACTCCTAAAGTATGCTTTCCCACATGGAAAGCGCATTTCAGTGGATGTGTGTCCATTAATCCATGCTGGTAGACTGCTGCCTCTTGAGAATGCATTGGTTTTCCTTTGAAGAGGAAATGGTGATGCAGCAAAGTAGCGTAAGTATTTCCCTCCGTTTTTGAAAACGAAGGTATCAATCCAGTAGGAGGCTACACTCAAATCCCTCAGACCTACACAAACAAATAAGAACCTTGCAACCAACGCCATAAAGAGGTTTTCAATCCCTTCACGGCCACTTGCCAAAGTGAGATCAGATAGAGATAATAGGATAAATATTTTTGGTATTTTTATGAAATAGATTGGAAAGTAAAGATTGCAAAATAAAATAGATTGGAAAGATATATGATGGAAAATAGACCCGGGGGCCATAGGTTTCACTAGTGGCTTGACTCAAGATAGCATAAGTATTACAATGGGTGAAAAAATTACTATCGAGCAATATATAGAAAAGTGCATAATTATGACAATTACTATCGAGCAATATATAGAAAAGTGCATAATTATGACAATATCGAGGAGTCCCAGTTAGTCCCGTGCGATCCTGGATTTGGTCACTGTATTATATCCGCTTCTGCTACCCCAGAAATAAATTCATCGAGCCTCACCTCGACACTCGATGAGCTGCCAGTTTAGGAGTCAAGTTACCCACCACCACTTTTATCTCAAGCTAGTAGCATGTCACCACACCCCTGTGTCATAACCGCCCTTATGTACAATATTGGCGTGTTTGTAATAAATTGTTGAGCAACCCCAGCTCAACCCTGTAATATATTTGATGCTACTGGTCTTCTGTATTCAAGTATTTGTCTACCAGTAAGGGTAACTCTTCCTATACTGGGATCAAGAGATCGATTTTCTCAATAAGTATTTTATTGAAAAAACCGGTCGTGACAAACTTGGTACCAGAGCCAGGCTGACTGTAGGAAGCCACTAGGTGCGATTGCTAATCAGTTATTAGCATAGTAGAGTTCATTCTTATTTTTACAAATGTAGTCATTTTCTGACGGTCAGCATAAATTTATGATCTGACCATTCAGAATTTTCGCCTACTTTGGTAGATGGCTGGCAACGAATGTGAGTCACAGGTGTTCGCCAACGTGCCTGAGGGGTTCGTCAAGATCCTCTCCTTCATCGTCCAGGTCGCGATGGGGCCATCAGTGCACCCAGTCTTCACACTCTACCCACACAAGATCAACGACAGTCTGACCATGCACCAGGCCGCGGTGCAATTCAAGGGAGGGCGTGTTGAGTTACGCCGCTTCCGGTTCTCGGGGAGAGCCATGCCTACGAAGAGGCATGCTATGCAAATGGCTGCCCGTGAGGAGATAGCTCATCTCCGGGATGTCCTTCCTTCAATGAAGACTCATCGCTACCGCTACCTTCCATGCCACGTGCCATACACCTGTCATTACTCATTCACTTGCCCCAGAGGAGAGCGTGACGAGGCCTTTGAGACGCTTGTTGAGTACCTCCAAGCTCTGGAGGCAGCCTTCGACAGCATGGTGGACGACCTTGTTGCTGCCCGCATGGACTCAGTCCATGGCTGTGCCGCCAACAGGAGGGAGCTCCTGCGCACCACTCCACCGCTGACTTTCATCTCGTCCTCGGCATCCCATTCACCTACCATTCTCACCACTGCTTGTCGCCTACCTAGCACCGAGGAGTTCAACCAAGTCATTGCACCCACTCCAGTTCGTTCTGCACTACCGATTGCGCCCACTCCTATTCGTGTTACTCCGCCTATTGCGCCCACTCCTATTCGTGTTACTCCGCCTATGGCACCCGCTCCACCAGCTCAGCGCAGCGCTTCACGTCTAGAGCCTATTAGCGAGGAGGAAGTTGAGTCCCCTGCCTCACTGCGCCTCACCCTCGGCAGGCCAAAGGAGATCCTCACCATCTCCGACTGTGTACGCTGAGCCGTCGTGCGATGTACCATCTTGAGCTATATGTTTATATGTACATAGGTTGTGAGAAGTAGCTTGTTTGCGCATCATGTAGAGTCTGGAGAAGTGCACTAGACCAAATAACATGTCAGGATTATGTACGCATATCCTGAGTGATGTATTGTATAATTACTGCTCGCATGTAAGATATGTAATAGTCCTTCTCCATGCGCAATCGTTTATTTTTCTTGAAAAGTTCCGGAGCTTTTAAAAATTTCCGTATTTGTGAATTTATTGGCTGTTGCGACTCATTTTCTTTTCTTACGAGTTTTACAAAATGTATCCCCAGAGTGAAAGATGTCTCGTCCTTGGACGCGCTCCATGCAAAATCAGCCAGAGGAAAATTATGGCACACCACCAAACAACAATTTCACACAAGGGCAGTCAAGTCAACAGGACAGTGAAACAACATTTACCCAAGTGTGTCGCCTTTATGAACAGAGTCAGCAACAACATCAGGAAATGATGAACCAAGTCATCAATATGGGAAATCACCATGGACAGTATAAGCAGCAATCCAAGTTGTCTGAGCTGCAGAAGACGCGTCCCCCAACATTTTCTCATACTAACAAACCTCTTGAGGCCGACGACTGGCTTCGAGACATGGAAAGAAAATTAGTTATTGCACAGTGTTCAGACCGTGAGAAAGTACTATATGCAGCACACTATCTCACTGGAGCAGCTCCATCATGGTGGGAAAATTTCCTATACGTGCACCCCAACAAAAATGAAATAACCTGGGAGGAATTCAAAGAGAGTTTTCGTGGGGCACACATTCCTAAAAGTGTTATGAAGATCAAGAAGAGAGAATTTGATGACCTCAAACAAAGGAACATGACGGTGTCAGAATACAACAGCCAGTTTACTCTGCTGTCCCGCTACGCCAACGAAGAGCGTACGACTGAGAGCAAGAAGATGGAAAAATTCTTGAAAGGCCTGGCACCCGCGCTCAGATGCCAGTTGGTTGTGCACACTTTCCTAGATTTCAAGACACTGGTGGATAATTCCATCACTTTGGAAAATGAGCGACGCAGTTTGAAGGATTTCCGCAAACGCAAAAGGGACCAGACTACTCAGGCTTGAAACCACCGAAGCAAGACGGATTTCCAGAAAGGTGGGACACACAAACCCACGACGAATAATGCACGCCCAGTCAAGAAATTCCATGCAAGGGACAAGGAGTTCACATATAGCCCAGGCGTTACTTGCTACGCTTGTGGAGAAGAAGGGCACTATGCCAAGCAGTGCCCCAAGCCAAGGAACTTAACCCCAAAACCAAACAACGCTGGGAATAATTCAGCGCCCAAGCGAAACAATTTCAACCCCAATAACAACCACAGGAAGGGTCTTCTGAACCACATCACCAAAGAGGAAGCACAGAACGCCCCAGATATCGTACTTGGTACGTTCCCTATCGACACAATACCTGCCACGGTTTTGTTTGATTCTGGAGCTTCTCACTCATTCATTTCGAAGAATTTTGGTTTGCAAAATAATTTTTCGATGCTTCCCATGGAAAAATCCATGATCATCAATTCCCTTGGGATTAAGCAAATGACTCAGAGTTACTGCCAAGGTGTGGTTATTGAATTCGAAGGATTGAAGTTTTACGCCAACCTTATTGTATTGGGGAGTAAAGGACTGGATGTCATCCTAGGGATGGATTGGTTAACCACCAACAATGGTTTTATTGACTGCTTCAACCGGACCGTAATTCTCACCCATCATCACGGGAAGACAATAAAGGTTTCAGCCAAAGAAAGACAAATATCTCGGCAACCGAGGTTAAACAAGGTGGACGTTTCTGAGTTGAGCAAGGTTCCAGTAGTGTGTGAATTTCCAGACGTATTTCCCGAAGAACTACCAGGCATGCCACCATACCGAGAAATAGAATTCAGCATTGAGCTAGCACCCGGAACAGCTCCCATTTACAAGAAACCATACAGAATGGCACCATCCGAGTTGGTAGAATTGAAGAAGCACATAAAAGAATTATTGGACAAAGGATACATACGAGCCAGTTCCTCACCTTGGGGTTCACCAATTTTATTTGCCAAAAAAAAAGGATGGGACACTGAGATTGTGCATAGACTATTGAGCACTTAACATGGTCACAATCAAGAACAAATACCAAATGCCCCGAATAAATGATTTATTTGATCAGCTCGCTCAGGCCAAAGTCTTCTAAAAATTGACTTAATGTCGGGATACCATCAATTAAAAGTGTGAACGGAAGATATCCCCAAGATAGCATTCACCTCCAGATATGGACTGTATGAGTTCACAGTAATGCGTTTTGGACTAACAAACGCCCCCGCATATTTCGTTCACCTCATGAACAAAGTATTTATGAAGTTTATGGACAAGTTTGTTGTGGTATTCATCGATGATATTCTGATATACTCCAAGACACCTGAAGAGCACGCTGAACTTCTCAGAATTGTACTAGGAGAACTCGGGAAACATCAATTGTACGCCAAGTTCAGCAAATGTGAATTTTGGCTAAGACAGGTGGGTTTTCTGGGCCACGTACTGACCCAAGAAGGTATTGCAGTAGACCCGGAAAAGGTCAAGGCCGTACTTGGCTCGAAGCCACCAGCCAGCGTAACAGATGTACGAAGTTTCTTGCGAATGGCAGGATACTACCGAAGATTTATTGAAGGATTCTCCACCATAGCAAAGCCAATGACGCAGTTACTCAAGAAAGACAAGAAGTTTGAATGGACGGAAGCTTGTGAGAAAAGCTTCCAAGAACTAAAGAGGAAATTAACAACGGCACCAGTACTAATTGTGCCAGACATACACAAGAATTTTGAGGTGTATTGTGACGCATCCCGGAAGGGCCTCAGATGTGTATTGATGCAAGAAGGCAAAGTAGTTGCGTATGTCTCCAGACAACTTCGCAAGCACAAAGAAAATTATCCTACTCATGATCTGGAGTTGGCAGCAGTCATCCATGCACTCAAAGAATGGAGACACTTTCTACTTGGAAATCATTGTGAAATATACACAGACCATAAGAGCCTTAAGTATATTTTCACACAGCCGGAACTCAATTTACGGCAACGACGCTGGTTGGAATGAGTGAAGGATTATGATGTTGGAATCCACTATCATCCAAGAAAAGCAAATGTAGTGGCAGATGCCCTTAGTCGGAACCCCAGCTCGGGCAACGACAGTATACCAAATCTGAGACCAGAATTTCAGCAGTAATTTGCCAAACTCAACCTAATTATGGTCACGGAAGGCAATGTGTTGAATTTGGAAATACAGCCTTCCCTGATGGAAAAGATTAAGGAAGCTCAGCATGGACACCCCAGCATTGATGGCATAAAAAGGAAAGTGAGTTTGGGCAAGGCCTCGGAATTCAACATAGACGAGCAGGGAATATTGTGGTACGGAGAAAGACTTTGCATACCAAATATCAAGGACCTCCAACAGCAGATTCTAGCTGAAAGCCACACCGCTCCGTATTCAATCCATCCTCGAGGAACAAAAATGTACAAGGACCTTCAAGAACATTTTTGGTGGCACGGTATGAAAAAGGACATAGCCACATTCATTGCATGTTGTAATTCTTGTCAACGCATCAAGGCCGAGCACCAGAAACCAACCAGACTATTACAGCCAAACAAGATACCCGAGTGGAAATGGGATGATATTGGAATAGATTTTATTGTTGGGCTACCTCGCTCACTACACGGAAATAATACCATATGGGTCATCACCGACAGATTAACTAAGGTAGCACATTTTATCCCGGTGAAGTCAACTCACACCACTCAGAAGCTTGCCCGGCTTTATCTTGCCTGTATCGTCTGCCTGCATGGAGTCCCAAAGACTATAATATCTGACAGAGGCACACAATTTGTCTCTAGGTTTTGGGATCACCTACAACATGCACTAGGTACGCAACTAGCATTCAGTACCGCATACCACCCCCAGACTGATGGACAGACAGAACGCGTAAACCAAATTCTAGAAGACATGCTAAGAGCCTATGTCCTCACATATGGTACCAGTTGGGAAGAAAGCTTGCCATACGCAGAGTTCGCATACAACAACAGCTACCAGGCTAGCCTGCAAATGGCACCATTTGAAGCTCTGTATGGGCGAAGATGTCATACACCGCTAAATTGGTCAGAGACCGGAGACAGCCATATCTTCGGCCCAGATATGCTCAAGGAGCCCGAGGAAAAAGTTAAGATAATTAGGGATCGACTCAAGACCGCTCAAAGTCGACAAAAGAGTTGTTACAATAGAAAGCACCGGGAAATCAGTTTCGAACTCGGAGAGTTTGTGTACCTACGAGTATCTCCTATGAGGGGTCTGCAACGATTCAAGATTAAGGGAAAGCTAGCACCAAGATTCATCGGACCATTCTCTATAGTGGCCCGAAGAGGCACGGTAGCCTACCAGCTAGACTTACCCGAAGAATTATCCGATGTTCATGACGTGTTCCAAGTCTCGCAGTTGAGGAAGTATGTAAGCAATCCAGAGAAGCAAGTATCCCATGAAAACATTGACGTACAACCAGACCTCACCTACTGGGAGCATCCAGTAAAAATATTAGAGGAGTCTGAAAGGAGGACCCGACAGAAAACCATCAACTTTTTCAGAGTTCAATGGAGCAATCATACAAAAAAAGGAAGCAACTTGGGAAAGAGACGATTTCCTTCGAACAGAGCACCCACACCTGTTTGAGGATCAGCTAAAATCTTAGGGACGAAATTTTTCCAAAGGGGGTAGGTGCTGTGACACTCCAAAAAAAATTTGTTTTTGTTTTCAGCAAACACCTTGCTTGGTTTGAAAAAGGTCGTTTAGATCCTTTCTAAAATCGCTCTCTCTCAAAAACTTTTCCCTTGGCAAGGACTTTTATTTTTGCATCCTATGCAACCTTGGTGTTTTGCTATTAAAAACCTTTCTTCTGAGTTTTCCCTTCTCAAAAACATTTCTTGAAAATTTATTTTCTTTTAAAAAGAAACCCCAAAGATTTTTTGAGCTACTCTTTTGTTTTGAACCATCCTTGCTTTTACCATGCCTCATGTGGTAAAACCTCCCAAAACCCCTCCCTCTACTTTGGAGAAATCCAAACCTTCTGTCCTAGCAAGCTAAATCCATTTTTGGATTTTATCCCATTTATTTTTCTCCCCAAGGCAATTCTGTCATTTATTCTAAGCCTAGGTGATTTGCAAAGCAAGTGCCTAATTCCCTTTGAGTTTTGATCTCAAACCAACTCCACTGGATAGTCTGTAGCACCCACCACCTAGAACCATCAAGATCCACTCTTCCTCTCTTCAAAATTTTCAAATTTCATCCTCTGCAAGTTTGGACCAGATTCATCATTTTTGATGAAATTCATATCTCCTCTTCCCCAAAAATTCTACCAAAATCTAGGTAGCCCCCAGATGCAATGAGAGGCCACCCCACAAAAATCAGCTCAAGGAAAATTCCCCACATGCCAAAATCATTTCATCGAACACTTGGCCGGCACTGTTCCTGTGCACTTTCAGAAAGTTCATTGTTTCAGGGAGATTCCGTGTCATTTTCGTCAGAGTATTCTCACCGATCCACAGTGCGTCCGCTTGGATGGATGCAGGCGTCGGTGGCGGCGAGCATCTCCAACGCCGGTAGCCTCTGCAGTGGCAGAGCCACCCGTGGCGGCCAAACGGAGCCAGCACCGGCCCGTTACGCCGTTCTGCGCTGCCTTTTGATCCCTAGCCCTCCGCGTGGCTCATGCATGCCAGCGCACCCCCGCAGCACCATCGCCGTGGCCCGGCAAGCACAGGGCGCACCCTCTGCTGCCGACGGGCCCACGCCGCCCCGTTACGTCGAATCCACACAGGACTCCTAATCCAAGCTCGTTTAGCGTCAAAATGGAACCAGTGGAACTCCAGGTTGACGCCCAACTCCCTAAACCTCCCTGACCAAGCACTGCGCCGCCGTAACCATCGCCGGAGAACTCCGTTCACGGCCACCGCCTTGGATCGCCTATAAAAAGGAGCCCCGAGCGCGCTCTCGAGCACGCACCACCACTACACCTCACCAGTACCCCGCCAAGCCACTAGGAGGACCTCGACGAGGTCTCCTCCCCCAACTCCGCCCGCCCCGATCCGCCTCGGCCACCAGCTTGATTCACTCCGGTGAGGCCATCCCCGGCGCCCAAACCTCGTCAGTAGCCACCTCGAGCACCCAGTGAGCTAACCCAAGCTTTAATTTGACCTCCGCAGCCCTCCCCGACGAGATCCAACTCCACCCGAGCCGCCGTCCGCCGGAGCAAGGACCGCCGTCGACGTGGTGCTCGCCGACGACCACCACCACCACCCACCGACGCGGAAGGACACCCTAAGCACGTAGGTACTCCCCGATCATCCTAACTCGTCGTGGATCGCCGCCGGCGACCACCGCAGCTCTCGGGCGCCGACGAGCTCTATTTTTCCCCTTTGAAAATTTAAACCTGACGGGTGGGACCCCCTCGTCAGTGTTTTCTCTTTTTCTGAATCGTTTTCTGTTTTATCAGTTGACCCCCAGGAAACTTTCTATTTCATTACACATAAGTCCCTGGTTTTAAAACCTTTGTTACTTTTAAAAAGAAACTGATTTTTGATTGATTCTTTTTCTGTCATCTTTATTTTTCTGTCTAGTTTTTTTTCATATTTATTTGAAAAATATTTGGAACACTTTTCTGTGCACTCGCGGTATTTACGTTAAGTACATATTTTTTTCTTATACCGTAGATACCGGAGGAGGTGACGGAGCCGCGAACTTCGCCAAGTTAGACTCCGACTACTCCGAACCAGGCAAGCATGTTTGAACTTATGATATGATGAGTGGTCGTTGCATGTTTGCATTTAGTAGTTTCATGGCATGTTTATGAGCATTTCGTTAAATGTCATATTTCATGCAAAGATGAGGCAAGTGAGTTTCGGAAATCCATACGCGGTTGGATATAAGTTTGCATGGCCAGTTGATGGCATGACGATGGGTAAGATGGCAGTCACGTTCTCATTCGTTTTCCTTCCTGTACTACCATATGTTTTCCGCAAGGAATATGGCATAGTAAGTTGCAAACCGTTTTCCTGGTACAAACCAAATAGAGAGGCCAGGATGAGGGTTCCATGGCCCTGGATTAAAGCCCGTCATCCGGTCAGGGGGCTTGGGTGTTTCCGGTTGGGACCGAGAGGGGGGCACCCCTTAGAGCGTGCGTATAGAAATTTGATCCCATGCTATTCGAGTTTGTGACCTCCCCGTCTCAAAGTTTTTCTTGGACGTTGTCTAGGGTGATCCCTGGCATCGTGAGGTGGAATGGCTATGTACTGGTTAAATGTGTTTCTACCGAAATACCGTAAACGGAACTAGTCCTTCGTGACTACGGAAATCCATTGGCTGTGGGCAATTAGTACAAACTCTGCAGAGTAAAAAAATCCTTTGAATCATCTTGTATATGTCCAAGTACCGTGTTAATCCTATCTTGTCAAATGTCAGTCTCAGTGACAAAACTCCGGTGAACTACATGACTATTAAGCCCGGTTAAAAGTTTATTCTTGTGGATGGACTAACCTGTTATTTACTTTTGATATAAGCCCTTTCTGTGATGTCGCTCAGACGTCCGATTGTGGCACACTTGTTATTTACATTTGATATAAGACCTTTCTGTGATGTCGCTCAGACGTCCGACTGTGGCACACTTGTTATTTACATTTGATATAAGCCCTTTCTGTGATGTCGCTCAGACGTCCGACTGTGGCACACTTGTTATTTACATTTGATATAAGCCTTTCT
>NC_041381.1:3143353-3151045 GCF_002162155.2 Triticum dicoccoides
GGCTGACTGTGGCACACTTGTTATTTACATTTGATATAAGCCCTTTCTGTGATGTCGCTCAGACGTCCGACTGTGGCACACTTGTTATTTACCTTTGATATAAGCCCTTTCTGTGATGTCGCTCCGACGTCCGACTGTGGCACACTTGTTATTTACATTTGATATAAGCCTTTTCTGTGATGTCGCTCAAACGTCCGACTGTGGCACATTTGTTATTTAATTTTGATATAAGCCCTTTCTGTGATGTCGCCCAGTCGTCCGACTGTGGCACACATGTTATTTACCTGTCAATATAAGCCCTTTATGTGGTGTCGCGTAGACGCCCGACTGCGGCATGATTATTTATTTGTTTTCCTTTCGAGGCGTCGCTCCAGACACCCGATCGGTCTTCAGTTGTTTGTTGGGATTTCGGGAGGACTACCACCCGACTTCCTTTTTACTTATCATGTCGTGTAAATATTTATTATTTGAATGAGCATTATTATTTTTGCTCATGACGCATTCATGCATGCATTTGTTATATCTTTTGTTCGAACTGTCTTGCGAGTACTTTCAAAGTACTCACCTGGCTTGTTGATTTGGCCAGATGTTGATGAAGGCGATCTCATGGATGAAGAGTTCGATAGCGAGTCCGACACCTAGAGGAGTCCCAGTCAGTCCCGTGCGACCCTGGATTTGGTCACTGTATTATATCTGCTTCCGCTACCCCAGAAATAAATTCATCGAGCCTCACATCGATCCTCGATGAGCTGCCAGTTTAGGAGTCAAGTTATCCACCACCACTTTTATCTCAAGCTAGTAGCATGTCACCACACCCCTGTGTCATAACCGCCCTTATGTACAATATTGGCGTGTTTGTAATATATTGTTGAGCAACCCCAGCTCAACCCTGTAATATATTTGATGCTACTGGTCTTCTGTATTCAAGTATTTGTCTACTAGTAAGGGCAACTCTTCCTATACTGGGATCAAGAGATCGAAGTTCTCAATAAGTATTTTATTGAAATAACCGGTCGTGACAATGATCATGTATATAGGCATCACGGCCGCGACAAGTAGATCAAAACGATTCTGCATCTACTACTATTACTCCACACATCGACCGCTATCCATCATTCATCTAGAGTATTAAGTTCATAAGAACAGAGTAACGCATTAGGAAAGATGACATGATGTAGAGGGATAAACTCAAGCAATATGATATAAAACCCATCTTTTTTCCTTCATGGAAAAAATAAAATACGTGCCTTGCTGCCACTACTATCACTGGGAAAGGACACCACAAGATTGAATCCAAATCTAAGCACTTCTCTCATTGCAAGAAAGATCAATCTACTAGGCCAAACCAAACTAATAATTCGAAGAGACATGCAAAGATAACAAATCATACATAAAATAATTCAGAGGAGATTCAAATATTGTTCATAAATAATCTTTATCATAAACTCACAATTCATCGGATCTCGAAAAACACACCACAAAAAGAATTACATCGAATAGATCTCCAAGAAGATCAAGGATAACTTTGTATTGAGATCCAAAGAGAGAGAATAAGCCATCTAGCTAATAACTATGGACCCGAAGGTCTGCCGTAAACTACTCACACTTCATCGGAGAGGCTGTGGTGTTGATGTAGAAGCCCTCCGTGATCGATTCCCCCTATGACGGAGCACCGCAAAAGGCCCCAAGATGGGATCTCAAGGGTACAGAAGGTTGCACCACTAGAAATAGGGTTTTGTGGTGGTCCTGGATGAGTTCAGGGTATACGAGTATATATAGGCGAAGGAAGTCGGTCAGGGAAGCCACGAGGGGCCCACAAGGGTGGGGGCGCTCCTAGCCCCCTTGGGCGTGCCCTCCTGCCTCATGGCCTCCTCGTTTCTTTCTTGATGTCCACTCCAAGTATCCTGGATTCCGTTGGTTCCAAAAATAACTCTCCTGAAGGTTTCATTCCGTTTGGACTCCGTTTGATATTCCTTTTCTGCGAAACACTGAAATAGGCAAAAAAACAGCAATTTGGACTGGGCCTCTGGTTAATAGCTTAGTCCCAAAAATAGTATAAAAAATTATAATAAAGCCCATTAAACATCCAAAACAGATAATATAATAGCATGGAACAATAAAAAATTATTGATACGTTGGAGACGTATCAAGCATCCCCAAGCTTAATTCCTGCTCATCCTTAAGTAGGTAAATGATAAAAATAGAATTTTTGATGTGGAATGCTACCTAGCATAATTCTCAATGTACTTTTCTTTAGTGTGGCATGAATGTTCAGACCCGAAAGATTCAAGAAAAAAGTTTAATGTTCACATAAAAGTAGAAATACTTCAAGCATAGTAACAAAGTAATCATGTCTTCCCAAATTAACATGGCCAAAGAAAGTTATCCGTAACAAATCATATAGTCTGGCTATGCTCTATCTTCATCACACAAAATATTTAAATCATGCACAACCCCGGTTTCAACCAAGCAATTGTTTCATACTTTAGTATTCTCAAACTTTTTCAATCTTCACGCAATACATGAGAGTGAGCCATGGACATAGAACTATAGGTGGAATTGGATGGTAGTTGTGGAGAACACAAAAAAAGGAGAAGATAGTCTCAAATCAACTAGGTGTATCAACGGGCTATGGAGATGCCTATTAATAGGTATCAAAGTGAGTGAGTAGGGATTGCCATGAAACGGATGCACTAGAGCGATAAGTTTATGAAATCTAATCAAAAGAAACTAAGTGGGTGTGCATCCAACTTGCTTGCTCACGAAGACCTAGGGCAATTTTTGGAAGCCATCATTGGAATATACAAGCCATGTTCTATAATGAAAAATTCCCACTAGCATATGAAGGTGACAACAGAGGAGACTCTCTATCATGAAGATCATGGTGCTACTTTGAAGCACAAGTGTGGTAAAAGGATAGTAACATTGTCCCTTCTCTCTTTTTCTCTCATTTTTTTGGTGGGCTTCTTTAGCCTTTTTTTTATTTGGGCTTCTTTGGGCTCTTTTATTTTTCATAAAGTCCGGAGACCCATCCCAACATGTGAGGGAATCATTGCTTCCATCATCCTTTTCTCACATGGGACAATGCTCTAATAATGGAAATCATCACACTTCTATCTACTTACAACTCAATAATTACAACTCAAAACTTAGGATAAAATATGACTTTATGTGAATGCTTCCAGCGGTGTACCGGGATATGCAATGAATCAAGAGAGACATGTATGAAAGAATTATAAAGGTGGCTTTGCCACAAATACGATGTCAACTACATGATCATGTAAAGCAATATGACAATGGTTGAGCGTGTCATAATAAACGTAATGGTGGAAACTTGCATGGCAATATATCTCGGAATGCCTATTGAAATGCCATAATAGGTAGGTATGGTGGCTGTTTTGAGGAAGGTATATGGTGGGTGTATGGTACCGGCGAAAGTTGTGCGGTACAAGAGAGGCTAGCAATGGTGAAAGGGTGAGAGTGTGTATAATCCATGGACTCAACATTAGTCATGAAGAACTCACATACTTATTGCAAAAATCTACAAATTATCAAAACAAAGTACTACACGCATGCTCCTAGGGGAAGGGTTGGTAGGAGTTAACCATCGCACGATCCTGACCTCCACACATAAGGAAGACAATCAATAAATAAATCATGGTCCGACTTCATCACATAACAGTTCACCTTACGTGCATGCTAAGGGAATCGCAAACTTTTAATACAAGTATTCCTCAAATTCAAAACTACTCAACTAGCATGACTCTAATATTACCATCCTCATATCTGAAAACAACCATCAAGTATCAAACTTCTCATAGTATACAATGCACTTTATATGATAGTTTTTATTATACCTATCTTGGATGCTCATCATCTTAAGACTAAAATTTTAACCAAGGCAATTACCATGCTGTTCTAAAGGACTCTCAAAATAATAAAATTGAAGCATGAGAGATCAATAATTTCTATAAAATAAAACCAGCACCGTACTCTAAAAAGGTATAAGTGAAGCACTAGAGAAAAATTATCTAGCTCAAAAGATATAAGTGAAGAACATAGATTATTCTAATAAATTCCGATTCATGTGTGTCTCTCCCAAAAGGTGTGTACAGCAAGGATGATTGTGGTAAACTAAAAAGCAAAGACTCAAATCATACAAGACGCTCCAAGCAAAACACATATCATGTGGTGAATAAAAATATAGCATCAAGTAAAGTTACCGATGGACGAAGACGAAAGAAGGGATGCCTTCCGGGGCAACACCAAGCTTAGGCTTTTGGTTGTCCTTGAATTTTACCTTGGGGTTCCTTGGGAATCCCGAAGCTTAAGCTCTTGCCACTCCTTATTCCATAATCCATCAAATCTTTACCCAAAAACTTGAAAACTTCACAACACAAAACTCAACAGAAAATCTCATGAGCTCCGTTAGTGCAAGAAAACAAACCACCACTTTAAGGTACTGTAATGAAATCATTCTTTATTTATATTGGTGTTACACATACTGTATTCCAACTTCTCTATTCATCAAAATAAGCAAACAACACACGAAAAACAGAATCTGTCAAAAACAGAACAGTCTGTAGCAATATGTAACTCTCTAATACTTCTGGAACCCCCAAAATTCTACCAAATTAGGAAGCTCTGGGTAATTTATCTATTAATCTTCTGCAAAAAGAATCAAATCAAAATCATGTTCCTGTGATTTATGAACAATATTCTCGTGCACGTAAAAGTTTCTGTTTTTCAGCAAGATCAAATTGACTATCACTGTAGGTTATCCTAAAGGTTTTACTTGGCACAAACACTAATTAAAACACAAAACCACATCTGACCAGAGGATAGATCAATTATTTATTACTAAACAGGAACAAAAATGAAATTGGTTTCCTCCCAACCAGCGCTATCGTTTAACGCCCCTAGCTAGGCATAAGATTTCGATGATGCTCACATAAAAGACAAGAACTGACACAAAGGGAGCATCATAAAACACATGACAAACACATCTAAGTCTAACATATTTCCTATGAATAGGCATCTTGTAGGCAAAAAAATATCAAGGCAAGAAAAAACTAGCATATGCAAGGAAGTGGAAAGAAACAATAGCAATCTCAACATAACGAGAAGTAATTTAGTAACATGAAATTTTCTACGACCATATTTTCCTCTCTCATAATAATTACATGTAGGATAATAAGTAAATTCGGCAATATAGCTATCACAAAACATATTATTAAGACGATCCACATGTATGCAAAGTTGACACTTCCAAAATAGTGGGATTAACATTAACTAAAGTCATGACCTCACCAAACCCACTTTTATCAAAAACTTCATAAGATTGAACATTCTCCACATATGTGGGATCTAAAGTTGACACTCTTCCAAACCCATTTTCAATATCATTTCAAACATTATGATCAATCTCATATTCATCATAGGGCTTAAATAAATTTTCAAGATCATAAGAAGAATCATCCGAATCATGATCATTGCAACAAGTAGTGGACATAGCAAAACTAGAATCCCCAAGCTTAAGGTTTTGCATCTTATTAGCACAATTGACATCAAGAGAATTTATAATAACATCATTGCAATCCTGCTTTTCATCGAAGGAACTATCAAGTATGGGTGCAATAGCAACGATCTCATGTTTAACATAAGGAACTATAGCAAATTCATCTTCATAAATATTGGCATCATGGCCACAAGAATAGCAAGCATCATGTTCATCAAGGGATGTTTCAAGAAAATCACAGGAATCATAATTATCTATAGATTCATGCATATTATTATTTTCTTCCAAAGAAACGGTCATTCTCTCAATAAATTCCTTGACATAGGCATTATGAGCACAGTTTTCATAGCAATATTTAAGCATGTCAGAATTTTCAGATTTGTAGAGAGTAATATCATACTTTTCAATCAAAGAAGCAACTTCATGAGCACCCTTAAAAACGAAAAATTCTTCAATTTGTTCGATATCATAGTAACTATAAACACCCTTTCCATAAGAAGATAAGATTGCATTATCATTAAGCTAACATAGGCAGGGAAGGTGTTTTTTAGGGTTCTTAGAGCAACAAGTAAAATCATAAATTTCACAAAGATTCCAAGCATAGCATAGCAAACTATTTATTTGATACCATAAGAGCTTCCCGTTTTCAGACAAACGATGAAGCACAAAATGAGCATGCTCATATAAACATTTCCCATCAACTAGGCTAGTTAGGGTTTCAGCACGAGCACATATAGATAGAAGATGATCCAAGTAGAACACTTTAACTGGATCAATATCAATAGATTTTTATCAAGCAAAGATGCAATCAAATAGAAGGCACATGGTAACACAAGATCGAATGAAAGGAGGGCGAATAAAACGGCAAGGGTGAAATGTGGGAGAGGAAAATGAGAGGCAAATGGCAAATAATGTAATGTGAGGGATAAGAATTTGTGATGCATACTTGCTATGTCTTGACTTGAGCGTAGACTTCCCCGGAAATGGCGCCAGAAATCCCTTGAAGTGGAAAGGGTGATGCAACAAGATATGCCCTCAGTTTTTGAGAACCAAGGTATCAATCCAGTAGGAGGCTACACTCAAATCCCTCATACCTGCACAAACAAATAAGAACCTTGCAACCAACGCGATAAAGGGGTTGTCAATCCCTTCACGGCCACATGCAAACGGGAGTCTGATACAGATAATAAGATAAATATTTTTGGTATTTTTATGATATAGATTGGAAAGTAAAGATTGCAAAATAAAATAGATCGGAAGCTTATATGATGGAAAATAGACCCGGGGGCCATAGGTTTCACTAGTGGCTTCTGTCAAGATAGCATAAGTACTACGGTGGGTGAAAAAATTACTGTCGAGCAATTGATAGAAAAGTGAATAATTATGAGAATATCTAGGCATGATCATGTACATAGGCATCACGTCCGGGACAAGTAGATCGAAACAATTCTGCATCTACTACTATTACTCCACACATCGTTTAAGCAATATGAACATGTACATAGGCATCGTATTAAGTTCATAAGAACAGAGCAATGCATTAGGCAAGATGACATGATGTAGAGGGATAAACTCAAGCAATATGATTTAAAACCCATCTTTTTATCCTCGATGGCAACAATACAATACGTGCCTTGCTGCCCCCTCTGTCACTGGGAAACGAGACCACGCGATTGAACCCAAAGCTAAGCAGTTCTCTAATTGCAAGAAAGATCAATCTAGTAAGCCAAACCAAACTGATAATTCAAAGAGACTTGCAAAGATAACAAATCATACATAAAAGAATTTAGAGGAGATTCAAATATTGTTCATACATACTCTTTATCATAAACCCACAATTCATCGGATCTCGACGAACACACCACAAAAAGGATTACATCGAATAGATCTCCCAGAAGATCAAGGAGAACTTTGTTTTGAGATCCAAAGAGGGAGAAGAAGCCACCTAGCTAATAACTATGGACCCGAAGGTCTATGGTAAACTACTCACACTTCATCGGAGAGACTATGGTGTTGATGTAGAAGCCCTCCATGATCGATTCCCCCTCGGGCGGAGCGCTGGAAAAGGCCCCAAGATGGGATCTCACGGGTACAGAAGGTTGCGGCGGTGGAAATAGGGGTTCGTTGTGCTCCTGGATGTTTTCAGGTTATATGTGTATATATAAGCGAAGGAA
>NC_041381.1:3151421-3165267 GCF_002162155.2 Triticum dicoccoides
TTTCTTTCATTACGTCCACTCCAAGTCTACTAGATTGCGTTTGTTCCAAAATTAACTCCACCGAGGGTTTCATTCCGTTTGGACTCCGTTTGATATTAATTTTCCGTGAAACACTAAAATAAGCAAAAAACAACAATTTGGACTGGGCCTCCGGTTAATAGGTTAGTCCTAGAAGAGTATAAAAATATATAATAAAGCCCATTAAACATCCAAAACAGATAATATAATAGCATGGAACAATCAAAAATTATAGATACATTGTAGACTTATCACAAAAGCGGGGCAGGCTGATGTGACGCTTATAGGCTGGTCCTGCATTGACTATCTCCTCCACGCATCCACCTCCTTCTTCCTTCGCCGCCGCCCGATGGAGCAGAGGGAAGGGCGCGACTTCGGCGCTCGGCCTGGTGCCACCGGCCATCTCCGGCGGAGCTCGGACCGTCGAAGAAACCAGCGCGATGAGGCGCATCCGCCAATGGGGCTTGCTTCCACCGGAGAGCAGCAAGCCGAGCGGGGCCCTAGGCCACAGTTGATGGCAGCCCGATGGAGGCACGGATGAGGTCGAGGGGATGAGGGGAGGGACTACGGGGGGCTTCCTGGATGTGGAGGGGGAGCTCTGGAGTGGCGAGAAGGAGGGGAGGAGCTCCACCCGAAGCGAATTGGTGAAGATAGACAGGGTCAGGGAGGCCTTAAATAGGGATGGGGCTACGTGCTGAGCCAGAGGCTGCCGTGCATGTGCGATCGAGGGCCTGTCAACCTCAGCGATCATTGGGATGGCACGGGAACGCGACGAAGCAGTGATGACAAGCTTCACGGGGCAGAGGAGGCCAAGGCGACACGTGGTGGAAACAACCAGCGGAGGAAGACAACGGCCAGCTACAGATCGCCTATGGGTGCGCGGCGACGACTGCCGACGAGGAGGTTTTCGGAGGGGCAGAGGGGTCCAAGGTGAAGGGGACGACTAGGAGAAGACAACATACATGCTCACGCGCGCGAGGACGACGAGATGAAGAGAGGCCGGAGCTAGGCGACGTTCTGGACGAGGCCACAACGAGCAGAGCACGTGAATTTGCATGCCAGTGGCGTAGTCACCATGGGATATGGAAAACAGAGGTCACGAGAGGAGGGGAACCTATGTCTTACATGATGTTTTTCCAAATTAGAGACTGTGGGAAGTGAAAACATGAGAGAAGAGGCTCTATAACTAATGTAGGCATCGATGAAAGCTTATTGTGGCAAACTTGGTAATGTTACTGTAATCAATAGAGATATTCTAACAGCCGAATGAGTTGTCTGGGCTGTTTATCTATGGAAGGACGGTAATCCTGGGGGTTCTGAGGATAATACGGCCACAAAACAACATGGTTGTTTGTAACTGCATATTAGCTCCGGAAAAAGGATTTCGATGATGCACTCATACGAAGAGGCCACTTGAGCTAAAAATTGGCAAGGCAGTGTTATTTGGCCAAATGAAGATGCTGTAAATATTTCATACCAAATGGACTTGCCAAAATGGTACTTGCTTCATAAACATCCTCACTGACTAGAAATTTGCAATAATTTTGGAGGGAAAATGGCTTAATGAAATGATCCCAAATTTGGTGGAGAGATGTTATTTGGGTAGGAGGATGCTCTGGTAATTTCTCACAATTAATGAAGCAACATAAAATATACTTGCTTCCCAACCTGAAAATATTGCCAGAATCAAATATTTGATCCTATGCTCACATAGATGAAGGGATGGGGTTACAAATTGTAGGAGGGTCGGGATATGAGCAATGAAGATGAATGCAAAACTGCAACTCATTTTGATACTCCTAGATACTAATTCCATCACAATGGCTTCTATTTGACAGAAATGTTGAAAAAACACCGAGGAAGATTTACTAGGCAAATGAAGTTCAATTTTGGCATGACGCAATTATTTGGACATAAAAGAATGCCCAAAAAGTTTGGGAGCAAAACAAGATAGGATAAATGGCACTTCCTTCACAAAAAGCCATCCAGGACAGAATGAAAGAATGAATATTGGAGGAATATTTTTGAACTGGCCAAGGAAAGATTTTGACATATTTGAGCCAGATATGACCCAAATAGTTTATGAGAATTATTTGGGAATTTTTGGAGGGATGGAAATATAGGTTGCTTCACCAGCTAGGGCAAATGACGTTATTCCTTAAATAGAAAAGGAATATTCTCCCTTGAAAAAGAATTATGGAGTTGTGCTAGAATGGAAATGGCATGGTCTTGGGATAGGTTTGAGAATGATGAACCACTTGGGAGAAGAATAATTGATTATCTCCCAGGTTTCAAGTCCACAGATCCACTCCAAAAAGAAAATCAGTGCAAAAATCAAATAAACCAACAAGAAAAAGAAAGGGGCCAAAAACCAGGTTGTTACAAACCTTCCCCCACTTAAAGAAATCTCATCCTCGAGATTTGGTAGCTCAGGCAACAAGTATGACTTGAGGACAACGTTTCCAACTCGGGTATCTAGTTCCTTTGTTTATTGTCCCAAAAAATTCATATGATTTTCTTACCTTGCTCTGTGTGGTTTGCTTCACCCTTCTTACATTCTGACAGGTTTTAGCTAATATACCAAACTCTCAAGCTAACGTTAATTATTTCATATCTGCTGTGATATCCAAGGGACTGGAGTAAAAATTTCCTTTTGTCATCAAAACTTTGTACTTCTGCCCTGGGGTTGCTCAAACATATGCATGTCTTCCGAGTGCAAAAAATGTAGAGAATGATGGCCATTTTTCTGACGGGACCTGACTGCTCGACGGTGAGACTGACTCCTTTTGATTTGCTACTTTGGCTTGAGCAGGAGATATGCACCAAAGATTCGACTGCCTTCTGTCATGGGCAATATAACGGATTATGGGCTTGTAGATATAGCATACCTCAACTTCGAGACTGGCTAGATAGACAAGCTGAGGGAAAAATGCTTTTTCTGACAGGTTGTCCGTGTACTTAACTCCGTCAGTGAGTATAACGGGTCTCAGTTGATTTTTTTGGCTTTTGATTTACCCATGTTGCCAGTATACCTATCTGTGGTAATAGGCTGTTGGATGTTTTATCACTGCCACTGAAGTCAAGCTGCTAAGGTTGCAAAGGAATCTTGTACCAGACAGAGCTGACTTGGACATTCCACACTAATCATTCTGGACAGGTGCGTTAGGACAAACTGGTCAACTGAATATGACATTCTTGCAGAACAGGGCAGGCCTCTAAGTGTATGCCTTTGTGGATCAATATGGAATCATGGCCTCCAACTGGCTTGGGTATCCGGACCCTCATGGCCGCAAAAAATCATCATACCTTTGCTTTCCATCTCTTTTTATGTCGATGATTTTCTTTGTCAGGGTATCTTACTGAAATATCTTCGAGACATATGTCCTTGATTGTTCGTGCATCCATTAATTTGGGTACTATAATATTTTTGGCACCATTACGTGTGCTCGTTTTTCGGACTTGGTTCCGCGCACATATGACATATACTTGGGGCATGTAGCTGTACTGAGCTCGTGGTTGAGGCCAATCATACAAGAGAGTGAAAAGGGATCTCCTTTCCTGGTGTGGGGATAAGGACCTTGTGACCATTGTCAAGACTTTTGATGTTACGTTATTGGCCTTGGCACTCATCAAATTTTGCACCACATGAGATGTATCTCCGCTTATCTTTATTGACATGACTCTTGAGGTAATTGGATCCTTACCTTTGTTAGGTATATCTGCTTGATCATTGTTGTATCTTGTATGAGTGATTGATATGACCGGCTTTTCATGCTCACCATATGTAGGAACAATATTCCACCAAACACTCGATTCTTGTGGTAGGCATATGTCTTGATTGATTTGTACTTCGGACACAAATATTGCTGATTTGATTCTTTAGATGCACTGCCATATTGAAACGTCTCCAATGTATCTATCATTTTTTATTGTTCCATGCTATTATATTATCTGTTCTGGATGCTTTATATGCATTAATATGCAATTTTATATTATTTTTGGGAGTAACCTATTAACCGAGAGACCAGTGCCAGTTTCTGGTTACCTGTTTTAGAGTTTCACAGAAAAGGAATACCCTACAGAGTCCAAACGGAATGAAACTTTCGCGATGATCTTTCTTGGACCAGAAGCAAACAACGCGATTTGGAGATGAAGTAGGAGACACAAGGAGGCGACCGCGAGGGTGGAGGGTGCTCCTAGGGGGGTAGGGCGCGCCCCCTGCCTCGTGGGCCCCTCGTGGGTCTTGTGACCTAATTCCTTTGCCTGTAGATACTCTTATATCGTGAAAACATCCAGGGGAGCCACGAAACCACTTCTCCACCGCCGGAAACTTCTGTACCCATGAGATCCCATCTAGGGGCCTTTTCCGGCGTCTTGCCGGAGGGGGATTCAATCATGGAGGGCTTCTACATCAACACCATTACCCTTCTGATGAAGGTTGAGTTGTTTAACAAAGACCTACGGGTCCACAACTAGTAGCTAGATGACTTCTTCTCTCTCTTTGATTCTGAATACTATGTTCTCCTCGATGTTCTTGGAGATATATTCGATGTAATATTCTTTTGTGGCATGTTTGCCGAGATCCGATGAATTGTGGATTTTTGATCAAATTATCTATTAATATTATTTGCTTCTTCTCTGAATTCTATTATGCGTGATTTATATCTTCGCAAGTCTTTTTGAATTATCTGTTTAGTTTGGCCTACTAGATTGGTTTTTCTTGCAATTGGAGAAGTGCTTACCTTTGGGTTCACTCTTGCGGTGTCCTTTCCTAGTGATACTACGGGCAGCAAGGCACGTATTGTATTTTTGTCATCGAGGATAAAAAGATGGTGTTTTCATCATATTGCTTGAGTTAATTCCTCTACATCATGTCATCTTACTTAATGCGTTACTCCGTTCTTTATGTAGTTAATACTCTAGATCCATGCAGGATAGCGGTCGATGTGTAGAATAATAGTAGTAGATGAAGAATCGTTTCGGTCTACTTGACACGGACATGATGCCTATGTTTATATATCTTCATAATTATGCGCTCTTCTATCAATTTCTCGGCAGTAATTTGTTCACCACCGTAATATTTGCTATCTCGAGGGAAGCCACTAGTGAAACATATGGCACCTGGTCCTCTTTTCCATCATATAAGTTCTATTTTACATCATATTAGTTTCCCATCAACTTGCCAATTTCTGTCACCGGTTCCTTTAATTTGCAATCTTTATTTTCCAACCTATAAACAAAAAATATCAAAAATATTTATTTTACCTTTTATCTTCCTCTATCTGATTTCACTTTTGCAAGTAAGTATGAAATCCCTTTATCCCTTTGGGTGCAAGTTGTTGATTGTTTGTGCAGGTATTCGGTGAGTTGTGCATTATCTCCTACTGGATTGATACCTTGGTTCTAAAATTGAGGGAAATACTTACTCTACTTTGCAGCATAACCGTTTCTTCTTCAAATGAAAAACCAACGCTAGCTCAAGAGGTAGCACAGATACTGCGAACTCACCGTATAATCTCTGAGGATGGTGCAAGAGTGTGGTGCGGACTGAGTGGCTTACAAGAGAAGACATCCGAGTAGCTTGCTGAGGAGGACTCGCTAGATTTTGCTCAAAGCTTTCGTCTGGGTAGCGTGCATAAGAAGTCGCGATAGCTTATACGCAAAGCTTGGCCTGGGTATCGAGCTGGAGAAGACTGTGTTCCGTACATGAGAAGCTTCTCCTTGGGTTGCTTGTTGAGGAAGATTCATTTTCGTATGTCAGGAGCTTTTACCGAGGTACCTTGTATTGGAGGAATGGTTATCTTGGACCGGAAGCGATCCACGTATCGTACTGGAAAAAAAATTAGTAGCCTTGCAACATAAGCTCCTTCCGATAGCGTGTGGAGGAAGTCTGAGCTTATTGTACCAAAAACATCTCACAGTGATATGTCGACTACATACCATACATATTCCGTAATTACTGGTGTGTCTGGTTACTTGCATGATAAAAGTTATTTGACTAACATCCTTGGTTAAAGCACACTCTAGATTTCTTTCCAAAGTAAAGCTTGTTTCCCCAAGTTCATTCATAGTTGAAGCAAATATTGCATACAAATCATACCTTCTAGCAGAAATGTACCATTGGTCTAGTGCTTGCCTTATCTTCCT
This sequence comes from Triticum dicoccoides, assembly GCF_002162155.2. Taxonomy (NCBI): domain Eukaryota; kingdom Viridiplantae; phylum Streptophyta; class Magnoliopsida; order Poales; family Poaceae; genus Triticum; species Triticum dicoccoides. The sequence goes on from NC_041381.1 coordinate 3,157,587, forward strand.
GCTGGTTTGATCATTATTGCTGTGAAAGGGGCTTAATAGATGCGGACTTGCGCTCGATATTCGATTAGTGACACCATTTATATACTGAGGAGATATTCCCAACATAATGAAGTGAACTGAGAGTGTCATATTGTTGAGTTTCCATACCTTTTATATCATTGCTGCTTCATCAAGTACGGCGTCGATTGATGAGCAACAGTTGTAGGGGGGAAATAATGTAACACCAGGGCCCAAAAATAAGCAAGTAAAACAACCAAACCAAAGAATAAAAAGGCATACAAATCATACACACAAACAATATCACATATACTGCTATCCACACAATATGCACACCTACTTAAGCACACAAATCTCATGGAGTCCCCGGTACTACGATCTAACATGTTGTGACGGTGTGCACAAGGATGAATCAATGTGTGGAAGAGTTGGTATAAACATCGCTGCACCAAGTGTTAGCTTAGCCAGGTAACAACCTTGACTAGCTCGAAGGTGAGGACGTACTTGGTAACCATGTAGAGGGACACCACTGTCGTGACCACATTCTTATTGAGCAGCCACAAGGCATCCATCCTCATCCATGGGACAGGATAGTAGGGAAAGCTGATTCGGCTGACATTGCCCTTTCTTGATGATGAAGATCATTGAGGCTTTCCAACGCTACAAAAGGCATGATATGTGGTAGCAACATGGCTACCACCGAAACAACAGGGATAGCTGGAAGGAAGAGACCGGTGTGATACTGCTACGTCTTGAGCTTGTGTTGGTTTTCCTTGAAGAGGAAAGGGTGATGCAGCATAGTAGCGTAAGTATTTCCCTTAGTTTTTGAGAACCAAGGTATCATTCTAGTAGGAGGCTCCTCACAAGTCCCACGAACCTACACAAACAAACAAAGAACTCGCAACCAACGAGATAAAGGGGTTGTCAATCCCTTCACGGCCACTTGCGAAAGTGAGATATGATAGAGATAATATGATAAGATAAATATATTTTTGGTATTTTATAATATAGATGCAGAAAATAAAGATGCAAATAAAGTAGATTGGAAACTTATATGATAAAAGATAGACCCGGGGGCCACAGGTTTCACTAGAGGCTTCTCTCAAGATAGAATAAGTATTACGGTGGGTGAACAAATTACTGTCGAGCAATTGATAGAAAAGCAACTAATTATGAGATTATCTAGGCATGATCATGTATATAGGCATCACGTCCGAAACAAGTAGGCCGGCTCCTGCCTGCATCTACTACTACTACTCCACACATCGACCGCTATCCAGCACACATCTAGAGTATTAAGTTCATACGAACAGAGTAACGCATTAAGAAAGATGACATGATGTAGAGGGATAAAGTAAAGCGATATGATATAAACCCCATCTTTTTATCCTCGATGGCAGCAATACAATACGTGTCTTGCAACCCTTTATGTCACTGGGTAAGAACACTGCAAGATTTAACCCAAAGCTAAGTACTTCTCCCATGGCAAGAAAAATCAATCTAGTAGGCCAAACCAAATCGATAGTTCGAAGAGAGTTGCAAAGATAACTCAATCATACATAAAAAATTCAGAGAAGATTCAAATATTATTCATAGATAAACCTGATCAGAAACCCACAATTCATCGGATCTCGACAAACACACCGCAAAAAGAGATTACTTCGAATAGATCTCCACAAGAGAGGGGGAGAACATTGTATTGAGATCCAAAAAGAGAGAAGAAGCCATCTAGCTAATAACTATGGATCCGAAGGTCTGTGGTAAACTACTCACAACTCATCGGAGGGGCTATGGTGTTGACGTAGAAGCCCTCCGTGGTGGATTCCCCCTCCGGCAGAATGCCGGCGACGGCTCCAAGATGGGATCTCGCGGATACAGAAGGTTACGGTGGTGGAAATATTTCTTTGGTGGCTCCCTGGATGTTTTCAGGGTATGTAGGCTTATATAGGAGGAAGAAGTACGTCGGTGGCCGCCCAAGGGGTCCACGAGACAGTGGGGCGCGCCCAGGTGGGGTGGGTGCGCCCTCCTATCTTGTGGCCGCCTCGGCTACTTCTTGGCTTGCAGTCCAAGTCCTCTGGATTACGTTCGTTCCAAAAATCATGCTCCAAAAGGTTTCATTCCGTTTGGACTCCGTTTGGTATTCCTTTTCTTCGAAATTCTGAAATAGGCAAAAAAACAGCAATACGGGTTGGACCTCCGGTTAGTAGGTTAGTCCCAAAAAATGATATAAATGTGTAAAATAAAGCCCATAGACATCCAAAACAGGTAATATAATAGCATGGAACAATCAAAAATTATAGATGCATTGGAGACGTATCGGATATATGAGAACCATTCCTGAACACAATGTCTGGATCACTTGGCATTAGCCCGCTGAGAGGGAGATGACACCAAACACTGAAAAAAGAAAACTGGTGGAATGCAGAGGCTAAGCTGTAGTGGATCAGGATCCGGTGCCATCTACACTCACTAGATAAACTATTATACTAAGGCTATATGCATGTTGTGCAACAAACAAAGGCGGCAACCAATGCAACAAACAAGACAGACTCTATACTACCGATTACTAACACTTGCGCTAATTAGGGCGTCCAACAGCCAAACCTGCTCTGATACCAAGCTTGTGGCACCCTGACTCAGAGGAACCCGAACGCCCCGTATTCCAGCCCAGAGATCGAGGAGAAGTCTTCTGGAATACGACACTGCTTGGCATAGAACAAATCAGCTCTTATTAGAAAGGATAAATACAAGGGTCTAATGTTACAAAGGTTCACATCAGCACGGCGACACTATGCCTGCCATACTATACTTGCTCTATGCTTGCAGCGAAACAACTCGTAGTAGCGGAAGAGCTTCTAGCAGCGGAACAATGATGAAGGTGGTGAACTCCACTCCGCAGGGACTCTGGGTAGGACACGATCTAGCTCGCACGATCTTTAACCTCGACAAGCAATCAATTAATCATGACATTACCTGCAATCTGGCATGACATGCAAGGTCAGTACATTGAATGTACTTGCAAGCTCACAACGACCAAAATCATCAAGGCAAGTCAACAACAAAGAATTTAACAGGTTAATTAAATTAATAGCTACCAAGGTGCGAAAAGAACTACAAACATGATATACAACTACTAGAATACTGGTGAACCATCATCTCAGATCTCAACACCCATCTCACTATTGGCTATCCGGCGAAGCAATATACCATCTCGATCACCTCGTGATCCACATTATATACCATATCTATCACCTCGTGGTCCACATGATCACCTCGTGATCAAAACATTCACATGACCTCGTGACCACATCACAAACTGAATGATCATCCTCGAGATCATCTCAACACTATCATCGGTATCCTGCCAAACTGTTACTGATCACATCATAAACATATAAATCATCTATAAGTCATTCCGTCATGTGAGTGTTGATTGAACGGTGTGACCTAGTACGAACTTGTGCCCATGACCGAGGACGCGACTATCAATAGAGTAAACACACACTATGTAGAGGTTAGCACATTGTACCCACATCAGAGAACCCATGGCCTATTGTTCCCATTCGGGTGGACCAACGGCGACCTGGCAAAACCAACCTGCTTCCATGACACTATCCTGGCCACTCTGACCAACACCCCCGTTGGGTTCAGTCCTGGGTGGGCCGACGTGAACCCGTGACATCCGCCACCTATGTGGCCGGCCACTGTCGTGCCAAAACACAAACATCCCAAATGGGGAACAAAAGGGCCCTATCCAGGTATGGGAACACAAGGCTTGTTTCCGCCTACCTGATCAGGGTAGCGTGCACCCATAACCTTCCCTCGCTGGAGACACCGGCGAGAGACATGTCAATAGGTCGCATTAGGGCCTTCCCGTAAAGGCTAATGTGGTTGCACTAGAAAAGCCTGGTTCGGTTGCACCTGACCAACTTAATGACGGAATTTATCCCCAAAGTATAACTGGTACTCCGGTATCATATATCCACCAGTAATCCAAGTCATAACAGTATCCAACGCATAATCCAGTGAATAATATAGACATAACCTAATACTCCGAGGGTAGCATAAACACTAAGAGCATGCTGAATCCAAGAATGATGGTACTACTAATCCAATAGCAAGAATGAGCTATCCAGCTAAGATCCTCATGCAAGCCTCATCTCCGAAAATAATACTGCAAAGCAACATAACATTATTGAAAATAATCATACTAGCCACTAATAATCCAATGGCAACATGTCTTCTTCATCAACTGCAAAAACTATAATCCTTAGGAATACAAACAACATCATGGCAATAGCAAGATCAACACAACTCCGAGAAAAGCAATGAACAAGTCATACATAGCTAATGCAATATTGTAAGCAAGTTAAAATAAGTAAACCATGTCACTGCATTGCAATCATGCAAATGGAGGGTGTGGCTTGCGTGGGAGGGACTGATTCACTGGGAAGAAGTGCGAGAAACTCGTTCAAACGGGGTGGGGAGGCTTGTGGTGAAGAGACTCGGGGTCGGGGATGCCTTAAATAGGCACGGGACACGATGTCGGGCCAGAGGCCGCCGTGCATGTCCAGCCGAAGCCCTGTCGAGATCAACGATCACGGGGAGGGCACGGGAACGCGACGAAGAAGCGATGACTAGCTTCACAGGGCAGAGGAGGCCAAGGAGACACGGGGAGGAAACGGCTAGAGGAGGAAGATGACGGCCAGCTACAGATAACCCGTGGGCGCGCGGCGACGAGCGCTGACGACGAGGTTTCCGGAGGGGGGAGGTGTCCAAGGTGAAGCCGACGACTAGGAGAAGACACCAGACATGCTCACGCACGTGAAGACGATGAGAGGAAGAGAGGCCAGAGCTAGGCAACGTCCTGGACGCGGCCACAACGAGCAGAGCATGTGAATTTGCATGCAAGTGGCACAGTCAACATGGGACATGGCAAAGAGAGGTCATGAGAGGAGGGGAAACAGTGTCTAACACGATGTTCTTCAACTGGAGACTATGGGAAGTGAAAACGTGAGAGAATAGGCTCTATAGCTAACCTATGCATCGATGAAAGTTTGTCTAGGGTGTTTATCTACGGAAGGACTATAATCCTGGGGGTTTTGAGGATAATTGGAGCACAAAAGAACATGGTTGCTTTGTAACTCAATATTAGGTGTGGATGATGCACACATATGAAGAGGCCCCAAGAGCTGCAAAATGGCACGGCAGCGTTATTTGGCCATATGAAGATGCTGTAAAAATTTCATACCAAATGGACTTACCAAAATGGTACTTGCTTCACAAACATCCTCATTGACCAGAAACTTGTAATAATTTTGGAGGGAAAATAGATTAATGAAATGATCCCAAATTTGGTGGAGAGTTGTTATTTGGGTAGGCACATGATCTGGTAATTTCTCAGAATTAATGAAGCAACATAAAATATGCTTGCTTCACAACCTAAAAATATTGCCCGAAACAAATATTTGATCCCGTGCTCACATATGTGAAGGGATGGCATTACAAATTGGAGAAGGGTCAGGATATGAACACGTGAAGATGCATGCAATATTGCAACTCATTTGGGTCCTCTCAGATAGTACTTCCTTCACAATGGCTTCCATTTGACAGAAATTTTGAAAAATCACTGAGGAAGATTGGCTAGGCAAATGAAGTTTATTTTTGGCATGAGGAAATTATTTGGACATAAAATAATTCCCAAAAAGTTTGGGTGCAAATAATATAGGATAAATGGCAATTTCTTCACAAAAATCCATTCAGGACAGAATGAAAGAATGGATATATGAGGAATATTTTTGAACTTGCCAAGGAAGGATTTTGACATATTTGATCAAGATATGACCCAAACAATTTATGAGAATTATTTGGGAATTTTTTAAGGGATGGAAATATAGGTTGCTTCACAAGCTTCGCAAATGAGTTTATTACTTTAATATGAAAGGAATATTCTCCGAAGAAAATTAATTATGTAGTTGGAATAGAATGGAAATGGCGTAGGATTGAGAATGATGAACCACTATTGAGAGGAAGAATTGATCATCTCCCAGGTTTCAAGTCCACGGATCCACTCCAAAAAGAAAATCAGGGCAAAAATCAAATAAACCAAAAAGAAAAATAAAGAGGCCGAAAACCAGGCTGTTACAAACCTTCCCCCCTTAAAGAAATCTCGTCCTTGAGATTTGGTTGCTCAGGGAACAAGTATGAGTTGGGGACACCGGTTCCAAATCGGGTATCTAGTTCCTTTTTTTATTTTTCCCAAAAATTTCCTATGATTTGCTTACCTTGCTCGGGGGTGGTTTGCTTCACCTTTCCCACATTCTGACAGGTTTTTGCTCATATACCTAACTCTCAAGCTGACGTTAATTATTTCATATCTGCGGTGATATCCAAGGTACTTGAGCACAAATTTCCTTTTGTCATCAAAACATTGTACTTCTGCCCTGGGGGTGCACAAACACATGCATGTCTTCTGAGTGCAAACAATGCAGAGAATCATTGCCATTTTTCTGATGGGATCTGATTGCTCGACAGTTGAAAATTGGAGGAGGGTCATGATATGAGCACATGAAGATGCATGCAAAATTTCAGCTCATTTGGGTACTCTTAGATAGTACTTCCTTCACAATGGCTTCTGTTTGACAGAAACTTTGAAAAACCACTGAGGAAGATTGCCTAGGCAAATGAAGTTGAATTTTGGCATGAGGCAAGGATTTGAAGATAAAAGAATGCCCAAAAAGTTTGCGAGCAAACAAGATAGGATAAATGACGCTTCCTTCACAAAATGCCATTTAGGACAGAATGAAAGAATGAATATTGGAGGAATATTTTTGAACTTCCCAAGGGTTTTGTCATATTTTTGCAAGATATGACCCAAACAGTTTATGAGCATTATTTGGGAATTTTTGGAGGGACAGAAATATAAGTTGCCTCACAACCTAGGGCAAATGAGGTTATTCCCTTAATAGAAAAGGAATAGTCCCAAAAGAAAAAGAATTATGGAGTTGGGCTAGAATGGATATGGCATGGTCTTGGGATAGGTTTGAGAATGATGAACCACATGGGAGAAGAAGAATTGATGATCTCCCAGGTTTGAAGTCCACAGATCCACTCCAAAAAGAAAATCAGGGCAAAAGTCAAATAAACCAAAACGACAAACAAAGGGACCAAAACCCAGGCTGTTACATTACTCCCCCTATCACTACAAAAAAAAGACACATACGTGACATTTTGGGCCGAACGAAATTTTTTTCTGTCATACATATGACACTTCTATGACGATAATTGTGACAAAGCCCGGTATCATCATAGATGTGGTGGGCTCCTACTTCTATGACAAAAAATCATGATAGAAAATGGGCTTTTCGTCCTGGGCGGGCCGGAGACGCAGCTGCATGACATTCTTTGGGCCGTCCATGACGGAAAAAACCATGGTAGAAGCGAGGGGGAGGAAAATTTCGGGGAGTTGCCGATTATGGTGGGAGGTCGGGGGCCGAGCGATGCGCGTTTCTCTCATACACGTGCGAGGCGTTGGCTCTAACTGAACCCGAGCGAGGCGTTGGGATCTAACTGAACCCGAGCAATTGCACTGCAGGCTACGCGTTACTGAACCCGAGCGATCGATCGATGGCTGTTAACTGAACCCGATGGAGCGATTCCTTCGCTACTGCTGCTAACTGAAGCC
>NC_041381.1:3165635-3166780 GCF_002162155.2 Triticum dicoccoides
GAGAGCTGGATGAATAGTACACGGTGGAGGGATGGCCGTGGAGGGGTGGTTGAGCAGGACCTCGTGGTGTGGAGGGGTGGTTGAACAGTAGACAGTGGAGGGGTGGTTGAACAGTAGACGGTGGAGCGGTGGTTGAACAGTAGCCGGTGGAGTAGCGCATGGTGGAGGCTGGATGGACAGGATACCGTGGAGGCTGGAGGAGGTCGACGGTAGCTGGGGGAGGCTGGACGAGGTCGACGGTGGAGATGAACAGTATCCCTTGGAGTCCCATTTTGCGGTACGCCACACCCCTCCCGATGAACAAGACCCCCGTTTCGACCGTACGAGGTCCGTTTCGTCCGTTTTGCGGTAAGCCACACCCCTCCCGATCAACAGGACCCCCGTTTCGACCGTAGGAGGTCCGTTTCGTCCGTTTTGCGGTACGTCACACCCCTCCCGATCAATAGGACCCCCGTTTCGACCGTAGGAGGTCCGTTTCCGCCGTTTTGTGGTGCACCACACCCCTCCCGATCAACAGGACCCCGTTCCGAACGTAGGAGGTCCGTTTCCTCCGTTGTGCGGTACGCCAGGCCTCGTTTCCATCGCCTGTTCCGTCCAAGCCCTCCTGATGAACACGACCACACATTCCGTTTTGACCCAGCCGGTTGGCTCCCCATGAACACGACAACAACGTTGTTTCTCCGTTCTGACCCACTCATGTAAGTATGCGCGAGTAGGCATTCGAGACCCTGCCCGCACTACTAGGAAAAGGGCTAAAGATAGGATTGACACTAATGGCGCACCAGAGAAGTGGTGCGCCACTACTATATACTAACGGCGCACCTGGTGGAGATACGCCATTAGTATGGAATACACTAATGGTGCACCAGGCAGAAGGTGCCCCACTAGTAAAACAATTTTTTTTCATTTTTTCAAACATTCTAATGGCGCATCCGGGCAAAGTGCGCCATTAGTAGTTAGAACTACTAATGGCGCACTGGAGACAGAGTGCGCCAGTAATTTTTTTTTACTTTTTGGCAAAAAAAACTTATTCCCTCTCCCACCCTTCCTCCCCACTCAGTACGCCCCCTCCGCCCCAACCGTACGCCGCCGCCGCGGCCCCGCGCCCCCACGCCCCCTCCGTCCCCTGGCTCCGCCGCCCCGAC
>NC_041381.1:3167241-3192335 GCF_002162155.2 Triticum dicoccoides
TGCCCCCCACCCCGACGTCCGCTACCAGGCTGCCCCAGGTATTTCTGGTTTCTTAGAGAGCATCCAAGTGAGGTGGCCAGCAAAGTTTGGAATGCATTTCATTTTGATACAACTATGAAAGTTTTTATAGAAAACAGAAGAAAATTTTGGAAAGTTGGATAACTATGAGAAAGAAGTGGCAAAATAGAGTTAGAGTAGTGAGAAAAAAGTTGAAAGGATGGAACATTAACTATGATTTCATGCCTCTGTTTCATGATTTTTTTAATGGAAAGTTGGATGTAGGAAGACTTAACTATGGCATTATTACTTTGTTTCCTAAAGGGAATGATGATCCAAAGATATAGGCCTATATGTTTGTAAATGTTCCTTTAAACTGCTTTAACAAGATACTGAAGTCATTCGTAAATGAATTGCCTTGTTTTCTTGATGGCTACTGGTCCAGGGGTTTCGTTTCCTCTTTCCAGTGTTTGGACATTGCGCAAATTTATTATTCGTCATCTGCTCCTTGCATATTCGCAGATGGTTAACCTAGCGAACCGTAGTTTCTGAAGCTGTAGTTGCTATGCCATATGGGCTCATATAAATCTCACTGGATAGTGCTAGTGTGTTTGTTGCAAACTTGCAATGTCAATTCACTTGCGGTCCTTATGATGTCACCTGATAATGCTGGTGCTTTCTTGGTATTCTTGGTGTGCCACTTCACTTTTGTTCCTGATAATCTCATCTGATAATCTATGATGTGGCTTTCGACCCCGCGATGGTATACGATTGCAAGTTGCACCACTTTGTGCAATTCTTTTGTGTGATGAACTGATAAGTTACTGGCTGAGGTGCCCTGTTACACGTTAGGGCCGCCATGTTGTCGTTGAATTTTTATCTCTGTTGGCCACTTCAAAACCTAAGAGAAATTTATTACCAGCCACTATGCTTTTGCTTTATTTATTTGTGCATACCTGGCAGCGCCTCCACCCACACTACTTTCTGGCTGTTCAAATCTGGCCGGTGGTACTGAATTATTTTGAAACCGGCACGGCATATCGCATATGCGTGCACGTGCACGCCCGTATATTAAGCTTGCACACCAGACACTAACCAGCAAAGTCGTCAGGCGTGCACACATATGCTAGTGAACAAAAACAGTTAGTCACCTCAACTACGACGGACACAAACTTGAAAGGCATACCTCACACTCTACCTCGGTAATAATACATAGTACGTCTCTTCAAGGCAGTCAACTTTGTCCTGCTAGGATTTTTAGAAAAGGTGATGGTTATGGAAGGTTTCCCAATTAAATTTGGATAGTGGGTTATGACTTATGAGTACTGTTAATGATGGTAAGGTGGCTTTTCTAGCTCATTACATGTATTGTTTGTAGCTACAAATAATTATGCATAGTGATACCTTTTATCGAGTCCTTTTTTCTCAAGTTGTTTAGTTTTGAGTGTGAAGTAAAATAAATAAATCATGTTTCTCTAGGTATATTCCAAACATCAAAGTTGAAATAACTTTGATTTCCTAGATATAGATAGTTAGGCACACAAGTTTGCTGGTAAATCTATATGTCTGCCAGATCATGATTTCTTCTTATATACAAGGTGTTATTTTAGCTATGAACAATGATATGATTACAAGTCCATTGCCATACCACATTCATAGTTTGGAATGTATCTCTCTGCTATCTTATCATACAATCAGTTTGAATTATTGGAGGATGACCACGATGAAACTATATATGATGCAATACGGTAGTGATGATGAAGATCACACTGGTCACAATATTGGTGATGATGACGAGTAGTTCTCATGTGTTCACGTCTCTATATTTTATCTCATGTGTTCACATCTGTCTTAATACCTTGCCTTGCCTTGTTCGGTTGTAAGGGTACTAATTGGTCTCTTCTGCTGCTTAATTATCAGAGATGGTGGGAAGCAGCCACCGCCGCTCTGCGACACCGCAGTACGAGTTGGATGCTTCCGAGTTCTTCACTATCATACTTGGGACTTCAGTATCATCCATGATGCAGGTATATAAAATGAGAGATCTCCCCTAGCTTCACCCATCTCATTATGATATCTGTTGTTTGCCTACATCACTCATTGTCCCAAACTGTAGAGGCTGCCTGACAGTTTTAAGAACATGCTGATGGGTGAAGATCCGCCAAATAATGTGAAGGTGCGACAGGCCGGCAGCAGGTTTTGCAGGCTGTGGGATGTGGAGTTGGTGATCAAGATGGGCCACATGTACTTGTCTCGTGGGTGGGAGAAGTTCTACCATGCCTATGACCTGTGGCTGGGGTACTTCCTTCTCTTCAGTTACGACGACGACGCCACCATGCTCATCGTGAAGGTGTTCAACGCGACTATGTATCGCATGCGCTACGCTGAAGATTATGATGCCAGTACATTCTGCCTCTTTTGATTCCTCTACATTTGGCTTTGTCTCACATTGATTGTTAACGGTCATTGTTGCATTTGGACAGGTAATGGGAACAGCAGCAGCGACAATGGCTATAGCCAAAGCAGCAGCGACCATGGCTGTAGCGAAAGCAGCAGCGACCATGGCTGTAGCGAAAGCAGCAGCGATTCTGGTTGTAGCTAAAGCAGCAGCGATTCTGGCAGTAGCATAGACAACAAGAAGGATGATCCGGACTGGAGAGCGGGAGAAGAGGAGCAGAGTGGGGATGAGGAGCTGCAGGATGATGATGGGCATCAGGCTGAGGATGACCTAGCGCTGGTGGTGGCTGACCATGGGCAAGAGATGGCGGTGGCTGACCATGGGCAAGAGATGGTGGTGGCTGACCATGGGCAAGAGATGGAGGTGGCTGAGGATGACCTAGTGATGGTCATGCCTAAAGGTGGCCTCGCGATGGTGGTGGTGCCTGACAATGACCACGCACCGGTGGTGGCGCCGGCGATCCCACAGCTGGGCGACATGACCACGCCAATTGAGGTAGAAGACTACATCCCACTGCCTCCACCGCCTCCACGGCCTCGCCGCTCTTGGCGCATCAGACCGAGGAAGGAGAAGGAGAAGAACAATGCATGAGAACTGAACTTTGTCAGGTATGTCAGATCTCCAAAATGATATATATATACTTAGTTACCTATGTTATCTCTAATGTGCTTAGTTTCCTATAGGTTAGCTTCATTTTACCTAAGTTGGCTCTAATATGCAAACTTAGAGCTTATATGCTTAGTTTCCTATAGGTTAGCTCCAAAATAACTTATGTTAGCACAAAATGATCAAGTTTACATAATAAGCTTATAGTCTTTTTCTTATTCTTCTTCTTTTCCATAATGACATAGGTTAGCTTCATTTTACCTAAGTTGGCTCTAATATACTAACTTAGAGCTTATATGCTTAGTTTACTATAGATTAGCTCCAAAATAACTTATGTTAGCACAAAATGATCAAGTTTACATAATAAGCTTATAGTCTTCTTCTTATTTCTTTTCCAAAATTCTTCTTATTCTTCTTCTAGTGTTCTACTTCTTCTAGTGTTCTTCTAGTCTTCTTCTTTTTCTTCTTCTAACTTCTTGTTTATCATTTTGCAGAATTGATTTAATTCACGGAAGCTTGCATGGATGGAGTGCTTCTTTTCCATTTGTGTTTTTAGTTTGTATCAATATGAAACTTTTGTGAATTGATGGATAACGGTGTTGGATGAACAATGTGATACTTCTGTAATATGTAATGATGGAACTTGTGTGTTGGCTATGTATGTATATATGATGGAACTTGTGTGTTGGCTATGTATGTATATATGATGGAACTTTTGTGTTGGCTATGTATGTATATATGATGGAACTTGTGTATTGGCTATGATTGTTATATGGATGCTTGTTGTATATATATGTGTTGGATATCTCATAGGTGAAATAGTGACCTGAGATTAAGAAAAAAAATTAAAAAAATTGTTACTAATGGCGCATTACAGTGTGGTGCGCCATTAGTATAGCAGACACTAGTGGCGCACTATGGGCAAAACTAATGGCGCACGATACTAATGGCGCACCAGTGATGCGCCATTAGTAGGCAAAACTGGTGCACCATTAGTAGCCCTTTTCCTAGTAGTGCCGTATGTACGTACGTGGCCGTATTTTCTTTCTTGCACCCTCTCCGTTGTACGTACGTGTACATGCTACCTGCGCGCCTCTACTACGACACGTGCGCGCCTCTACTACGACACGTGCACGCCTCTACATCGACCAGTATGTATGTACACGTTCGCGACCAGAATGACAACGCTACGTAAGCTTCGACCAGGTGGGTCCCGACTGTCAGGCACTTCCTTGCCTACGAAGATGTAGCTGGTGGGTCCCAGCAGTCAGGGGGGCGAATCGTTTTATTGCCCAAACACACTTCCTTGCGTGCGAAGATGTAGCTGGTGGGTCCCAGCAGTCAGGGGGCGAATCGTTTTTTTACCCGGACGCACTTCCTTGCGTGCGAAGATGTAGTTGGTGGGTCCTAGCAGTCAAGGGGGCGAATCGGTTTTTTTTACCAGGACGCACTTCCTTGCGTGTGAAGGTGCAGCTGGTGGGTCCCAGCAGTCAGGGGAAAACGTTTTTTTCGCGAAATATGGTGGCCCGTCCGGTGGGTCCCCGCTGTCAGATGGAGGAATAATTATTTTTCACGTAATAAGGAGGCACTTCCTTGCTGCGGCTGTGGACCTAGCTGTCAGCCTTTCCACATATAGTCCACGTCCGATGGAAGTCGTTCCTTGACCACGTTGACCATGCCGCGCCGAGAGCACCAGGGCGGTGGACGACGGCGAGGCCTAGGAAGGGGACGACGGGGAGCCGGGGAAGACGCGACAGTGGAAGCCCGCGCGGAGAGGAGTACGAGGGTTCACTGGTTCGACTGCGATGTGAGGCTGCCATCGCCGCAGGGCCTGGCCAGCGGTGGGAATAGTTGGGGGCGGTGAGGCCTCCGCGCCAGCACATACAGCCATGGGAAGCAAGAGCATGCGGGACGATCGGCACTGCTTTGGGCGGCTGGAGCAAGAAGACCAGAGGTTGAAGAAGCACTACGGCCGTTGGATGGACATCATACGGTCACAGGAGCTAGAATCGTTTATATTGACTAAGTTGACAAAGCACTCCGTCCCCGTCAACTAAGTAGGACCACAAAGGTGGGTCCCAGCTAGCAGGGGGTATTCATTTTTTTGTGCGTAATAAGGAGGCACTTCCGATGGGTCCAAGCTGAAAGCAGGGGGAACGTTTTTTCGCGAAATACGATGGCCCGTCGGGTGGGCCCAGCAGTCAGGGGCAAACTTTTTTTCACGAAATACTGGTGGCTCGTCCGGTGGGTCCTTGCTATCAGGTGGAGGGATAATTATTTTCCGCATAATAAGGAGGCACTTCCTTGCGGCTGTCGTGGACCCAGCTGTCAGCCTCTTCACGTACAGTATTTTTCCGATGGAATTCAGTCGTTGACCACATTCACCACGCCGTGCCGAGAGCACCACGGCGATGGACGACAGTGAGGCCTAGGAGGCGGTGAGGCCTCCGCGGCAGTACAGCCGGCCACGGGAGGCAGGAGCAGGCGGCACGACCGGCGCTGCTTTGGGCGGCTGGAGCAAGAAGACCAGAGGTTGAAGAAGCACTACGGCCGTTGGATGGACATCGTACGGTCAGTCGAGGTAGAATCGTGCATATTGCCTAAGTTGACAAAGCTCTTCGTCCCCGTCAACTTCGTAGGTCCCGTCAACTTAGTGGACATCGTATGGGGAGTATTCTTTTTTTGACGTAATAAGGAGGCTCTTCCTTGCGTGCGAAGATATAGCTGGTGGGTCCGAGCTGTCAGCGGCGATAATGTTTTTTCCATGAAATACAGAGGCCCTTTCGGTGGGACCCAGATGTCAGGTGGAGGAATCATTATTTTGAACGTAATAAGGAGGCATTTCCTTGTGTGGGGCCGTGGACCCAGCTGTCAGCCTCTCCACGTACAGTCCACTTCAGATGTATGTTGGTCGTTGACCACGTTGACCACACCACGCCAAGAGCACCAGGGCAGTGGACGACGGCGAGGCCTAGGAAGGGAATGACACGGAGGTAGGGAATACTCGTCAGTTGTTTCCCATGCGGAGGGGAGTACGATTGTACGAGGGTTTACTGGTTCGTCTGCTGTTGCCGGAGAATAACAGCAGGTGTGGGACTGTGTGTGAGTAGAGGGATGGCTAGGCCCGCGAGTACGGTGGGACGGTGAGGCCTGCGCGGTAGCACAGCCGACTGCGTGGAGGAGGGAGCAGGCAGTCCCGCCGGCGCTTGTTTGAGCATCTGCAGTAGGAAGAGCAGAGATTGAAAAAGCACGACGGCCGTTGATTGGACATCCAATAGTATATAGGACATCTGTGGAAAGCCTCAAATCTGTTGAAAACAGCATACAACCCATCTGCCATTATTTCAAATAGTTTACAGCCCATTTTCTAATTCTTACGGGTTTTTTTGGAGCCCATATTCTTTTTGTTAGCATTACAGCCCATATTGTGGCCACGGTTAAAATATTATACGAAATTTTGCATATGTCGGTGCGGTCTGAACTGTTTTTAATCCCAAAATTTCGAGTCACATTCAGACTGATTTTACAAATAAATGTATATCAATATAAAATCCAGTAAATTGTCCATGCATAAAAATCAATGCAATTTAAAATCTCGAAATGAAAAAAAGATATTTGAAACTAATTGCCAGTTTGATGTGTTTTAAAAATGTACAACCCATTTCTCATTACTGATAGGACATTTTCTCGGCCAGCCGAATGAAGCTCTCCTCATCTTGAAAGATTTGCAGCCCAACAGGCCTGATAAAGCGACTTACTTGAAAAATCACAAAAAAACTGGGCTAGCCATTTTCAGAAAGAAAGAAAAAACTACAGGGCTCGTCTGTGGTAAACATAAAAGAAAACATTGTCTAGACAGGCCAGAGTGTCCCGCACAGCCCAGTTGACACCTTGCTTCCGTCTCAAAAACAAATTAGATAAATGCCACTCCAATTATGATGATTCATAAAAATGCCACTGTAATTTCCAAACTTTGAAAACTGCCACTACAATTTTTGCAAACTTTGAAAAACGCCACTGCTGTTTGCAAACTTTGAAAAACGCCACTCCAAACTTCGAAAAATGCCACTAGAAATGGCATGAAATGGCATTTTTCAATGTTTGGAAATTGTAGTGGCATTTCTCGGAGGCATTTATCAAATTAACCCAAAACAAGAATAAATGGGCGAGCTGCTGGGTCCCTGGTGTCAGCCGCTCATTGTGCAATTCTCTCGTTTATTGACTACGTTGACAATGGCATGGGACCCAAATGTCAAAAATCCACTAGGAGGAGCCATTTTTTTATTGGCTTCAAATAAGGAGGCACTTGCTTGCATACTGCCATGACCTTGGCGGGTCCCTACTGTCATCCTCTCCACATACAATCATCTCCTGATTGTTTACGCGTCAACTTGCTAGGCCCACAAGTCAGCGTCTAAACCCATGGAGGACAAATACCCATTTAAAAAATAATAACCCATTCCATACGTTCAAACGGAAAGTTCAATATTCAGAGAAAAGTAGCAGGTCTGATTCACATATAGAGTACTGAACTTCCACGTTGACAACCATCATAGCCAAGTTAACTATCTACTCCCACTAGACAAGTACTAACTTACTCTTATCTAACTAGACGATGCTGGCCTCCATCTGTGGTACATGCTAAACACCGGCACCGGCGGCCTGCGCCTCGCCTCGGACTTGCCAGAGGTGCGATAGGGCGCATTGCTCGCGCGCGTTGGCCCTTTCCATGACGCCGTGGTCCACCGAAGCTTCGGCTTCCAAGCGGGAAACCCACTTGACGAGCTGGTAGTAAAAATCAGCATCGCGAACGCGTGCATGCCCGACAGCTTCCAGGTCTATTTGATGGGCGCCGGCCTCCACGAAGTCGGCCCAGGTGCGGGCGCTCTACTAGCGACTCAGAGTGTCGGTGCGCTGCTGCTCCATGTCCCGCTGGCGGCGCAAATCGGCGATACGCTCCTTCTCCGCCAGGCGGTCGTGCTCCAACAACTCCCGCTCCTCAGCCATGCGGTCGCGCTCCAACAACTCCTCGATCTGCGCATTGCCATCTAAAGACAGATAGAATGCCTCCTCCCTTCGTCTGCCTTCCGGTGAAAAACCGAACACTAGTTCCGGGGCTGACCGCCTCCGGCGTCGCCTAACGCGGACGGGCGGGGGCATGGCGGACGTGGCGAGCGACGTCGGGCCGGTGGGGGCTTATGAGGATATAGCGAGTTGGGTCACGGTGGCACCGGAGAAGGCTGGGAAACAGTACTTATAGGGGGAAGGTAGCGCGGCGATCATCAGAATTCAATGCATAATGGCTTAGCGCGCCAGCTTGCCGTGGAAAACTAGGGAAACTGAAATTTTGACTGTGCCATCCCGTCCCGTCTGGGTCGCACGCCGGCATGGCGGTTAAACAAGTGCACTCGAATCATCTCCCTCCTTGTCAATAATGATTCCACGGATTTAAAAAGCCGGCAACAATTAAAGCATATCTTTTTTCGCATCAATTAGCTGCCTCAATTACTCCCGGCTGCATGCAGGCACTCAGAATTGCTCGCAGGCAGTACGCGAAGCAGCAAGCAACGAGTCGCAGCCGAGGGCACACATGTAGCCACATAAATCACTGGAATTAATTAGGCTTAAACTTCTGCATGCCGTTAATTATTGCCATGCCTTGATCTTGTTGCTTTGCTCACGGGACTAATAAACCCGGACGGAGGGAGTACCTTGGTTGGTGAGAAGTTTGAATTAAGCCCTCCAAACCGTAAAGGAGGTACTAGTACGTGCATGATCCGCTATTTAATTGTGTAGGATCGAGTAGGTCGTTTGTTGAATTGAGCCCTGCAAACCGGAAAGGAGGTAGTACATGCGTGATCCGCTATTTATCCGTGTAGGATCGATAGTGTAGCTTGTCAGTTTCTTCAGAGGTAGGCATTTTTATCCGTGTTGGATCGATAGTGTAGCTTGTTAGTTTCTTCGGAGGTAGGCATTTTTATTCAAAAAACTGTCACTTCGCATCTTGCGTCGCAAATAAAACTGCCAGGAGCGCATTTGTAGGCTAGCTAGTGATCAATCAGTAAATTGTAAACACTGAGCGAACAGAAATAAGTAACTGTTAATGCATCTCAATGATTCCCAGATCATATACAAATATGTAGCTCCAAAAGCAAAGATCAGCCACTTCGAATCTTGTGTCGCAACTAAAACTAACTAGTATGATTCCCATACATAAGATCAACATGTTAATGCATCTCAATAATTCACAGATCATATACAAATATGTAGCTCTAAAAGAAAATATCTAGAAAAAACATATGTTCTTCCTACTAACATGGATGCTTATATTGGCCAACATTCAGTACAAACTGAAAGACAAATTTGTTTGTGAAGTCTACAATTCCTCTTGCAAACGTAAGTGGTTTCTCCAACAGCTGGAACCATGAGAATGAATCACACATGATGGAGGAAAATCCACTGCAATATGATTTGGTCTTCTCTCAATCACACCGCGAGACTATATTCGGAATGCAAACTTTAACTTAGGCAAAATGATGCCCATTGTATAATCAGACCAAAGCAATGAAGCACCAACTGTTGGCCAGTAAATAGTACAGTACTACTTTTCTGCAGTCCATGAAGTGACTATCCAATCTTTGTGTCCATTTTCAAAGGCACAGCATGCAGTGACTATACTACTCTCTTGTGCAGTTCATCCAAAACTGCGGACACTTTGTTTGTTTGCCGAATAGCAATGGACAGACATCTCTGTCTGCACAAATATCAAGGAGCTAGTAAACATATCAAGCAGCTAGCAAACCACTAGTATTACTATCTAATGATAGTACAAAAAGATTAGCAAGATAGTAGAAAACCATGTACCTTCGTAATGAACAGCTCATAGTGCCACCAATTGGATATAAAGGTTTGGAAAAAAACATGATCCTAATGTAGAACCAGTTGGACTTTTTGTGCAGCTCCACTAAAATCGAGCATCCCTATTTGCATAGATATTGAAAGTGTGATTACTATAAAAGTGGCACTAGTTCAAGCATAGACTCACAAATATAAGCATTCCAATTTCTTAATGGGAAAAGGTAGCAACACTGTTTCTAACAACCTGTTTGAAGGAATAAATAAAGCAACAACGGCTGATGTCAGGAAGGCATACATAGTTTTTTCTGAAAAACTGAGCCATTCCTGACCTTTCCTCTTCTTTTAAGCAAATTTTGTGCAGTTATACTAAAATAAAATGCCATCACCGCCTTGAAAATTCAGTGACACTGTACAAAAGGAAATGACTTAACATTACACCATGATGTCAGGTATGTAGTCGACAGGCATTAGAGACAAACATACAGACCTCCTCCGATAACATAATGAACATTAATTTTAACAAAGGTGTGACTAGCTTTACCGGGATAATTTGAGTGAACTCTACACCATTCGAATACTACAAATATACACTAATTCAGTGGCTAGTGCTACAGTAGAGTAGTTAGTTTATTACAGGGTATAATACAATGGTTTTACTAAACAAATTTCAATAAACTCTAGCATTGGAAGGTTTCTATAAAAATTAACAATACACAATGTAAAGGTAACAAGTTTCAGCATTGGTAGTGGCATTAGAAAAAATGTAAAGGTAACAATACATCCTCAATCAACAGCTAACCCTGAAATAATCCAGTGACATTAAATGGCATTGCTTAAATTTATCGGTGGCATTAGACTGAGAGCGGCATTAGTTAAATGTGGCTTCACTTTAGCAGTAGCATTGCTTGACTTGACTGCTGGCGTTATACTAATAGCAAAAAAAGTGGCAATAAGAGCATGGGAGGCCCATTCGGACAGTGGGCGCACCAGTACGATGTACCTCCACGGACGCAGAGTGGTGAGGGAGGTATGGTTGCCCAGAGCAACAAATATCCAGGCATCATATGTGGATTATGACCCATTTTTGTTCTCTTTGGCCACCTTTTTCCTATGTGAGGACAACAAACCGATCGACCTGGTCATTCTCTATTGCGTTGTCATGCCTTTCTACCCTTCTTCAACCAAGAGACACGAGACTCGTTCCTTAGCTACTGTTTTTCCCCTTTTCAACCTAGATGTGGGTTCGATGCCTACTCTCTTGGACAGTACAGTCTCCATTCCTTTCCTTATTCAATCCAGACATGGATTAGTCTGCATAAAGTAGGGTTTCCTTTAATAGTACAAATTATGGTTTTCATCTGCATGGCGAGCAGAGCAGAGGATAGCAAATTGGGAAGATGGTGGAGGGGAAAAAGATCCACATGCAACGACGTGCCAGATGGGGCAATAAACAAGGGTATGGTTTGAAAAGAGGTAGCATACCTGAGGGTCGGCGGGAAGTGGCTTTGCTCGTGGTCATCATCCTCCGCACACACTACAACAGTGAGCTTGGGGACGGAGGCCATCCAGCGCGGGCGCTAGGTCTGAGAGGACGGCCTTGTCGTCAGTGCGTGACCTCGCTCGCCGATGGCGAGTGCGTCAACGCTGCACGTCCTTTTCTTCCCTGGCAGATCTGTGACCACCGGTGAGGAGGGAGAGAGGGGCTGTCTTTTTTAGATCTAGAGAGAGGGTGGTAGTGTGAGAAGCAAGCGGGCAGCCCTTGGCAAGAAAGCGTTGAAGCTCCAGCCTATATATCTTTTTTATACTACTAGTACTTGAGGTGGAGTAGTGGTAGAGTATTTTATATTTTCTCTGCGTACAGTACCAGTTAGTCGTGCTTCAAAACATAACGGCATGCCATTAAAGCAATAAAGGTCGATAACTATTTGCTGCACCTCGGGCCAACGCGGCCAGATCGCATTTTGCACGAGAAATTACACACCATGTTTCGTTGACATGTGGTCCCGTTCCAACATATCAGTGAGACGACGGCGAGTAGTAGGAGTATTTCCGAACCGACGTGTAGGCCGGGGCGCCCCTTCGTGAACCGTAGCAAACTGCCAACCGTCCACCGACTCTTCGCCTTTCCATCTCAATTTGGAACTGTTGTCGCACTCTCTTCCTCTCCCTCCTCCATTTTCCTTCAGCCCTTCACCCTTTCTTCTGCCATTGTTTGATCATCTTCTCCATGGAGGGAACAGGACGGAAACGACCTCGTTATTCTTGCCCCGATCTGAAAGGTGATGTGGTGGAGGAACTCATTGATCGGTGCAACGTCATCATCTCGGCTAGCATTGCAGGTTCGTTCAAGCCCATTCTTGACTCAACTAATAACATCATTACAAGGAACCCAAGAGTCAAGGAGCGGTTTGATCTCCCCTATCTTATTCGTCGTGACCCTGATGACTGACGCCGTCACGACGGAGGCCTTGCCCTGCGCAAGTTGATGCCGCTTGATAATGATACGTATGATGTTAAGATGCCATCGCTTGAGGGCAAGGCTTGGGAAGGCGCAAATGGAGATTGGGTTGTTTACATTGGGTCCAACTGCGAGTGGGAACTTGTGAATGTGTACACTCGTGACCGGGTTCCACTTCCAAAAATCTCAGCAGACTGCCCAGAGGTTGAGCACACCGGTATTGTATGCACATTCAAATACAATGATGGTGACTGTCTTCTACGGAAGATAGCAATTTCTCGAGTTCCCAACCGCTCTTGGAATTACAAAAACTATGAAGTTGTTGATATCTTCGACAAGCTTGTTGCCGTCCTTGCTAGTTTGACTCGATGGATATTGCTCAAAAATCAGTTCTTGTAGACGGATGAGTACTGTGATGTAATTGAATATGAGGGCCTTGTGTTTGCTTCCACCACTCGTGGCACTGTTTTTGCATGGAATCGTTGTTTCGGTAAGTTTGTCTTCCACCATTGTCGGTGTCAAAACCGGCGGATCTCAGGTAGGGGGTCCCGAACTGTGCGTCTAGGCGGATGGTAACAGGAGACAAGGGACACGATGTTTTACCCAGGTTCGGGCCCTCTTGATGGAGGTAAAACCCTACGTCCTGCTTGATTGATATTAATATTGTGGATGTTTACAAGAGTGGATCTACCACGAGATCAAGGAGGCTAAACCCTAGAAGCTAGCCTATGGTATGATTGTAATGGTTGTTGTTGTTATATGAGATTGTCTATCGACTAGCCTGGCCTCGGTTTATATAATGTACCAGAGGCCTAGGATAACAAGAGTCCTAGCCGAATACGGCAGTGGGGGAGGAGTCCTTGTCTTGATCGCCAAGTCTTGTGGAATCTTCCTTGTATGCGGCAACTGTCCAGACTGGCCCATGAGTATACGGCCATGGGGGTCCTCGGCCCAATCCAACTGATCGGGAGACGACGTGTTGAGTACCCCCTAGTCCAGGACACCGTCAACCATAATTATAATTGTTTCATCCACATGCATGCGGGTTAGCAAGTTTCCCTTTACTAATTAACCTTCTTCTTGTGTTTCCAAGGTCCTGCGAACATTCCACCACCTATACTTGAAGATTTTTATAACCAAGGGGGAGATGACGATGGCGATGATCACGAGCATGAGGACGAGCAGTGCCCATATACTATTTCGCGCCTGGTAACTAATTCCGATGGATCACCTCTGCTCGTGTGTATACAGCCCACTGATCATGTTACTGCGAAGGAAGCAGGTGTAGTCTCCCATGGTCGCACTCTCCGGACCTATTCCAACACCCATTGCATGGTATTCGGGATGGATACTAGTGTGCTAGCGCCAACTCCTTCTCCCTGGTACATAATTGATCGTCTTGGAGAAAACTCGCTCTTCCTTGGACAAAACTATCCAATGATGGTGAAAGGCGATCCAACTGCTGTTGACACAACGTTACTACCATTTACGAGAAGCAACTGTGTCTATACCTCGGACATTTGGGTGGTTCCCTACCGTTGTACTGATATAGTAGGCTGCTTCAGCCTGGATGATCGGTCCTGCGTTGGTCTCCAGATCGACAATGGATGGCCCGTTCCAGAGAATCACTTGTGGTTCAAAGCAAGCGTTTCCAACACCGAGGAATGGTTGAGTTGAAGTTCATTTCATTGCTTGTTATTTGTTGTGTGGTGAAAACTTTAGTATTTATAATGTATCCTCGTTGTCGATGTGGGTTGATGACCTGTTGTATGTAATAAAATGATAGGCCTGTGATAAACTTACTAAATTTATGAATGGCTTTCGAGTCGCTTCTGTGAGTGAGTGGTGCGACGAGGCAAAAAAATATTTTCCGAATACATAATTGTATAAGCAATGCAACAGGTTATCGGATGAGGCCAATCAACAATAGTAGTACACTATTTGTACTAGCTTCACATGCTTCGCGCATTGTGCGGGTGTTTTTACTGTAGCCATATTGTACTACGTAACCAGCACCTCGAATCATCGATACTAGTAGTACTATATAGTAAGTAGTAGGAGTAGTAGGGTGGCATGTGCCAGAACAAGCATTCACGTTCAGGAGTACGGCACACGCCACCAGCATGACTTCCATCTGACACCATATTTCTTGGAATCCGTGCTAGAGCAATCTCTTCAACCTCATCCTTTCTCTAACTCAGCCATCGCGCGGCGGGCGAGGTGGGGGTTTGCGGATAGTCGGTTTCTTTAACTGCGGTCCCACTTGTAAGGCCAACTGCAACGCAGGACCCCAAACGGACCTCCGTTTTGCACGAACTACAACGATAATTTTGACTAGAAAAGCAAGACCAAAGAAAACAAGAACCACAAGAATACATTTTACTTCTCCTGTAAGTTGGATTAGTGTCTTCTCTATGCATTCATTGTTGATCTGCGGAGGCTCGATCTTGCATGCTTCTTTCTTTTTCGAGTGTAAATAAGTAGATGTTGCTTCCTCGCATCTAGTCTCATGTCTAGCCTCTATTCTAGTACTCCCTCCGGTCCGTTTTTATCTACGTCTAAGCAGCAACACGCATACCAAGTAGGAGTATCAACAGGTGCACTAATCTCATCTATAGCCTTTTTGCTAGCTAAAAAAGTGATAGAACATCTACTAAATTGCGCTCTATCAATATATGGATGTACTCTTCTTCCCAATACAAAAAATTGCATCCATTCAACTCTCTCCGTTTCACAATACATGCCTTCTATTTGTCAAAATATATACATATCTAGACAAGTTTTAGTATATAGGTACATCCATTTTTAAAGAAATGAAAGTCAAGTATTTTGGAACGGAGGGAGTACACAATAAAAAATTTAAGTTAGCATAACTAGTCTAATCCGAGAGCACAACCAAAGATTTAGTCGGGTTCTTCCTCCTTTTGCCGACACGTGGGACATCCAGCATCCAGGTCGTGTCATGAAAGAAAATAGAGTGGTAGTTGAAGCCACGAGATGTGCATCTTGGGTTAAACTGTAAATAGAATCTTACTACTCTTGAGTAACTCCAAAAGCGGCCACCGAAGATCTTTCTTGGATTTGTTTTTCATCACCAGCACGTCGAGGTGAAAGATGTGCAGGTTCAGTGGGTCCGCTTGTGTTTTCACTGACATATGGGACCGCATGTGAGCAAACAGACGATGGGCTCCGCACATCCGCTAGCTGGCTGAGAAGAGAGATAGAGGAGGGCTGAGCACGGACTGCAGGAAATTTTTTCTACGTTCCTCGATATAGGCTCGATATAGTGGGCTGGCATGGGCCATAACTAGCATTCACGTCTAGCAGTACGGCACACGCAACCAACACGAGTTCCATCCGACTCCAATTTTCTTGGAGTCCGTGCTACAGCCATCTCTTCTCCCTCCTATTTTCTCAGCCATCGCGCTGTGGGCGAGGTGGGGGTTTGCCGATAGTCGGTTTGCTCAACTGCGGTCCAACTTGTAAGTGAAAATGCAACACCGCACGCATTCCCGCTTGAGCAGCGTGCCGGACCAACTGTGTGGGGGTGCGACCAGAACACAGCAGGCTTTTCCTTTTGAAATCGTAACTTGTAAAATTTCGTTCTGCTCCATGGCGCGATCGATAGATAGAAAATAACGATTTTGCCCAGAGTAATGAGAAGTTTGGTTCTGGCGCCGTTCATGCATGGAGTATGTACGAAAATTATGAGGTTGATGTGAAAGGTAAGATAATTACTGTAGTATCATATACTACTACATGGATTTGACGGAAAGATAAAAATACATACGGATCGATCAACGACATCCTCATGCCCTAGTGCGTCGGGTGACCAACCGACGTGTGAGGAGCAGCGGCGTTGGCGGCGAGCTCAACGTGCTTCTGAACAGTGCCGTCCAAGGTTGCCCTGCGGTCCAAGAAGGTCAGCGTCCTATCGTCCTCCTCTTGAATGTAGTAGTCCTTGTGGTCGATTTGCGCGTAGACGTGGGTGATTATGTCGATGGTGTCTTGCTGCGCCAGGCGCTGCACGGCGAGCGCGACCTCGAGTTGGACATTCTCCGGCGCGACGGCGGGCAGTCGTAGGGCCACCAGTGCGTCGAAGAGGTTGTCACCATAGTGGCCGTTGAGGGTGGCAGGCATCGCAGAGCCTCGGCGCGTCGGCTGGAGGCTTACGTCAAAGTCGTCCGTGAGTTTCTTGACGACGGTGAACTTGTCGAGGAAACCGACGAGGACCTCGTCGAACAAGGAGACGAAGTTGTCGTCCAAGCGGCCCCTCACCCTGGCGGCCTCAAGCAATACTACCTAGAGACGTTCCTTGTTGCCGGGCCGCAGGCCTGCATCGTGGACCATCTGGCACAGCCGGCTGATGCTCGCGCTCATCGCCTCCATGGGTTAACTGATCTTGCGATTCGGGTGATCACTCTTGCCCTTGGTTAACGTGCGTAGGTGCGTAGGATTTCGTACTACTCCTCGGCCCTCTACTGCACCTGCCTTTGGCTGTATGATAGGTGGGCCAGCCACCCCCTGGACCCACGTGTCATTCACCCAAAGGCAGTTGCCATAAGTCAATGTTGCTGCATCCCCCTCCGTGCCGGTGAAGTATAGTCATCTCGCCGGACCTCTAGTTGGGGCCAAACGAGAGAAGTTTGATGTTTACTGGTTTATTGGTCCCCTTTGCATTTTGCGCCAAGTTTTGACCTTTGATTTAACTAATAAAATGTTAATGCATGTAAACAAAAATGTTGTGTAAGTCACATTACGAAAACCAAATAATCCCAAAACACTTAGGCACGGTGCATTAACTCCCTCCTTGTTTCTTATTTCATGACATATCAACCAATGAGAGATTTGGGCCGTGCATGCTTTCAATGACTTGAGACTACCAAACATGACATGCAGTGTTTAGTTCATTGCATGTAATCCTATTAGTAGTTAGCAAAAAACAATAAGTTCTCTCGCCGATAGGAATAAAACACCATGTATTTATTTACAGAGGGAGTAGTACATTTTTTGTGACATGCATTACTACTAGATATTGCTAGCCAAATACTAAAATCCAGATGGACGTGGTAGTACTCCTAAATCAAGACGGTGGTGCTACTAGTACTAGCACTGTACTACCCGTTGGTCAAGTTATTACGTGTTGCTCCTCACAGTGAAGTGACAAGACCCTACGCCGGAGATGACACCTGAGTATAGGCACCGTGTTCGGCATACCATAGTCAGCCTCACCATCTGCAGTCACTATCATCATGGCTGTAGAGCTAGCCTGCTTACAACTAGCCCTGTTCGACATAATTTCCCGTGTGTAGATGCCCGTGCATTGCACGAAACACCAAGATTGGGGGTGGACGGCTCCGGAAGCGGCCATCGTGGCAGATTTTTCCACCGCCTTCTAGATGTGGTGGGGAGGAGATACGGCTGATTGTCAGAGACAAGGAGTTGTTTGTAAATAGGGAACAAGTACGGGCATCTTTTTGCAAAAATGGAGAAGCTTGGTTTGTATGCGTCAGATCTAGATCCGACGGCTATTGGTGAAAGATGGGAGGCACAACATCATCACCAACTCAGGACCTGTTTGATTCGCAGGATTTTGAAAATGCAGCAATAGGACACGGCAATATTACAAGTTTCAAACTGATATTAGAAATGTTAGGAGTAATGATGCACCTAGGAAGAGGGAATTACTAGGAAGTTTACGTAAGAACTTTCGTTACTTTAGGTGGATGCAGCATTATCATACAAACTAAAATCCACCGCCCTGACAAGTTACTAATGGGCAAATAAGTTTTCGAGTCTCTGACCACTTGATGTTTCAAACTAAATTCAGCTTCTGCGGAGACTTTGTCATTTATACTTAGACGCTTGCGGTGATCAGCACACCATTCATTGTTGCGCCAGAGAACGCCAAACCTCATTACCTTGAGCACACTTGCCTCCAGAACAAAGAAACTGGCCAATTTAATCTCAGATGTGCTGCCTCGGTAGTCGATCAAATCCATTTCTGTAAGATGGAGATCAAGGCATTCGATGAGATTGTTATAGTGCAGCACATTTTTCACTTTCGGGTCTTTTTTTATCTGCAAAAGAAGAGAACATATTAGAGCAGCTGGCTGCATAAGATTGCCGTGTCATCAAGAGGTACCAATATCATTCGCTCATACGATGGGGTTGGTTGGCTAGTGATATTTTTTCACTCTCTCTCTCTCTCTCTCTCTCTCTCTTTCTGTTTCCTCTCATTTAACTAGGAGCACGTGAAGAGCTTGGGCATTTGTTGCCTTCCACTATGTCGCCGATGCCATATTTCGCAAAAGTATGCCACATAATACGCATCGATGTGAAATCAAGAGATTTTGGCACCGCTCTCGCGATGTGAGAGAGTTGGCACCGTTGTGCACACAGACCCACATGTATAAACAAATCAATCAAACCAACTACACAAGCCTCTCACTCTCCCAAACAAGTGTTTATTTATTGCCTCAGTCCTCTCTCTCTCCCACGCAGTGTTCTTTCATTGCGTGAGTTAATTTGGCACCGGAGGAAAGTAGGTGATCTTGATTGGGGCACCAGGTGAGCAATGGAGGGGCATCAATGCCAAATGCATCACAAGTGAATTTGGCACATGTTTTGGCCTACATAGCCCACTTTTGTACTCCCTCCGTCCCAAAATTATTGTCTTAAATTTGTCTAAATACGGATGTATCTAGTTACATTTTAGTGTTAGATACATCCGTATGAAAACAAATGTAAGACAAGAATTTTGGGATGGAGGGAATACTACCTCGTATTTAGTATAAAATTTTGACCACAGATTTACCTAAGAAAATACCAATGCATGTCACTAAAAATTACACCATTTGAAATTATGTTCAAATACGAATCCAACGATATAGTTCTTAGTGACATGCATTAACATTTTGTCAGTTAAATCTATGGTCTAATTTTGATACTACAAAATTGGAAGAGTAAACCAGAACGGGGGTAGTACTTGATCTTAGGGTAACCATAGAGTTACTGGAGTAGTCTAAGTTACTTTCCACTATGACTAGCCTAGGCTACTATAGTAGTAGTACAGCATAAAAACGATGCAGGTGATCACGTGAGAAAAAAATACTAACAACATTTCTTTCGGTGCAGTGCATAGATGCAGTTTTGAACACTACACTTCTTATCGTAATTTGGGAAAATTACGAAAAAATTGAGCTACGTTGTGATTACCGTTTACTTATAGGAAAGAAGTTTCACCTTGATGAGTAGCTTCTCCGTGCACGAAAAGCATGTAAGGAATTCAACAACTTGATCTAGATTGGGGCCGATAGATTTTAGTGCTAAGATCTTCACTGTGCACATGGACTGGGTCAAGCTTGTGGGAGTCATTTTCTGGAAGACGGTCATAAATACATCAAAAAGAAATTTAAAAATGTGAATTTCAAGAAGATGGAGAAGAAGATGAGTGTTGTACCTGAACGATTACGGATCCAATAAAGAGTTCGGAGAATTTGGCAGACGAGTACACCAACGTTGTCAATTTCAGCGCGTCAATGACCCTGATTTTTGTTGGACATTTTTGTTCCGATACAAGCAATCTCTCAAGGAAAGGCGCATTCTCAATGACCATAACGTGGAACAACTGGAATGATCTCTTCCCAATTGATGTCTTGTTGCGGGGCCAGCAAGACACATAAATCCATTAGAGATTTGTTGAGGCGATGTGGAGGCTAATGAACCCGTGGATCTGCTCAAGACGAAGGTACTTGAGCACAGTACAGCTGCGGAGCACGTGCTCCATTGCCTTCTTTGAGATGACAACGTCGAAGAGGTCGGGCTGCTTGAGTTGAGGGAGAAGAAGGGCGGGCGCGGCATTAATTTGGGGAAGATAGCAGGAGCTGAAGCTAGCACGGCATAGCGTTGGCGTGAGGCGGAGCGCGGACGGCGGCACAGAGCGACATCGTCCAGCTTCAAAGCTGAGCTCCTCGAGCTAATCTAGGGCGGGGGATAAGAACCACTCGTCGAACTTGGGTTAGACCTTGCAGTTGGTACTGAACATGCAGATGTCAAGGCATCTAGCTGGCCTAGGGTGCGATGAAAGGATCTTGGAGACTGCGGCCATGCGTTTGCAATCCCCGTCCCAGAGGCAGCTGTCGAAGGTGAGGTTGAGGGGGACGCAGCGCCAGAGGGGGCGCCACCACCGGGAGAGCAGGGCGGTCCGCACGGCAGATTTGGTGGGGAGGAGGCCGATGATGACAAGCAGCATGTCGTCGGGGAGGCTGCTGATGAAGTCCAGGCTTGCCGGATGCGGTTTGGCTCGAGCCGCCTCCACTTGTTGGCTGCCTCGCCGTCCATCTCAACCGGCGGTGACGCTGGTGTACATGTGTGCTGGTGTGTGTTATGTGCTGGGTGTGCGCGAGTGTGTCCTTCTGTGCATGCCGCCACACGGTGGTGAATTGTTCGCGAGTGCGTCCTTCGCGCACAAGAAGTTTGTCCTCAATGCGCCCTCAATTTACTAGCGTGCGGGGTGCTACCCCGAGTGGTTTCAACTTTGTTTACTTCACCGCCTGTCAGATGGGCGCCTAGTTTACTTATTTTCACCCACTGCCACATGGGACAGCACACCAAGATACAGAACACGAGCTGACAACACAACATGTGGATTGGTTGACCGGTCAACTAAACAATATACGGAGCTATACACTGACATAGTGAGCGTATAATCTGTCGGTATAGAGAGTTCGAGTGAGAGGGGAGGCCCGTGAGAGATAGCAGAGAGAGAGAGAGAGAGAAAGAGCTACTCTCTATGTTCGATAATGTAGTTATAACATTTTTTTAAGTCAAACTTTTGAAACTTTGACCAAGTTTATAAAGAAAATACTTATATCTACAATACCAAAGATAAATGATAGTATGAAGTAAGTACATGTTGTGATGAATCTAATGATCGTTCCAGATGTAAATGTTTTTCTCCACATATACCTGGTCAAACTTTTCTGAGGTTTGACTTTTCAAAACATCCATATGCTTATGGACGTGACAGAGTCCCTAGAGAGAGAGAGAGAGAGAGTGCGTGTGTGAAAGAGACATGAACAACACACGATAAAAGTAGAGAAAAAGCGTGCATGTCTTATGCAAACATATCACACATGCATCTTCGACTACGGAGGCAAGGTGAGGAGATAGTGTGTGGTTGTTTGGAACCGAGAGAGGAAGACCCCTAGCACGTGGCCAAGAGGGGTCTGACAAACAAGGGAGAGAGGTCGAGAGAGACGTACGGAGAAAATGCAGACATGGGGATGAGAGAGTGTATGTTTGTCATAGAGATATCCCCTGGAAATCGTGATGGGACTACATGGGTGGTAGATCGAGTGACAAGGTGTGTGCGCGATAGAAGATGCCCCGAGAGATATCAAGATAGACGTATGGATGGAAGGAGACAATACGTGTGTTCCTGATGGCTAGTAAGAGATAATCATACTTAGGAGGGGGGGAGTGCTTGCGCCTATGGCCCTGTTTGGATACTCTAACTCAGTTAGAGGTTAGAGTTAGATTCATACCCTGAACTAACCCCGAACTAACTCTAAGTAAAGATGTGTTTGGATGGCAGGGTTAGATGGAGCGCGGATACGGCGAGGCACCTTCACGGGCGGTGCGAGAGGGAGGGAGGGTCAGGACGAGAAGCTTCGAGGAAGTATGGAGGGATCTGCTGTGGGGAGAGCGAGAGAAAAAAGTGTTTATTAGTGGTCCCGAGAAGAACTAACCCAAAGAAGCATCTCTTGGATGGGTTAGTTTTTTTGGATGTGTTAGATGCATCTAACCTAAACTAACCCTCCTGTTTGTATCTTTTTGGGTTAGTTGACTCCAAACTAACCCAAACTAACTCTAACCCATGGATCCAAACAGAGCCTATGATGGAGTGAGGGATTATGTACTTAGGGGGGTGCGTGTCACATGGAGAGGGAACAAGGGCGGAGAGTGTTGGATGGGTCTATATGTATAGCACGAGCGAGACATGTGTATGTGTGAACCAGGGAGATATAAGGACAGTTTGTCTTGCATCATGAGCATCTTTTGTGTGGCCTGGGGTTGTGGCTGGATTTCATGCACGCTTGTTTGGTTGCTACCCTGTGAAAAAGAAAGCCTGCCTGGGCTGGGTTCCCTTGCACTTTAATTAGCCTGGCTGAACTCCAGACACTGCATGTAGCCTGGCCCAAGTGACCGATTTCGAGCGCCTGGCCGTGGCTGGTCGTGCGGCCACGAGGCTAACAACAACATGGATGGATATTAGCATTAAATAATTGATCCATGGATTGATTGATGGGATGTTGATGCTTTGCCTGGCCCAGGCATGAACCAAACGCTTCAGCACCACACAAGCCTGGCCAGGCAGAAATATTTTGCATCTCACGTCCACACCAGGCAGTACCGGCCATCAAGGCATGAGGGTCAGGTGACGAACCAAACTGACCAATAAAGTTTGAGAGAGATTGAGGAGCCCCGATAAGGCTGAGTGGTGCGTCAGATAGCTGAGAAGGGGAAAGAGATATTCCATCTGCTCGATAATGCAATGCATGTAAATTTTTTAGAAGTCAAACTTTGGAAACTTTGATCAGGTTTATGCAAATGTTATTTATATCTACAATACCAAAGATACATCATACAAAACTACATCTCATGGTGAATCTACTGGTATATGTTTGCCGTACTAGATGTAATTGTTTTTCTCCACGTACATGGTCAAACTTTGTGATGTTTGACTTTTCAATAAATCTATATGCTATGGACGGAGGAGAGTGCCTCAGTCGAGACAGATCAAGTGCGTGTGAAGGAGAATGGGTAAGTGTGCAAAAAGAGTATTTGTGTGAAAGAGAAAGTGACAACAAATGATAAATTAGAGAGAGAGAGTGTTTTTTTGTTTCTCATGCGAACATATCACGCATGCATCTCCGAGATGGAAAAGCGAGGCGAGGACATACACGACGATAGCTAGTGTGTGATTGTTTGCAACGGAGAGAGACACCCGTGTAGAACATGTCCAATAGAGGTCTAGCCAACAAGGAAAAAAGGTCGAGAGGGACACATGGATGGCATGGACGCATGGGGAGGGAGAGAGGGTGTGTTTGTGATAGAGAGATCCCCTCGAGATCATGAGGGGACTATATGGGTGGGAGATCGAGGGAGTGTGTGCGCGATAGAAAGATGCCACGAGAGAAATAGAGATAGACCATGCACATGTTTGTGATGGAGACTAAGATTAGCTAGTCATATACATATAGGGGGGGCTGCGTGTGCCTACAATTGAGTCAGAGACCATCATACTTGGCTAGCTGGGCATGAGATTGTCTGTGTGTGTGTGCGTGTGAGATGGATAGAGAACGAGGGAGAGAGAGAGAGTTTTAGATGGGCCTATCGAGTGCGAGTGAGATATGAATGTGTATGTGTGACCCAGGTGGATGGAGAGTTTGAGAGAGGGGGGGGAGAGCTCCGAGACGACATAGTGGTGCCTGAGAGAGTTACGGGCAAAGAGCCAAGGAATTTGTGTGCGTACGATGAGTGCACCAAACATATCTAGCTTGGACTAGCTAGAGTATCATACATAGTGTGCGAGAGAGACCTATAGATGGTGTATATATGAATGCAAACTAGAAAGACCCCCCCCACACACACACACAAAGAGAGAGAGAGAGAGAGAGAGAGAGAGAGAGAGAGATGGAGAGAAAGGGAGAGGGACCAACAAGGTTTTTATGTCGGATGCGTGTGACAGAATTGAAGATTGTCGGCGAGAGAGTGAGAGAGAGAGAGAGAGAGAGAGAAAACAGGAGTCCGGGAGAGGGGGAGATCGCGTTTTATGCATCAAAGACTGATATAAACCATGTTTCGATATAAACTTGCATTCAAATATTTAAATTGGAGAACATGTTGTCTGCAATCAACACATGAACGGATATATGCGTATATCAAACAAGTTCATTAATTTGACTTTTAACATGTTCATGGAGTACTATAATACTGTACAACATGCTACTCGACTGAGGTGTTCAATTTTGGATTTAGTTCACTATTTTGACCTACTGAACGAGCTACTTCATTGAATCGAGATACTTCATTTTGGGTTTGATTCACATTTTTGAGTGGGTCAAATATTTTTCATATAGTAAATCGCTAGCAACGAGTATGTAAAAACACATTACTCCCGAGAATCATCTTTCCATCTAAAAAAGAAGTGGCAAGCTAATATTTCAAATTTTGATTCAAATGTACCTGGTAAGGTAGACGTGGATGCTGGTTCTCCAAAAATTTGAACGAACCGTTAAACATCCTCTCTGCTCGGTGGAATTCGCCCGAGCAAATAAATGGGAGACGCGAAATTACCGTCCTATGTGGGACACGCATCAATTGGCCCGTTGTATATCGAGGGTAGATTCGTAACTTCATCCAAGCGCGCCTTCTCCTCGGCCGAAATGACATGTGCCGAATAATTCATAAACCATGGTCGGGAAAACACGCTCTCGATGCCCGAAATAGCTCGCGCCCACTATTTAAAAAATGCTCTCCTCGCCCGAAATCGCTCGCTCCCACTATAGTTCAAAACACGCCCTCCTCGCCCGAAATCGCTCCCGCCCACTATTTGCGGAGAAGCAAAGTTACTTTACTATCCCCGACCCTCAGTACATAGACCAAAGCCGAGAAGCCTATAGGCAAGGGTAGAACTGTAACTCCCCCTCA
>NC_041381.1:3192794-3202005 GCF_002162155.2 Triticum dicoccoides
CACACCTTGTGGGCGCCAAATCACCTTCTCCCCAGGAAGCTCCCTTCTCCCGAGCCGCGAAACCTCAGCCCCACCTCCATGGCGCCCCCCACCGCACCAATTTCACAGCTGCCCTACTCCCTAATGCCGGAGACGCTGTCCAATTGCCGTCGTGCACTGGGCCGTGTGCCTCTTACTCCGTGCTGCTGGTGCTGCCTCGATGACGGCCGCGTGAACCGTACCGGAGCCGACTAAACCCGCAGTTGTTCATGGCGTCGGAGCGGCTCCAACTTCGGATCTGTCCAGAGTCCTGGCGCTGCTTCCGCGTAGCCGTCGACCGTCGTCACATCGCTCTTTCCCTTCCGCCGGTCGCCACCGCAACCGCACCGGCCTCACCGACTCGGCAGCTGGACCTGCCTACTTCACCATGCCGCCAGATAGGTCGCACCCTCATCTCAAATCACTTTATTTAGGCGTCAGTTGTCTGAATTTTTATTTTGGGCCAATCGATTCCCAATGGGAAGCAACACTCCTCGAGGCGGCGGAGCTCCTAGGATGCCGGTTGGCTGGTGTCTAACGTAAGGGTGCGGGGCCGCACGTTCGGCGCGGAAGCAGCGCTTAGATGGCTATCTTTTAGAGTTGCGTGGGTTGAAGGTACTGCCGCCGCCGGATCTGGATGGCGGAGAGTCTTTGTGGATTGGCCCATGGGCGGCGCAACCACGGCAGTGCGGTGGGGCGGGGAGCGGGGTTTAAGCCGGGGCCACAGACGGCAGAGGCAGGCTGCTCTGCCGTTGGTCGCTGGCTCTTCGTGGAAGATTCTGAACAGTGTCAGCCGGGAGGAACAAGACGGCCATCAAGCCATCTGGCGTAGATCGGACAGTACCAAAATAAAATAAAATCGTGTGACCCCAATTTAGTCTTCAGTCAACAGACGTGTGAACTCTCTCATACCTTACTGTTGATCTCTTAGTGTATTTCTTCAGATCAAAGAGATATGTCATTCTTAACATTATGTGATATCTGCATCTTCAGATACACCGTCTTCCGACTCACCGCAGCTGCTCCAAGAAGTGAAGCATACACAAGAAGGGAGCTACAGTCCCCACTCAACAGTTCCCTGCATCGAATGCCCATGCCCGACATGGACAGCCACAACAAATGCGGGGCATTTGTCCCGGTTCGTAAGGGCCTTTAGTCCCGGTTTATGAACCGGGACTAAAGGGTCGTTACTAATGCCTCCCCCCTTTAGTCCCGGTTAGAACCCGGACTAAAGGCCGCGACCACGTGGAGCTCCACCTTTAGTCCCGGTTGGTAACACCAACTGGGACTAAAGGAAATTTTATGAATTTTTTTGATTTTTTTTTAATTTTTTTTATTTTCAAATTTCTGAATTATTTTAACCTCTAATCTCTAATCACCACCCCTCATCACAGCTCAATTTATCCTCTAATCTCTAATCACCCCTCATCATTCCAAATCATCTAACTTCCCGAACGGTCACCCATCCTCCCACTCCCCCAGTCTGAGCACGCTTAACTTTTGGGTTCTATTCTCCGTCGTTTCCAAGTCTGCACTTGTTGTTTTCCTGACAATATAAGATGTCAATCCTATTAACCCTTAGGAATTTTGCTTGAGCATGAAGTGACACATTTCACTGTTTGAGTTTGAAACTATTGTTTTAAAAAACAATAATTATTTAGTAACACTAATATTTCTTAAATATTTAGTTTGACCATTGTTTGACCACAGTTTGACCAAATTTGACCAAAATTCAAAATAACTGAAATAATTATTTAGTAACACTAATATCTAGAATAATTAGTTTGACCATTCTTTGACCACAGTTTGAATTTTTTTTGATTTTTTCCACTCTAGATCTTAAAAGCCCCGTAACTTTTTTTCTATTTGGTTTTTGAAGATTTAAAAAATGTTGAACGTGGTTTTCGAGTTGATGATTTTTCATATAAAAACTTTTTCATCCGAGTGAGTATGCAAAAGTTATGCCCATTTTACTAAATTCTAGAGAGATTTTGCAAATAAAGTCGAAATTCACATTTGCAAATTTTCCCAACAACTAGACCACATATCTCATGGGAAACTTATTTTTTTTTATTTTTTGACATTTTCATCATTTTCTTTTAATTTTTTTTAAACTGAAAAGGCGATCCATAGGGGGGTGGAGTTTGAAAATGGGACCTTTAGTACCGGTTCGTGCCATGAACCAGTAGTAATGCCTCAAACCCCATTAGTACCGGTTGCTGGCTCGAACCGGGACTAAAGGTCTAACCTTTAGTCCCGGTTGGTGCCACGAACCGGTACTAATGGGCATCGCACCCTTTAGTCCCGGTTCGTGGCACCAACCAGGACTAAAAGGTCCAGACGAACCGGGACAAAAGACACACGTGGCCCCTGGGCGCACGAACCGGGTCTAATGCCCCTATTACTCCCAGTTCTAGACTGAACTGGGACTAATGGGCTAACCCGGCCCGGACCAAAGCCCTCTTTTCTACTAGTGTAAGCACGGAGAATAGATCATCACATTTCACTGTATATTCATGCTGATCTCTTACGGGTCTTGTTCAGGAGTTCACGTTGTTCCATAGTTCAGCTAAGATACTTGTTCTTTAGGTAACGTTGTTCCATAGTTATCATCCATCAGCCAATGCTATCCCACAGGCTGGTGATTATAGTATTATACCACTTCTAGTATTACCTATTTTGTTCTTTAATACTTTTGTGTGCCATCTAGTTAATCTCGAATACAAACGATACATATTCTGTAGCTTTTATCTGTGTTCTCTCTTTAGTTTATGAGACCTGTTGCTGCTAGTTAACCCCAGTCCTACTATTTATGTTGTCTCCTACAGGCACTCATTTACATAAATCTAACTATTAGTTGTCTTCCATGCATGTCAGATATAATTGCACACACTGATATATCCACAAGAACCTCACAAAGCAATGTAAAGGCCAATAAACTTGATGTCAATGATACCCAATATGATGGAACATGTAAAGGCAGTTCTTCAGAAAACTTGCAGAAAGATGATGAATCCTCTTCACCCCACAAGGTCCTTGCTCTTACTTGGCATGTGATATGGGTACAACATGCATATAATGTCCTGGAGTGTATCTACTCTGTTGCAATGCCATGTGCTTAGCATGCTGATCATGCATGTAAATATGTCATGCCTTCCTGTTTTTCAGTACCTATTCCATTCATGATAACATGTTTTCAAATTCAAGTATTGTCATTCTACTCTATCACAATGCCATCTGCTTAATTTGGACATCATGCTTCTGAATATCTTATGCACTGTTATTCATCAGTATGTACTTCATCTGTCTGCCATACCATGTTTTTTTTCATTGAAGTGTTGTTCTAGTGCTCTATTGCAATGCCATCTTATTTTCCCAATCATACACGTGTATGTTGCCTAAGTTATTTCTTTACGTATTCCGCTAGCATATAGTTTTACATTCAAATAGTGTTTTTTTGATGTGTTGTCCTGTCGTATCCCTAGCTCTTACACCATACTCCCTCCGTTTGGATTACATGTTGCCGAAATGGATAAAAAAGGATGTATCTAGAACTGAAATACGACTAGACCCATCCATTTTTTCCGGATGGAGGGAATACATGTCAATATGTCATGCCTTTCTATTCTTCAGTATCTATTCTATCTCTCTGTTGTCGCATGTTTTATAATTAAAGCACCATTCTTCTATACAAGGCATGCAAGGGGAAGACGGCTATGTTAGAATCTGAAGGGTTACAAACAAGGCCTTTGCAAAAGATCCAAACGCCAGGAGATAATAAACCAACTCAAGTTTCTATAGATACTGCGCCAGCACAGAGAAACCCAACTCCTACTGATAATAAGCAGATTCCAGTGGCCAAAGAACTAGTCCGCTCCAGTCCAGCATGCTGATCATATTTTCTACATGTTTCTTACAAATCTCTCTTTTAGAAAATAAGCTTAACAGATAGAAGAATTTCTGCAATGGTATCGTTTACGAGGAAAGATTTTTGCAGGAATTCTCTGTGCTCCAATGTAGATGTAAGTACCTGTTGTATATCACTATATTTTTACATCAACATGTATTTTGTTAATCAGCGTGAATCCTACCTTTATCTGATCTAAATTTAGTTGTGGCAAAATGTATGATTAAAGGCCACGATGTTGATTTTTGTAAGGAAAACTTCCTGGTAGTTTTGCATCCTGAGCTGCAGAGTGTACTATCTCATATCAGTGGGTTTCAATACTTTGGTTCTATAGTGGGTTCTTCATTGTGTTTTTTACTGTGTTGTCCTGTCGTATCCCTAGCTCTTACATCATACTCCCTCCGTCCGGATTAAATGTCGCAGAAATGGATAAAACTGGCTGTATATAGAACTGAAATACGCCTAGACCCGTCCATTTATTTCCGGATGGAGGGAATACATGTCATTATGTCATGCCTTTCTATTCTTCAATACCTATTCCATCTCTATTGTAGCATGTTTTATAACTGAATCACCATTCTTCTATATAAGGCATGCAACGGGAAGACGGCTATGATAGAATCTGAAGGGTTACAAACCAGGTCTTTGCAAAAGATCCAAACGCCAGGAGATAATAAACCAACTCCATTTTTCATAGATACTGCTCCAGCACAGAGAAACCCAACTCCCACTGATAATAAGCAGATTCCACTGGCCAAAGAACTAGTCCGCTCCAGTCCAGCAAAAGAATGTCATCTCCATTCTAAGAAGCATATGCGTATCCTCGCATCATGAAATCTTATAGCATTCTGATCATATTTTCTACATGTTTCTTACCCATCTCTCTTTTCGAAAATAAGGTTAAACGATAGAAAACTTCCTCCATTGCGATCGTATTCGAGGAAAATATCTTGCGGGAATTCTCTGTGCTCCAATGCTGATGTAAGTACTTGTTGTATATCACTATATTTTTACATCAACATATATTTTGTTAATCGGCGTGAATCTAACCTTTATCTGATCTAAAATTAGTTGTAGCAAAATGTTAAAGGCGCCAATATTGATTTTTGTAAGGAAAACTGCCTGGTAGTTTTGCATACTGAGTTGCATGAATGTACTATCTCATATCATGCACATTACTGAATTGTAGTGCTTCTCTGTTTGCCCATTCATTCATTGTGTCAATGTTGCTTTCGTGCTACCTTACCTGGCTGATGATAGCTATGCCATATTGTGTTAATCTGGTGTAGGCTAGTTGCCCAAACGTTCGTTGTGTCAATGTTGCTTTCCTATTATCCGACTTGGCCAAATGATAGCAATGCTAGTGTGTTAATTTTGTGCAGGCTGCTGAAGATAAGAAGACAAACTCCGAAAACAACAAGGTAACCCCATTGTTTCTATCCAGTAAATCTAGGTTAGGTAATATGGTAATAACTCATGATTAATTTGTTTGGCTCCCGTCCTAATTTATGTTATGATGCAGTGGTCGAGACACTCTCCACTATCAATAGTACAAGCCTGCCAAAATCGCCATCTGAATCTGTTCAGTATCCTCTGTCTCGAATGCAACGGAATAAATGTATGTTTGTGAACCAATTAATGGCTGAAGCAATGATGGAAATGGTGGATGAATCAGAGGTGCAGAGTCGTGTGACACAACAACTGATAAATGTTTTCAGAGACAGTGCAGCAAAGCAGAAAGAA
This sequence comes from Triticum dicoccoides, assembly GCF_002162155.2. Lineage (NCBI taxonomy): Eukaryota > Viridiplantae > Streptophyta > Magnoliopsida > Poales > Poaceae > Triticum > Triticum dicoccoides. Next base: position 3,198,463 of record NC_041381.1, read on the forward strand.
CATGCCCACATGCTTATGGGCGTCATATGTGTTGAGGTTGCAGATTGTGACGTTTTAGATGGTTAGGTTTTGCTCATTTATTTACACTGGCATCAATCTTTGATTGCCCAGTAGATGTAATTTCCTGTAATATATGCTAGATGTGCAACGTTATTCCCTGTATGTCGTACCTTTGCTTGATCAGTTTTGGTCCTGTGCATAATTTCTCGTCGTAATGGGCTCAATTATCTAATTTAGCCTAAAGACAGGTACAAACTTTAGTGGGCCCATTAAGTTAATGGGCCATTACTAGGCCGAAAGTTAATGGTCGGCCCTCTTACCTCCCGGGTCGTTAACAGGCCGACATTGAAGCGGGCAACAAGTGGCCCCAATTTATTTAACGGGGCGTTAACAGGCCGTTACTAAGTTTGGGCTACATATGGCCCAACTATACTGTAGGCCTTTAGCAGGCCGAAAGAGACAGCGGGCTTGTACTGGACCATGAAGACCATGGGCCGCTAAGAGGCCGAAAGTCAGGTCGTATTCTAAATGGCCCAACTATGTTGTGGGCCTTTAGCAGGCCGAAAGAGAAACCGGGCTGGTATTGGACCATGAAGGGCATGGGCCATTAAAAGGCCAAAACTAAGGTCCGACTGCAAATGGCCCAACTCATTTATGGTCCGTTAACAGGCCGAAAGGCACATAGGGCAGGCAATTGGCCCAACACTTAAATGGGTCGCTAAAAGGCCAAAACTCAGGTCCGACTACAAATGGCCCAACAGATTTATTGGCCGTCAACAGGCTGAAAGTGACACCGGGCCAGAAATTGGCCCAACACTTAAATGGGCCGCTAAAAGGCCAAAACTCAGGTCCGACAACAAATGGCCAATCAGATTTATGGGCCGTCAACAGGCTGAAAGACACACCGGGCCGGAAATTAGCCCAACATTTAAATGGGTGGCTAAAAGGCCGAAAGATGTACATCCTGAAAATTGGCCCATCCATTAAATGGGCCGTTAACAGGCCAAAATCTTATCGGGCCGATAATGAGCCCAAATATATAGCGGGCTGTTAACGGGCTCAAACTGACGATGGGCTGCAATGGTGTCAAATCTTTAACGGGCCGTTGACGGGCCGAATTGGCACATCTCGTATGGGTCGTGGGCTTAAATGGACCTGACACAAGTAGGCCTTATATGGGCTGGCCTGCAAATTTTTACTGGGCGAGCCTTTTCACAGGAATGGGCCTCTGTTGGGTCGTGCCACATGTCGACGTATCATACTCGCCTTCCATGCAATGAGTGGATGACATCTGTCCCAACGATGAGCCGACACGTGTTTCCTCCAGCCAATGATGATTTTACACGTGGAAAATCCCCATTGGTCGGGGCTGTTAACGGGTTATCGGATTCAAAACCCGACCCGATAGGTTAACGGCGTTCCGTTACGGTGGATGCCACGTGTCGGTCACCCTTGACGAAAGCACTTATGTGACGCGTGATTTATCGTCATGGAAGTGGACACTTCCGTGATGATAATTTTGGTAATGTCATGGAACACTTCTACGATAGCACAGATATGACTATCTTGATTCTGTCATAAATTTGTCATGGATGTACATGCATGACAAAAAACGCGACCTACTGTGACAAACACATATCATCACGGAAGTGTATTTTTTTGTGGCGTACGTAGTGTTATTTCCTAGATCCTAAGGAAGCAAAGGTCATGCGTTGGCACGTGGAGAGGAAAAAGCCCGACGATGGAGATGATTCGAAGCTGAGACACCTTGCAGACGATGGTGGTGATCCAGTGGGGAGTGGTCAACACTAAATATCGTTATTTCACAAGCGATGCAAGGAACATCATGCTTTGCGCGAGTATCGATGGCATGAGTCGTTGGCAACCAAAAGACCAACTATAGTACACTAGTCATCAATCCGTGCTGCTGCACGGGCTAGTAAATTCTGAAATAAAAGCATTGATTATTGCAAACTTTATATAATAGTTTTATCAGGATTGTCGTAAGATGAAAATATTTCTTTAATTTGGTTTCGATAAGAGGGTTGATTATTGTAACACTCTTGTGATATGTACTACCGAAATACTTCTGTTTTAAAAAATAACCAAAGTTTCTTCTAAACTATAGATAGATAACCAATCTCATATCTATTCTTTGTGTTTCTATGAGACAATTCTAGCTACAAATGTAAGCCAAGCATAATACATTCAGTTGGCTTGCAGTGTAAGAATTTTTATCAATGTGAACATGCAACAATTGATTTATGATTGAAAATTTTGGAGGCATTACTTTATCACTATCATGAAATTTGATTAATAATCGAAGATAAGATGCTTTTATTGCAACTACTTGTCCTGAATGCACGTTTTGTTAGTGTGTATGATGGACAATCGATGCAGAAATGTGGACCTTCTCATCGACAATTCGGGTTGACTAAATTATATAAGATGTATCTATATACTATTATACTATTGCATGTATACATGTGTGACTCTTTATCATTCTTTACTTCAGATCAAACATGTCCAAAACAACAGAGTAGATTATTCAGACGGTCATTCCAAGGTAAGGATTAATAATATTCGAATAAGATATTGAGACAGTGTATGATTATTTACAGATCTATTGAAAAGTAAAGACGAAAAATACGCAAATAAGCTATTAAGGCGTGGTAGGATTATTTAGACAACTATTTAAAAGTAAGGCAATGCAGGATATTTCGACATCTATTGAAAAGTAAGGCATGACACGATATTTCGACAGCTCTTCAAAAGTAAGGATTAAATTCTTCAAATAAGCTATTAAGGCTGTTTAATTCTCTAAGCAGGTACCTAGTAGGAGCACCAGCGTGATAGCTATTTGGTTCTAAACTTCTAATGCATGAACATAATAGTTATGCAAGCAGCACTATAAGGTCGGGGGCCTCAGATTGCCTGACTTTACATGACTTCGCCTGCCTGGACCATCAGATCAAAAAGGAAGAGAAGATGTAGACGTACTATTCACATACTATTGTAGCGCTTTTGTTTTGCCCAGGTAGCAATGTCCTGTATGCATGTGTTGTACCCACCTGACCTGAGTTGTTGTTTTCAGATCTAATGGCTCACATAGAACAAAATTAGTGGTACAGTAGCTTGGCTGACTTTGCTTCACCAAGTCAGCCAATCCCGAGGCGAGGCCAGGTAATGCATGCATGGAATTGTGATTTCATAGTGCAATCAATGATGAACGATACAGTAGGAAGATGATGCATCAACAACAATCTGAATTAGTTTGGCAGCCATTTTTCATGAGGCAGCTGATTGGAGGAACACTCCAAACTCACATCACCATGATTCCCCTCCCCAATTTGGTTCAGTTTTAGAAGCGAACATTATTGAAGGTTGCAGATTGGAGGAACTGCCACAGACCGACCCATCATTGACCGATCCTAGCGCCAATCATCGGCTTCCTAATGTCCTACCTTGACGCTTCCTCTCTACCAACATAAGAGTCAAATCGAACCTCTCCCAGACCCCCCCCCCCCTTCCTGTCAACCCTAG
>NC_041381.1:3202292-3206711 GCF_002162155.2 Triticum dicoccoides
CTAGAAGACCCCGACTACTTAGCAAAATCAGGCCAGTCCGGCAGTAAAAAGCAAGTCAATGGTATTTATTTTAGAACCCACCAATCGAGTAGCTTCTGCCATCAGGTTGCTTGGATCCACAGAAAAACAAAACGATGATTCAATGAGAAGCACCAGTGATGGAAAAAGTAAACTGGCCTGAATCTAACCCGCCGTGTGCTAGCCTTACTATGATCTCTTTTTCGGTGCATCCGCAATCATTCTTTTCAGCTCTGACGTACGTTGGCAGAGAATGCCAATTTAGAGCCATCATCCACCCATCAATAGTTCAACGTGCGAGGTTGTTGCTTGTGGCGGATGGATGACTGATTACACTTGCTAAATTAGTTAATTCTGCTAGTCGAAATATGTTAAAATCTATAAAGGATCTGCTGGTGTTTGCTTAGTTCATGTAGTTAATACTCAACCATGCTATATGCATTGCAAGGTGCCACTGGAGGAAATGCAGTCTACCCCTACAGAACACTTAGACCTGCACCTTTCGTCAAACTTAGATCCATGTGAAGCTGAAAGAAAGTATTAACAGTTAACTATCATATTGTAACTGAACAACTCGGTAAAAACTACAAAAATGTATAATACTTAGGACAACGATAAAACAAACATCTTCCTTCGAGAGCCTCAAGCTTTCAGGAACCTTGATGAAGATCTCCCTAAACCCCCCTAGAACCAACCACCTATTTGTTGAATCATGCCATGGCAGAGTACCCTACTTTGCTTTGTATTCTTCAAGATCCCACAAAATACGATTTTTATGTTATTATTCCCTCCTTTAGAAATCATCCTTGAGTTGTACCGAGAGATGAACATGTAAGATACCAAAATTTCTTGATCAGATATCCAGAATTAATCTCATTTTTCAGCAATTAATGGTATAGGATTACTTTCCTTCATCATAGATTCATGGGGATAGGGAATAATGCGTGAAGAACTCCAACAATGTAGAGGAGGTGCACGAAGCCACAAACCTATCGTAGATCGTAGTTCCTCCACCGCATCTAGACCAACAGCGGCGACTGACCAATTTAATTTGAACTGCCGTCAGTACACATCTGTATCCACAACATCGCCAATTGCAGTGTGATCGGGACATAAAAACTGAGATAGATAGAACCTCCTCAACTTCATGAGCCTACATGGATTGCAACATGCTTGGGACCGAGAGGAAACTCAATGGCTGGAGAGGAAGAGATCGGTGATATTTGTTAGATGGGTATACAAACCTGATGGTTTAGACGACATGGAAATTTCATAGGTGATAGGTGAGGAGGAACATGAGGACAAGTGATGCTAGGGTTCTCTCATGGACGGGCATGGTGATGCTTCAGTGGATTTGGATCAGACGTGACTTATGTATTGAGAGAGATTTTTTCCTTGACAGGCCGTGGAAGAGTTTCTTTTCTGCATGTGAAGAGTTTTTTCTTAAACCTGGCCATGAGGAGTATGCCAACATGTCCATGTGGGACATAGGGCATGGACTCCTCAAGTAATTCATCCTTAGGCTATAGATAGGCAACATGGAGATCGTGCGGTTAATTAACTTAGTATTCTGAGGATAAATGTGGAGCCTCAATTAGTGCCTCCAATTAGTAAATATAAGACAAGATGGCCCGTATTTGTGTGGATGTGTAACCTCCCCCGCTGGTTGTGCATGAAGTCAAAGTACATAAACATGAGCATGCTCAAGGGCCAGAACAACCGTGAAATAATATTAATCCATATCTTGGGGTACTTCAATATGGGTTAGACACGTTTTACAAAACACGGGCCAAGACATGGGATGCCAGCAAAGGCGTATATTTCTTTATGAGAGCCATGTTGATGACGATGGTGCACGACTATCTTTACGGATATGTCACAGGCCAGGTGTGAGAAGGATATTGCGGATGCACGCGGGGCATGGATGATACAATGTCTCAGCAGCTAACGAATGATGGCGGGTCTAGGAAAATCATGTACATGGGGCATCGAAGATGGCTAGCGAATGACGACATATGGAGAAACCGTGGAGATCCATTCAATGCTGAGGATGAGCATCGACGATCTCCAAGTAAGTGGAGCAGCGCCAAAATCGAAGAGCTGTTGAAAAATATGGAACAGTGCCCCACACCAGGAAATATGAAAAAGGCGTCGGAGCCGGTGCTGAAGGTATGGAAAATGCGGCCGATTTTCTGGGACTTGGAGTACTGCACAAATTCGACACACCTCCTTGCCTTGATCCAATGCATATCATGAAGAATGTCCTTGAGAGATTGCTTGGAACAGTGATGAACATGCCGGATAATACCAACGATGGGCCAAAGGCAAGAATAGACTTAGAAGATTTGAAAATCTGGTCAGATCTCCACAAGCTGCCCCGTAGAAAGTTGGTGGAGACGGAGACGGAGTCGGAGGCGCGGGACACGGGAAAAAAAGAGAACAAGAAGGAAGAGAATTATTGCCCCCCTTATTGCTTTACCATAAGTCCAAAGGGGGTCGATCAATTCTTCAGGGGCCTTACCAGAATAAAAGTTAGTTCCGGTTACTGTGGGAAGATAAGCAGATTTCTAGAAACGTAGAAGAAAAGGTTAAGCGGGATGAAGTCTCATGATTGTCATGTGATGATTACGCAGATGCCTCATGTTGCCCTTAGAGGGATAATTGACAAGCACATCAGTGACATGCTTATTGGTCTCGAAAACTTTTTCAACGTTATCTCTCGAAAGTCGACCAATGTGAAGTAGCTCCAAGGCGACAGGAATAGATCGTTGTGCTACTAATTGAGCTTGAGATGTAATTCCCGCCCGCTCTTTGACATCATGGTACATCTGTGTGTCCACATTGTGGATGACATCATAGACCTGGGGCCGACATTCCTGCATAGCATGATGTCATTCGAGAGGATGAATGGGGTCATCAAATAATTCATTTGTAACATGTCCCGTCCGGAAAGAAGTATCATCCAGGGCTATCTGACCCAAGAGTGCATCTCTTTCTGTGAGAATCTATATGGTGAAGCCCCTGTTGTTCACTTGCTCGTTAAAAAGCACCTTCGAAGGCTGAAAGGAGAAGGTCACACCAACGGCCGCAGGGACTTGCATGTGCATTACTCGGATCGATGCAACGACTTTGACATGGCAAATTTAGTAGTGCTACAACACCTAAACATGGTAGATCATTTCGTGACACTGGACAAATAAACGACCATAAAGAAGTACCATGGCTGGGGGCTATGCAGGACGAATGCCGAAGTTATTAGAGAGCACAATTCCACTTTCCTACCTTGGTTAAAAGATCAGGCTCTTGGTAATCCCTAGGAAGAGGGCTCTAGGACGGATTTCTCATATATGCCTTAGCATATGGGCCCGCGGCCAAGCTCGCGATGTATCAGGTAGAATATATTAATGGATACAAGTTCTACACAGAGGCTAAAGATAATAACAGTGATTAGGGGTGATGATGGAATGCATGACCGGCGACAACGCCGCAACTAAAAGATTCTATGGAAGGGTCGAGGAGATTTGGGAGCTTGACTACTCAGGAGTACATAGTGCGATGATTTTCCTTGTCAGATGGGCTAAGGACTTCGAAAATGAAAATGGGTATTTCACTATGATGTATATACCCGACGTCTAGAGCGCTACCGTGAACATCATCGCAAAAAATGAGCCATGTGAACATGGTAAGCATGTGACACAATGCTTCTTCATAACCAACCACTACTAGGAAAAGGCTTATACATAGAGGTTTAATAGTAGCTTGTGTTCTGGATCCCACGCTACTGCTGATTACCAGTAGCGTTTGTTATAAAGCGCCCTACTGGTACAACATAGCAACAGCGTGGGTTTGTGGAGGCCACCCTACTGGTAAGTTTTCCACATCACACCACTGGACCAAAAAATATTAGCAGCGTTTGTAGTCTAACCAACGCTACACTTAAGAAAATAACTGTAGCGCTTGTGCACCTAGATGCTCTACTGTTATTTCTTCTATGGGTAAACTCATACCAGTAGCGTGGTTTTTGTACAAGAGCTATAGCTAGTTTTAGTTACCATTAGATATTTTGGCTTGCACTCATAGCAGTAACATGCTTTGGCGCCCCGCGCTACTGCTATGGTCGCCAGCCACCTACCACCTTTCCCCTCCTTCCTCCCCTTTCTTCTTCCTCTACCCCTTCCTTTCTCCTCCTTTCCTTGTACCTTGCTTATTCTATGCTCCCCCTCCACCACCCCTCCATTAGAGCCCTCCCTTCTTCTCTTCTTTGCCCTTCCACCACCCCCACTTCTTTTCCTCTCCACCACACCCCTCAATTCCCATGTCCCTCTTCTTTGCCTTCCACCACACCCCCTCTTCTTTGCCCTTCCACCACACCCCTCCATTAGATCCCTCCCATCCCCCTCT
>NC_041381.1:3207206-3232173 GCF_002162155.2 Triticum dicoccoides
TGGCATAATTTGAGTTGCCTACGTTGTGTATTTGTTGAAATAATGTGGGTGACATGACTTGCCTATGTTTTTCCAAAATGTCGATTCAATTCCCTTTCGGCGCATTTTGGGCAAACTCAATATGTCCTATGTTTAGGGAAGGTCATGCCGAATTTTTGTATGAAATTGATCCATGCATGCATATATACGTGGTTATAATATTTGCTCCGCGCGTAGGTGATCATGAAGGTCAATGTAAGGATGGTGGAAAGATACTGGCAATCCGCTATGGACGATATGTACGAAAAAACATTGAAGGATGTTTTATGTCCGTGTAAAAAATGCAAAGGAATAGTCAGGCTCGACCCCTTGGAGGGTGGTACATTCAAGGCGCACCTGCTCATGCATGGCCATACTCGATGGATAGGTGAAGATGATGATGATGATGATGATGATGAGGAGGAGGAGGAGGACATCAACGGGGCAGGAAATAATGACATGGGGCCACCAGACGAAGAGATGACCGATTGTGTGCCCGAAGAGGAAGACGGCCTCAGAAATGTGGATGGCGAAGAGGCAGTTCAAGGTGGAGAAGACGCGGACACGCCGTCGTCTTCATCGCTAGTAAGTTCAGCCATGCGGGACCCGCATGTTCGAGACCTGCTTCACAACAAGACTACTAGCAACAGAGCTGCTTCTAGAGAGGAGGCCAAATTGGCGCAACTGGTGGTAGACTCGATAACTCCTTTGTATGATGGTTGCAATCCCGAGGTGACTCCTTGAGTTTCACACTAGAACTTCTAAAGACGAAGGCAAAAAACAAATGGACAGATGCAAGTGTAGATGAGCTTATGAAGTATCTAAAGAAGGTTCTTCCCGCGGGAAGCCTGTGTCCTACTAATGTCGCGGAAGCGAAGAAAATCGTGTGCCCTCTTGATCTGCCACAGATTAGATATCACACATGCATCAATGATTGCATCATATATCGGAATGAGCACGCGGAAAAAACCATCTGTCCAAAGTGCAATGCTTCACGATATAAAAAGGCCAGAAAGAAAGCTTCGCAGAAAGTTGTATGGTACTTTCCGATTACTCCACGTCTACACGGATATTTTGTAGATCCTAAGGAAGCAAAGGTTTTGCGCTGGCACGCGGAGCGGGTGAAGCCAGACGACGAAGATGAGCCGAAGCTGAGACACCTCGCAGATACTAGCCAGTGGAGAGCATTAAATGTTGAATTTAATTTTTTTCACAAATGATCCAAGGAACATCGTGCTTGGCTCTAGTAGTGATGGCATGAATCCATTTGGCAACCAGAAACCAATCATAGCACATGGCCCATGTTTGTATGGATGTACAACCTCCCCCCTGGTTGTGCATGAAGGAAAAATAAATACACATGGCTATGCTTATTGAAGGGCCAAGACAACCTGGAAATGATATAAATCTGTATATCGGGTTACTGAAAGAGGAGCTACATACCTTCTGGACAACGCTGGCCAAGACATGGGATGCAAGCAAATGATAGTATTTCTATATGAGATTCACGCTGATCATGATGGTGCGGGACTATCTCGGTTACGGCTATCTCTCCGGCCATGTGTGGCACGGATATTGCGGATGCACGAGGTGCATGAATCATACAAATTCTCTGTAGCTATCGAAAGATGGCGGGTCTTAAAAAATCGTATAAATGGGGCATCGATGATTGCTCAAGAAGGATGACCCATGGAGAAAGCGTAGAGATCTATTGAATGGTAAGGATGAGCATCGAGTCCTCCACGTAAGCATAGCAGTGAAGAAATATATGAGTTATTGAAGAACTGGGAAGAGTGCCCCACACCGGGAAAGACGAAGAAAAAGGCGCCAGAGCCCCTACTGGAGGTATGGAAGACGAGGTCTGTTTTCTGGGACTTGGAATACTAGCCCATACTCGACATGCCTCATAGCCTTGATCAAATGCATATCACAAAAAAATCCTTGAGAGTTTGCTTGTAACATTGATGAACATGCCGGAGAGGACCAAGGATGGGCTGAAGGCAAGAAAAGACTTGGAATTTTTGAATATCAGGAAAGATCTCCAAATGCATGGTAAAAGGTTGTCAGAGGAGACCTATAGGGAGACGGAGACGGAAGATAGGGGCAAAAAAGTAAACAAGAAGGAAAAACATAATTGCCCCCACTCATGCTTCACCATAAATCCGAAGAAGGTCGATCAGTTGTTCAAGTGCCTTATCAGAATCAAAGTTAGTTCCGGATACTATGGGAAGCTAAGGAGATAACTGGACACTAAGAAAAAAAGGTTCAGTGGGATGAAGACTCACGACTGTCATGTGATGATGAAGCAGTTACTCCCGGTTGCATTTAGAGGTATTATGGACACACATGTGCATGAGACGCTTACCGACCTATGCCACTTTTTTGATGCTATCTCTCCAAAGTCGATCAGTGTGAAGCAACTCCATAGTCTATAGGAAGAGATTGTTGTCATACTGAAGGAGCTAGAGATGTTCTTCCCGCCCGCATTCTTTGATGTCATGGTGCATCTATGTGTCCACATCATGGACGACATCATCTACCTAGGACCGAAATTCCTGCACAGCATGATGTCATTTGAGAGGATGAATGGGGTCATCCAAGGATTCATTCGTAACATGTCCCGCCCAGATGGAAGCATAGCCCAGGGATATCTAACCAAAGAGTGCATCTCTTTCTGTGAGAGTTATCTGGTAGGCACCGGAGACCCTGTTGTTCGTTTGCCAGTCAACAAGCACTGTGGAAGGCTTGAAGGCGAAGGTCACACCAATGGTCATAGGGATGTGAATGTGTTATGCTCGGGCCGACAAAACGACCTTGGCAGGGCAAACTTGGTAGTGGTACAACACCTAGATGTGCTAGAAGATTTCGTGACACTACACAAAGAGACCATCACAAAGAAGTACCGCGACCGTGGGGTGCACAGGACGGACGCTTAAGTTATTATAGAGCACAACTCCACTTTCTTGCATTGGTTCAGAGCGAGTTCTGGCTAATCCCCCGAAAGAGGACTGTCCGAACGGGACGCACATATATGCCTTAGCACATGGCCCCTCGACCAACCTCGCGACTTATCAAGCATACGATATCAACAGATACACGTTCTACACAGAGGAGAAAGATATAAACAGTGATGACCAAAACTCCGGGGTGACGATGGAAGCCATGACCGGGAATGTAATTGAAAGATATTATGGAAGGTTCGAAGAGATATGGGAGCTTAACTACTCTGGAATGCATTGCATGACGATATTTCGTGTCAGATAGGCTAAGAATGTACAAAGAGAAAACCAACATTTCACTACCATGTGTTTACCCGACTCCGATAGTACTACCATCAATGCCATCGCCAAAAATGAGTCATGGGTACACGCTAAACACGTGACACAATGTTTCTTCATAACTCATCCGATCAATCCCAACTGTGTTGTCATGAAGGGAAGGAAAAGGAGCATCGCCGGAATGGATGGAGTCGCCAATGAGGAAGACTACAACCAGTACGGTGATCCGATGAGGGAAGATGATGCTGATGACGATGAAACATACGTCAAAAGAAGAATGAAGACTACATTACCTATGAAAGATCGTAATCCCTGGAGAAGGAGAAGTCACGACCATGGGCTCAATTATTCGACAATGAACAAAAGAGGGAAGAAGATTAGTCTGAAGCGTCGTCGTCGCCCAAGCTGACAAACTAATCCACCAATTTTGTGTCTGTCTGTTTTGTATACCGCCATTAGCGGTCAAATGATGTAATATATATTATACTAATTATTATCCGGAGGGTAATAGTGGTATTGCTCCAACGACAGACAAAATCAAAGAAAGTAAAGTGCGAAAGAAAGATAGGAATAAGAAAAGTGCATATGAAATAAAATGAAAAATAAAAAGAAAAAGAAAGGAAATTTTGCAAAATGAAATGAAAGAAAAAGAAACGGGAACTAATAAGTTGTGGAAAATAAAATGAAAGAAAAATAAAAATAAAAAGGAATGAAGTTTGTGGAATATGAAAAAGAAAAAGAAAAAGAAAAAGAAAAAAAAGATAAAAATAGAAATAAACTTCTGTTGCACGTATATGTCTTTAGTTGCCAATCTTCAGTTGCTATTCTTTTTGGATCTTGGACATCAAAATAAAAAGGTAAATACGCGTCGCACCCTCATCAACTCAACTAAATAATTAACTTCAGTTGCCATTCTTTTTGGATCTCTGACGCCGCCCGTATATGTCCTTGTAGGCCGACTGCACTCTGTGCACCCTCCTTTACCACATGAAGGGCGGGTTGGTGGATGTGGGGAAGGGTACTATAATGAAGCCCATGGATCGATTGTTCCACCGCCGGCAGATGCCTGATAAGGCCTTAATGGTCTATGTGGCGCGTGTGAAAGCGGGCTACGAGGGTTTCCCTCATGCGATACAAACCGATGGAAAGGATGACGAGACCCCCACACAGCTTGGCCAATGCAAAAATTGGCCGATCCCGTGGCCGAAAAATCATCTTCGTGTCAAGGTGACTGGGAGCACACCAACGGGACCTCAGGAAGGTATGACCGCAACCCACCAATATAAGTACAACCATCGTTTGCGCTGCTTGCTGAGATCGAGAGACACGAGGAAGGATTGTCAACCGTTCCGGCAAATGATGCCATCTGCCCCATGGAAGAGGATATGGATCATGACATGGAGGAGGCCGATGATGACCCTAACCAGTATTTCAATACCATCTGTGACAACGAAGTAACAATGAGTCAACCATATGAATATGAGATGCATGTACCAGAGCCGAAACGTCCTCGGGAGTGCAATAAGTCTTTGTTCATGCAAGCCTCGCAGGACACGCCTCCAGATGCCGGTTCCACCGAAGCTCAACTAATTAGCCAGAGTCGTCCAATGCTGAGGCCGGCAACTCTAGGGGTGTGCTACGTCTTGAGCTTGCGTTGGTTTTCCTTGAAGAGGAAAGGGTGATGCAGCACAGTAGCATAAGTATTTCCCTCAGTTTTTGAGGACCAAGTTATCAATCTAGTAGGAGGCTCCTCACAAGTCCCGCGAACCTACACAAACAAACAAAGAACTCGCAACCAACGCGATAAAGGGGTTGTCAATCCCTTCATGGCCACTTGCGAAAGTGAGATCTGATAGAGATAATATGATAAGATAAATATATTTTTGGTATTTTACAATATAGATGCATAAACTAAAGATGCAAATAAAAGTAGATTGGAAATTTATATGATAAGTGATAGACCTTGGGGGCCATAGGTTTCACTAGTGGCTTCCGTCAAGATAGCATAAGTATTATGGTGGGTCAACAAATTATTGTCGAGCAATTGATAGAAAAGCGAATAACTATGATGTTATCTAGGCATGCTCATGTATATAGGCATCACGTACGTGCCAAGTAGACAGACTCCTGCCTGCATCTACTACTATTACTCCACACATCGACCGCTATCCACCATGCATCTAGAGTATTAAGTTCATAAGAACATAGTAACGCATTAAGAAAGATGACATGATATAGAGGGATAAACTCAAGCAATATGATATAAACCCCATCTTTTTATCCTCGATGGCAACAATACAATACGTGTCTTGCAACCCTTTCTGTCACTGGGTAAGAACACCGCAAGATTGAACCCAAAGCTAAGCACTTCTCCCATGGAAAGAAAGATCAATCTAGTAGGCCCAACCAAACCGATAATTCGAAGAAACTTGCAAAGATAAATCAATCATACATAAAAGAATTCAGAGAAGATTCAAATATTATTCATAGATAAACTTGATCATAAACCCACAATTCATCGGATCTCGAAAAACACACCGCAAAAAGAGATTACATCGAATAGATCTCCACAAGAGAGGGGGAGATCATTGTATTGAGATCCAAAAAGAGAGAAGAAGACATCTAGCTAATAACTATGGACCCGAAGGTCTGTGGTAAACTACTCACAACTCATTGGAGGGGCTATGGTGTTGATGTAGAAGCCCTCCATGGTGGATTCCCCCTCCGGCAGAATGCCGGCGACGGCTCCAAGATGGGATCTCGCAGTTACAGAAGTATACGGTGGTGGAAATATTTCTTCGGTGACCCCTGGATGTTTTCGGGGTATGTAGGCTTATATAGGAGGAAGAAGTACATCGGTGGCCGCCGGAGGGGCCCACGAGACAGGGGGGCGCGCCCAGTAGGGGTGGGCGCACCCCCCACCCTCGTGGCTGCCTCGGCTGCTTCTTGACTTGCACTCCACGTCCTCTGGATCATGTTCGTTCCAAAAATCACGCTCCCGAAGGTTTCATTCCGTTTGGACTCCGTTTGATATTCCTTTTCTTTGAAATACTAAAATAGGCAAAAAAACAGCAATATGGGCTGGGCCTCTGGTTAGTAGGTTAGTCACAAAAATGATATAAATGTGTAAAATAAAGCCCATAAACATCCAAAACAGGTAATATAATAGCATGGAACAATAAAAAAATTATAGATACGTTGGAGACGTATCAAGCATCCCCAAGCTTAATTCCTGCTCGTCCTCGAGTAGGTAAATGATAAAAATAGAATTTTTGATGTGGAATGCTACCTAGCATAATTCTCAATGTAATTTCTCTTTATTGTGGCATGAATGTTCAGATCCAAGTGATTCAAAATAAAAGTTCGTATTGTCAAAATAAATAGCAATACTTCAAGCTTACTAATAAAAGCAATCATATCTTCTCAAAATAACAAGGCTAAAGAAAGTTCATCCCTACAAAATCATATAGTTAGGCTATGCCCCTGATGACAAGCCAAGCAATTGTTTTGTACTTAAATAATCTCAAACTTTTTCAACCTTGACGCAATACATGAGCGTGAGCCATGGATATAGCACTATGGGTGGAATAGAGTAATGATTGGGGATTGTGTGGAGAAGAGAAAAAAGAAGAAAGTCTTACATTGACGAGGATAATCAACGGGCTATGGGAATGCCCATCAATTGATGTCAACATGAGGAGTAGGGATTGCCATGCAACGGATGCACTAGAGCTATAAATGAATGAAAGCTCAACAAAATAAAACTAGTGGGCGTGCATCCAACTTGCTTGCTCATGAAGACCCAGGGCATTTGAGGAAGCCCATCATAGGAATATACAAGCCAAGTTCTATAATGAAAAATTCCCACTAGTATATGAAAGTGACAACCTATGAGACTCTCTACATGAAAACATGGTACTACTTTGAAGCACAATATATGAGACTCACTACATGAAGAACAAGGTGTTACTTTGAAGCACAAGTGTGGAAAAAGAGATAGTAGCATTGCCCCTTTATTTATTTTCTTTTTTTTCTTTTGGCCTTCCATTTTTTTCTTTTGGCATTTCCCTTTTTTTGGGCAATGCTCTAATAATGATGATCATCAAACTTTTTTGATTACAACAAATGAATTACAACTCGAAACTAGAACAAGATATGACTCTATATGAATGTCTCCGGCGGTGTACCGGGATGGTGCAATGAATCAAGAGTGACATGTATAAAAATTTATGCATGGTGGCTTTGTCACAAATACGATGTCAACTACATGATCATGCAATGGCAATATGACAAAAGTAATGTATGTCATGATGATGATGAACGAAACGGTGGAAAGTTGCATGGCAGTATATCTCGGAATGGCTATGCAAATGCCATAAATAGGTAGGTATGGTGGCTGTTTTGAGGAAGATATAAGGAGGTTTATGTGTGATAGAGTGTATCATATCACGGGGTTTGGATGCACCGGCAAATTTTGCACCAACTCTCAAGGTGAGAAAGGGCAATGCACGATACTGAAGAGGCTAGCAATGATTGAAAGGTAAAAGTGCGTATAATCCATGGACTCAACATTAGTCAAAAGAACTCATATACTTATGGTAAAAATTTAGAATTCATCAAAAACCAAGCACTATGTGCATGCTCCTAGGGGGATAGATTGGTAGGAAAAGACCATCTCTCGTCCCCGACCGCCACTCATAAGGATGCACAAGCCAGGTACACTTCATGCTTTGAATTTGTTACACAACTTTAACCATACGTGCATGCTACGGGACTTGCTAACCTCAACACAAGCATTCTTTAAATTCATAATCATCCAACTATCATGACTTTAATATCACTACATCCCTATCTCAAAATAATTATCAAGTATCAAGTTGATCACAACATCCAATTCACTTCATATGATAGTTTTTATTATACCCAACTTGGATGCTCATCATTCTAGGACCAATTTATAACCATAGCAAATACCATGCTGTTATAAAAGACTCTCAAAATAATATAATTGAAGCATGAGAGATCAACAATTTCTTCAAAATTAATCCACCACCGTGCTCTAAAAGATATAAGTGAAGCACCAGAGCAAAAACTATCTAACTCCAAAGATATAAGTGAAGCACATAGAGTATTCTAATAAATTTCAATCAAGTAGACTTCTACCAAATGGTGTGTTACAGCAAGGATGATTGTGGTAAACTAAAAACAAAGACTAATATAATACACGACGCTCCCAGTAAAACACATATCATGTAGCAAATAAAAATATAGCTCCAAGTAAAGTTACCAATGAACGAAGACGAAAGAGGGGATGCCTTCCGGGGGCATCCCCAAGCTTAGGATTTTGGGAATTCTTGAATATCTTTGGGTGCCTTGGGCATCCCCAAGCTTAGGCTTTTGCCACTGCTTATTCCATAGTCCATCAAATCTTTACCCAAAACTTGAAAACTCAATAGGAAATCTCATAAGCTCTGTTAGTGAATGAAAACAAGCCCACCACATAAGGTACTGTAAAGAACTCATTCTTTATTTATATTGGTGTTAAGCCTACTATATTCCAAGTTCTCTATGGTTCATACCCTTACATACTAGCCATAGATGCATCAAAATAAGCAAACAACACACGAAAAACAGAATCTGTCAAAAACAGAACAGTCTGTAGCAATATGTAATTAACGCAAACTTCTGGAACCTTAAAACTCCTACCAAAATAGGAAGTCCTAAAAAAATTTTCTGGTGAACAGCATCAAAAAGAATCAATTCAAAATATCGTTTCTGTGATTTATTGATTTTTTTCTCGTGAGCGCAAAGTTTCTGTTTTTCAGCAGAATCAAATCAACTCATATCATAGGTTATCCTATACGTTGTACTTTGCACAAACACTAAATAAAACATGAAAACACATCTAAACATAAAGTAGAAACAAAATTTATTATAAAGAGGAACTAAAACAAGAAACACAAAGAAAATTGGGTTGCCTCCCAACTACCGCTATCGTTTAACGCCCCTAGCTAGGCATAAAAGCGAAGATAGATCTAAGTAGTGCCATAATAATCAGATGGATCCTGAAAACTCATCTCATATTCTCTATGTTCGGCAGCAAGTTTCCTTTGAGGCAAGCAATAGTAATCAAAAGGGCTAAATTTAGTGGGACAAAAGTCCCCAAGATCAATCTCAGGAGGAACGGGTTCCTCCCTTGGCCCTTAATAATGCACAACTAATTCATCACTAAAAGCATTCTTTTGGCAAAATATCGTGAGCCTATACTCAAGAGAGTATCCTAGCTCATTATTTCGAAGAGCAAAATCATTATTAAGTTCAGAAATTCTATCAATCAAGACATTGGTAGGAACCTTTTTTCTAAGGTTTTCATTGAAAGCAATATAGTCCGAATATTGAAAACGCCTAATTTCCTCTTTATCAAAGAGGACCGCCTCTATGGGTGGACGACCGGCGTCCACCCTATAGTGCGCAAAGATTTCTTTTGCCTCTCTTATTATAAATCTGAACTCATGAGCCAAAAAGATAGTACCATCGCACTTAACAAAGGAATGCTCAATATTGGAAAATTCTAGGAAAACTCTTTGTATGCAAGGATGCATCTGCATAAATTGTCTCTCAAGTTCAACTAAAAGCATGGCAATAGCATCCGCAAGACTACTAGTTTTATGAAGAATAGAACCACCCGTAGAAGGTAAAGCACCGGCACAAGTAAAGAAATCTTGAATAACACCTTTTCCAATAATGTTACCACTACCGATTCAAAACTTTTTAGTATGCAAGATAGGGGGTTCTTTAGCCGGAACTTTAGAATTTTCCATGTTATCATTATTGTCCATATCGACGATAATCTCCCTAATTTCAGACATAACAGCAGGCAAAAGCGAGGGAGAAGAAGAGGGCAAGAGGAAAAGAGAGGAGATTGGGAAAGAGAGGGCGAATAAAACGGCAAGGGTGAAGTGGGGGAGAGGAAAATGAGAGGCAAATGGAAAATAATGTAAATGCGAGGGAGATGAGTTTGTGATGGGTACTTGGTATGTCTTGACTTGAGCGAAGACCTCCCCGGCAACAGCGCCAGAAATCCTTCTTGCTACGTCTTGAGCTTGCGTTGGTTTTCATTGAAGAGGAAAGGGTGATGCAGCATAGTAGCGTAAGTATTTCCCTCAGTTTTTGAGAACCAAGTTATCAATCCAGTAGGAGGCTCCTCATAAGTCCCACGAACCTACACAAACAAACAAACAACTCGCAACCAACGCGATAAAGGGGTTGTCAATCCCTTCACGACCACTTGCGAAAGTGAGATTTGATAGAGATAATATGATAAGATAAATATATTTTTGGTATTTTATAATATAGATGCAGAAAATAAAGATGCAAATAAAAGTAGATTGGAAACTTATATGATAAAAGATGGACCCGAGTTCCATAGGTTTCACTAGTGGCTTCTCTCAAGATAGCATAAGTATTACAGTGGGTGAACAAATTACTGTTGAGCAATTGATAGAAAAACCGAATAATTATGATGTTATCTAGGCATGATCATGTATATAGGCATCATGGCCGTGACAAGTAGACCGACTCCTGTCTGCATCTACTACTATTACTCCACACATCGACCGCTATCCAGCATGCATCTAGAGTATTAAGTTCATAAAAACAAAGTAACGCATTAAGAAAGATGACATGATGTAGAGGGATAAACTCAAGCAATATGATATTAACCCCATCTTTTTATCCTCGATGGCAACAATACAATACGTGTCTTGCAACCCTTTCTGTCACTGGGTAAGAACCCCGCAAGATTGAACCCAAAGCTAAGCACTTCTCCCAAGGCAAGAAAGATCAATCTAGTAGGCCAAACCAAACCAATAATTCGAAGAGACTTGCAAAGATAACTCAATCATACATAAAAGAGTTCAGACAAGATTCAAAT
The DNA here is from genome assembly GCF_002162155.2 of Triticum dicoccoides. Classification (NCBI taxonomy): domain Eukaryota; kingdom Viridiplantae; phylum Streptophyta; class Magnoliopsida; order Poales; family Poaceae; genus Triticum; species Triticum dicoccoides. Next base: position 3,218,436 of record NC_041381.1, read on the forward strand.
CTTATTCATAGATAAACTTGATCATAAACCCACAATTCATCGGATCTCGACAAACACACCGCAAAAAGAGATTACATCGAATAGATCTCCACAAGAGAGGGGGAGATCATTGTATTGAGATCCAAAAAGAGAGAAGAAGCTATCTAGCTAATAACTATGGACCCGAAGGTCTATGGTAAACTACTCACAACTCATTGGAGGGGCTATGGTGTTGATGTAGAAGCCCTCCGTGGTGGATTCCCCCTCCGGCAGAACGCTGGCGACGGCTCCAAGATGGGATCTCGCGGATACAGAAGGTTACGGTGGTGGAAATAATTCTTCGGTGGCTCCCTGGATGTTTTCGGGGTATGTAGGCTTATATATGAGGAAGAAGTACGTCGGTGGCCGCCCGAGGGGCCCACGAGATAGGGGGCGCGCCCTGTAGGCGTGGGCGCGCCCCCCCACCCTCGTGGCTGCCTCGACTGCTTCTTGACTTGCACTCCAAGTCCTATGGATCACGTTCGTTCCAAAAATCACGCTCCCGAAGGTTTCATTCCATTTGGACTCCATTTGATATTCCATTTCTTCGAAATACTGAAATAGGCAAAAAAACAGCAATACAGGCTGGGCCTCCGGTTAGTAGGTTAGTCCCAAAAATGATATGAATCTGTAAAATAAAGCCCATAGACATCCAAAACAGGTAACATAATAGCATGGAACAATCAAAAAGTATAGATACGTTGGAGATGTATCAGGGTGGTGCTCGGGGAGGGTCTGACAGACCCACCGTTACCTCAGCCCACCAAGAAGAAGCAGAGGAAGAGACAAACGACGAGAAAATCAAATAAAGCTGGAAATGTTGGTTCTAGCAGCCAGCTGCCTTCGACCAAGGTTGACAGTGTACCGATGAAACATGCGCCATTAATCCATGTCATGGGAGAGCCAATGGTACTGGCGAATGCACTAGCTAGCATAACAGTGGATCTCCGGAGACTCCATGACCATGTGCTTTCGACAAGGAGAATACTCCTCGCCTCGGGTGATCTAGGATACCCACTTTATACGGTTCATGTGCCGAGCAGTTGCAAGATGTATGTCCACACATGCCCCGCGGACCTCTTATCCCTGAGGTTTGATTACATCTTCCATATGTTTCAAACGAGAACACTCGATTTTACGTTCGTCCACCTGTATGCGCTGCACATGAACTACATCGTAAGGAGAGAGCAAGTCACCGGTCTTGCGGTCGCGGACCTATACTACATGCATGAGGGCTTCTTGTCAATCAACGATGCCAATCGTCAATATGCGAGTCAGTATATCGAAGAATTCTTGGTCAACAATAAGGACAAAGAAACAATTTTCCCACCTTATCATCTCGGGTGAGTCATCCGCGGATAGCACTATAACACATACATCCTTTCATGCATTTCAATAATTACTTTGCACGCATGGAGGCTAACTTGATCGTGTATTTTGTGCAGGGGGGGGGGGTGTCGTGCCGTTCTCATCGTTCTTTACCTGCATTACTCCCGCGATCTATATTTGGACCCGTCGAAGAACATATAGAAGAAAGATTACACACACATAAACTATGTTCTAGACAGACTTAAAGATTACACAGACAGCATGCGGGGTGGCTACATCCAATGCAAAAAAAAAGGCCGGGCTCTGTTTCGGCCACAAGACTAACTTCTCTTGCATTCAGCAACTGGCAAGAAGTTAGAACAATGGATTCTACGTCATGCATCTAGTAATGGAGTACAGAAGGGATGTGCAATCACTTTGCATGAAATCTTCATCCGATACCCATATCAAGATATGAGCTGAAGCCTTTGGAGCTGTGCCAGATAATCGACTTTGAAATGATTTCTACCGGATCCAGCAGGAAATTGCATCCATCATCATGGAAGATGTCCTTGGAGATAATGGGATGTTCTACGGTGGCCAAATATCGCAAGATAACGTCCGAACCCGCATTGCCCTATAGCGTCAGGACATGACGCCTTTCACTAAGCTTGGGTCCATCCTCCCGGATATGGACAGATGGAAAGAGTGCACCGCTTAAAAACAATGTGTCTGTTAGTTTCTTGTTATTTTCTGTATGACAAAACTTCGAATGTCTTAGTAGGACGAAACTATTAGATGTATGGTGTTGCGCTCTAGTTAATTACTTTCAGTACGATGAACTTTGTTAACTATGTTTACTATATATGTTGTTTCTATTTCATAATTGTTTCGTTGAATTCGCTTCATTATATATATATATATGTGTGTGTGTGTGTGTGTGTGTGTGTGTGTGTGTGTGCGTGCGGGTGTGTTTGGGTGTGTGTGTGTGTGTGTGTGTGCATCTCTGACAGGTATATAGATCAACGATGGCGAGGAAGTGGTATGCCGTGTATGTGGGCATGTTCCGGGTGTGTATGATGAGAGAGTGTCGGGGCCAGAAAGGGTTTGGTAGAAGAGCGGAAGCCGAAGCTAGTTACTTGAGATTCATAGCACAACAGGGGACTCAGAACCAGCGCCGCAAAAACTACTACATACTACTGCTTTTGTTCATCATGATCGCTCTTATCGTCTATGCGGTCACATCTGTGTCTACATAGATGATGAAACATGAGTATGTGGCCATGTAGTTGCATGTATTGGGAACTTGTATTCACTTGTAACGCCATTTTGAGACATGTGCTCGACCATGATTGATGATGATGAGATACTTGAGACATGTCGAGACTTCTAATAACTTTGGCTCATCGATGTCTCAGTTGCTTTTCACTGAATATGCATGTTATTGTATAAACGGTGTATCTGTTTAAATGTGTGCAGAGCCAAAACACAAAAAAAACTACAAAAGTTATCAGTGGCGTGGGGGTGAAGTTTAGCAGTAGCACTCAAATAATAGTAGCGTTGGCTAGCTACACGCGCTGCAGATAAGTATCAGTAGCGCTGGAGGGAACATCGCTACTACTAGCTTAAGTTACTAGTAGCGCTGGGAATAACAAGCACTACTGCTAAAAATAGCAATAGCACCGTAGCAGTAGCGCGTCAATAGAAAAAAACGGCGCTACTTGTAAGGGTTTACCTAGTAGTGAACCCGAGCAACCTCAGCGATGCTGTCGTGAGGAGAGTGAAAAGGAACATCATCAAAATGTATGGAGTCCATAGCGATGAAGACTACGACCAGTACGACAAACCGATGAGGGAAGAAGATGATGAAGATGAATCATACGTCAAAATAAGAATCAATACTACATTAAATAAAAAAGATTGCACTCCATGGAAAAGGAAAGGTCACAACGAGGGGCTCAATTATTCGACAATGAACAAGAAGGGAAATAAGCTTACATAGAAATGAAAACATGAACTCTAAGAACTATCATCGTCATCAACCAGCATGCGGGCTCCCTTACACCTCATCCCTCCACCAAATCCACTTGTCTCTCTATGTCGCCACCGGAGCCCATGCCTCGCCGTGCCCCAGCCTCAAGTGCCACTGGAGCCCCTGCCACTAGTAGAAAAGAGGGCTTTGGTCCAGGCCGGGTTAGCCCATTAGTCCCTGTTCAGTCCAGAACCGGGACTAATGGGGGCATTAGTCCCGGTTCGTGAGCCCAGGGGCCACGTGGGCCATTTGTCCCGGTTCGTCTGGACCTTTTAGTCCCGGTTGGTGCCACGAACCAGGACTAAAGGGTGAGATGCCCATTAGTAGCGGTTCGTGGCAGCAACCGGTACTAAAAGTTAGACCTTTAGTCCCGGTTTGAGCCACCAACCGGTACTAATGGGATTTGAGGCATTAGTACCGGTTCATGGCACGAATCGGTACTAAATGTCCCATTTTCAAACTGCACCCCCCCCTCCGTGGATCGCCTTTTCCGTTTTAAAAAAAAAGAAAATGATGAAAATGTCAAAAAAATAATAGAAAATAAGTTTCCCATGTGATATGTGGTCTAGTTGTTGGGAAAATTTGCAAGTGTGAATTTCGACTTTATTTGCAAAATCTCTGTAGAATTTAGTAAAATGGGCATAACTTTTGCATAGTAACTCGGATGAAAAAGTTTTTTATATGAAAAATCATCTACTCGAAAAGTTACATCTAAATTTAACAAAAAAACCTAACAAAAAAAAGTTACGGGGCTTTTAAGATCTGATGGAAAAAAATTCATCAAATTTCATTTTTTTTAATTTTTGTTAAATCTGGTCAAACTATAGTCAAACTACTTATTCAAGAAGTATTAGTGTCACTAAATAATTATTCAAGAATATTAGTGTTACTAAATAGTTATTTCAGTTTTTTTTGAATTTTGGTCAAATCTGGTCAAACTATGGTCAAACTATGGTCAAACTATGGTCAAACTAATTATTCAAGAAATATTTGTGTTACTAAATATTAGTGTTATTTTTTAGAACAATAGTTTCAAATTCAAACAGTGAAATGTGTGACTTCATGCTCAATCTAAATTCCTGAGGTTAATAGGATTGACATCTTACTATTGTCAGGAAAACAACAAGTGCAGACTTGGAAACGAGGGAGAATAGAACCCGGAAGTTAAGCGTGCTCAGGCTGGAGTAGTGAGAGGATGGGTGACTGTCCGGGAAGTTAGATGATTTGGAATGATTAGGATGGATTAGAGATTAGAGGTTAAATTGAGCAGTGATGAGGGGTGATTAGAGATGAGAGGTTAAAAAAATCAGGAATTTGAAAATAAAAAAAAATATTCCAAAAATAAATCAGAATTTTTTTTAAAAAAAAATAATAATTCCTTTAGTACCGGTTGGTGTTACCAACCGGGACTAAAGGTGGACCTCCAGGCAGCGGCCACGTGGAGAGCCTTTAGTCCCGGTTCGTGTCCTAAAGGGGGAGGCTTTAGTAACGATCCTTTAGTCCCGGTTCCAGAACCGGGACTAAAGGCCCTTATGAACCGGGACTAAAAGCCATTTTTCTACTAGTGGCCCTTGCCAGAGTCGGAGTCCATGCCCTCACCACGCCCCAGCCTCGTCGTCGCCTGGCCTCGAGTGTGCGAGCCTCGTCACCGCTTCCCCACTGTCTCCCGCGACCTGCATCTCCCAGTTGTAAGCCCCTACCACTCCTCTCTGTCAAACTTAGTAGTAGGGTTAGGTGTTTTAGTTAACATGAATTTAGGTGTTTAGTTAGCTGAATTCTAGGGGTTAGGTATTTTAGGTGTTTAGTTAACTTAATTTTAGGCTTAGGTACTTTAGGTATTTAGTTAATCTAATTATAGCAATTAGGTGAATCTAGGTATTTTAGGTGTTTTACCTAACAGAATTTTAGGTGTTTAGTTAACTGAATTTTATGTGTTTTAACTGAATTTTAGGTGTTTTGATATTTTACGTGTTTTGGTGTTTAGTTAACAGAATTCTAGGTACTTATATTAGTAAGTAAGTGAGAGTGTTCCATATTAGTGGAATGTTGTAGTAACTGCGTGAGAGGGGATTAACAAAATTTTAGGTGATTTTTATTGGAATATTAGTACTTTTTGTATTGTAATTTCAACACGATGTTCTCCTTTGAGTACGCCATGATGATGTCCATTGAGTGATATTGAATTTGCAGGTAGAACCATTTTTCTATATGCATGGAATCTCCGAGTGTCCTATGTTCTGCCGGAATGTTGATTCATTCCGTTCCTGCGAATTTTAGGCGCTCGATGTGTCAATGTTTCAGCAAAGGTCATGCGGCATGACTAGTACTAGAAATTAGGCATATTGAGTGCTAGAGATTTGCTGGGCCGGTAATGAAACAACATTTCCGTAAACGATAGGCCTTTTTTTGTGTTATTAATCATTTTCTTATAGTTTAAGAATTAAAGGAGCAGACTTAATAGTAGGAAACATTTCGGACAACGAAGAAATCGGGCTTCTGAGGCTGCCTACGAGATACAATATGACTGTGAACATGAGCACCTCGAGTTTTTGTCTAATCAGCACATAGAAGGTTTGCAGGGTGCCCTTGACGATCATACTGACACCGACATCGACACCGCTGGCACCGGTACTGATGGTGGCATCGAGACTAGCACGGAAGGTACCGGTGCCGAAGCCACTAACGAAAATAAGAAGCAGAGGACACGAAATTCTAACAAACTTGGCATCGAAAGACTACTCGTCACAGAGATGCACCCCGAAAAATTTGAGCCAATAGCACCGGATGATGCTCGCAAGTGCTACATCAACCAAGTCGGATGCATCCTACGGGAAAGTGCGAGCATCAAAGACATTGACTTAAGGAGTAAACCACATATGGAGAACTTGCTCCTAACAAAGCTGCAGAAGAAATTCCAGTTCCTTGACTGGAATGACCGCGTAGAAGACCCGTGGGATGATCCTTAAAGAAAAATATTAATAACCACTCCTTGCGCGTGTTCAGGAATGATTTGGCCTCCCGGAAAGGGAGGGTGAAACGAGCTATTGAGGCTGAAGAACCGTTGTCCAGGAATTTTGCCGAAAAGCCAACACCTACGGAAGAGGAGTTTGAAAATTTCAAGGAAACTTGCGCTACCGACGTAGCCAAGCTTAAGTTTGAGAACTACAAGGAGCTTTAGGAAAGGAACACGGGGAACCAACGCCTCAGAAGCTGTGGCTACCTTGGCAAAACGCCCACATGGGATAAGGAGAACGCGGAACGTGAAGCCGCAGGGATCCCATAACCCTTCTTGTAGTTCACAGACCCGTTGAAGCGGGACTTCACAAGGGGCCGATAAAAGTGGGACAAGGAAAAGAAGGTTTTCTACACGGACCCGATCATGAGGAAATAGATTAGAATATTGGTAATTATCCTTTTGCCACCTTACACTTAGCTTCTGATCAAGTCGACCACACATTCATAAATGGTTCATGTTCCTTTTGCAGAAGGAGCAACACAGGCTTGCAGCCGAAAGCAACTCGTCGTCCATGAGGCCCAAGTGGGACCCCACTCGACCGGGCCTTGAACACACTGAAGGGCTCCCTTTGGACCAGCGGACACAATATGGACGTGCGGACAATGTCGGAGACGGCGCCACATGGAAGTTCTGTTAGAAAGAGGGCCCGGAGGCCAGGAAGCAGAAAACAGAAGTCCAGTCAGGTGGACATCGGCAAGAAGGTGAAGCTTGCATTCAAGAAAAAAATAGCTGAGGACGAGAAAAAGAGGATGAGGCCAGAAATGAGTTGGTCCAGCGGGCAGTCGATGCAGTTGTAGTTGCCTCCAGAAATAATTTTGCTACTAAATTGATCCAGGCTCTCATCAACTTGACGAAGGAAAACCAGACAAGACGGCACATGATTTTCCCATGCCTAGATTCGTCGGGAGCAACTCGGTGAACATTGGAACCACAACATCACCACCTCTCGCAACCGCACCTGCTCCCACACCTGCAACCGGTCAAAGCAGCCCGTCCTCTATCTCTTGTGTGCTAGCCGGGCCTTCGTCTTTGGCTGATGTCAACACCCTCACGGTAATTTCACGTCGCGCCAACATATATCTATAATCTTCCGTCTTCGTTGCCTTTCAGATGTTTTATGCCATAGACATGTCTTTGCAGGCTGACAAAACGCCATGCACCATACTCTACGTGATCAAAGGCCAGAAGGTGGACATGGGAAAGGGTGATAATAAAGCCCTTGGAACTCACGTTCCACGGCCAGCCGATCCCTGTTGGCAGCTTCAGGGTTATCTTGTCAAGTGTGAAAGCAGTCCATGAGGATTTGCCTCCTCCAGTACGGCTTGGCGCAGAGGTTGACGAGACCACGATGCTCCTTGGGAACGCAAGGGTTGGATGCTGCTGTGGCTGAAGAATCTTCTTCGTCTGGAGGCGGCCTAGAGCGCACCAATAATATTCTTCGTCTGGAGCACGAGTCCTTGAGTCTTGGCGACTTTGATTGTAAAGCTGCTAGGGAGTACATCGAAACATCATGATAATGAATAGGGACAAGGAAATGGTTTTCCTGCCTTATCATCCAATGTAAGTCATTGCCGTACAAGCCTTTCGTACATTTCAATCATTCCTTCTAGCTCATATGGAGAATAATTTGAGGAATTTTTTCCTGCAACAACGGGCGCGTTATCCTTATTGTTCTGTTCCCGCGAGTTTCCCACGTTGTGTATTACGACTCATCGAGAAACTACGAGAAGAAGGACTACACCCACATAATGGATAATTTGGATGATGCTCTCCACGACTTTAACATAAGGGATGGCCACCTAAATATAAGGAAACATAGGAAGAGCAGGCCATCTTTCTCGCATAAACTAGCTTCCGCGACATCCATCAACTGACATGAATCAAGAAAGATGGATTCTAGCTCCTCCAAATCATGGAGTTTAGAAGGGATCACCAACAGCTTCGCATGACAACCAGAAATGATGATCATATCCGGAAATGGGCAGAATCCCTAGGAGAAGAACCGGATTGTAAACTCATAAATTACTTCTTTCGCATCCTGAGGGACATTGCAACAATCATCATGAAATAAGTCATCAAAGAGAAGAGGATGTTCCACCACGGCCCTTTATCACGAGCTGTCATCCGAAGTCGCATATGCCTAAAACATTAGGACCTAACGCCATTCAAGAAGCTAGGATGCATCCTTGCTGATTTGGATTGATGGAACCTCCCATGATCGATGATATCGATGATGATGTGTAGGTTGAACTTATACTTTCTATAGAGATGAAACTTTGTGATGTCAAAAGTCCTTGCCGAACTTGCGTAATGCCATTTTGTTAGTTCGGGTACCATGACTTACGTACCTCTAGTTAATTAGTTTGGGTAGGATGAACCTATATTGATTAATTATGTTTACTATATGATGCATCTATTTGCTAACACCCTTTTTTGTGTCGCAAAAGTATATTATGTTGCATGTTTTTGTTGATTCCCTTGATGAAGATGCATCTCTAACCGGTACATAGATCCTTGATTGCGCAGAAGTGCTATGTCGTGTACATAGGGAAGGTTCCTGGAGTGTAAGATGAGTGGCCCGAGTGTCAGGCTCAAATGGAGTGGTTCTCGGGCGCCAGCCATAAACTGTTAGATAGTAGACAAGAAAAAGAAGCTAGTTACTTGAGGTTCATGCTCGCACGAGAGAGGAGTCGAAACCGCCTCCTCATGTACTGCATAGTTCCGCTCTAACTCATAGTGATAGCTCTTTTGTTCTATATCATTGTTTTGATGGATGACGATGTGGTTGCAAGTATTACATGTCATAACTTGTATCGCTATTTCAAGATGATGACGAGAGACATCATTTGTGTTGAATGATGATTATGATGATGACATGATTTGATAAGACTATTTGTATGTGTATGATATGACTAGATTTGTATGTGTATGATGTGATAGAAACTATTGTATTAAACCTGTATAAATAAAAAGGAAATATGCAGCAGTTTTTTTCCAGAAACTAATAATAGTAGCGCGGGGTATGTTTTTGCACTTAGCAGTAGTGGCTTTAAATTGAGGCTCTGCAGCTATTAGCAGTAGCGCGGGCCAACACATGATACTGTTAAAAATTAGCTATAGCGCCGTAGCAGTAGCGCGGTGGCCCGTGCTACTGCTAGGCCTTTCACCCGCGCAACTGCTAGGCTTTTCCATATTAGTGCAGATAACAAACTCATATAAGATCGATGCTATGCCTAAGCAAGCACAAATAAAAAGCCCAAGCGATCGAATCCACGATCAACAAACTACTAGGAAAATCATATCCGCACCAACCATCTCATGAAATCACATGGAGATCAAGGTTCTTCAAGAGCAACGCCTTTAGATACGGAGTGACACTCGAGCGCCGCAGTCACCGAATCCGACCACCAAATGTCAGAGTCTAGATTATACTCCGATGAATCAGCCCGAGCAATACATTCAATAAGGTAAGATGCAAAAACATCGCTATTGTCACGCACAACCAACTCGGGTCACACCTATGTTTTGAATCTGCATCTCCATGATTCAATATGTGTGTATAATGAATGTAATAATGTCTTATATTATGGGGCAGAGGGAGTACATTCTATTTACCAATAAACCAAAATCTAAAAACCGATCTACCCTAAAAAACATGCTGTCTATCCTAAAAGCTCTAAAAGAACATCTTATATCTTATATATATATATATATGTATATGTCTGTGTGTGTGTTTGTGTGTGTGTGTGTGTGTGCGGGTGTGTTTTTGTGTGTGTGTGTGCATCTCTGACAGGTATATAGATCAACGATGGCGAGGAAGTGGTATGCCGTGTATGTAGGGCATGTTTCGGGTGTGTATGATGAGTGGCCAGAGTGTCGGGGCCAAGTCTTTAGCTTCTCCGGCGGAAGCCAGAAAGGGTTTGGTAGAATAAGACACTAGAGGGTGTTATCATATATATAGGGTGGGTCTATTATGATAACAACCTCTAGTGTCTTATTCTGCTAACACGTGGGCTTATTCTGCTAACAGTTGTGGACTACAGAGACGCACCGAACGAGCCGTCCACCCTACACTGACCGAACCACAGTCGAGCAACAAAACACACCCCATGCCCCCACCTTCACCACCATCACCCCACCTGACGAACCCCCACCAACTACCACCTCCCTCTACCTACCTCAGGCGCCGCCACCGGCCACCAACCCATCCATTGGCGCTGCTGGAGCTCATATAGGGCCCGGATCCGTGACCTCCCGCGCGTGGTGTTCGGACGCGAGGGCCAGCGAGGTCCATGCCGTGCTGGGCTCCTCCTCCAGCGCCCAAATCCACCTTCTTCACCTCTGGCCGCCCTACCTCCATGAGCCGCCCATCCTCCCAGCGCCTTGCCGCCGCCTCGGCCTCTCTTCCCGCAATGCATCCTCCCCCACCCCACCTCACCCCCACTGGACCGCATCTCCACTTACCTCCGCACCTCCGGGCGCACCTCCTTTCCCTCCTCAATCCCCTCGCAGGCCCCGGATCCAGGTGAGGTAGAGGAGCGCCGTCGCACCTCCTTCCCCTTCCCCGGGCCTCGCCGACCCTTCCCTCGCCCCGATCTGCAACGACCTGGACGACCGGCAGTAGGGCACGCCACCCTTCCCCTCCCCTCGAATTTTTGGGGCGCCGACGACCCAGCGCGGTATCCCGCGGTCGGGATTGGGGGTGGAGGCCGCTGCCGATCCCCTGCTGGATCTCTTTCCAACAATATTCGACGACCTCCCCCTCGATCTGGCGTCCCATCGTCAACGCCTCTGTTGTCCCACGTTGCCACCTCGACCGAGCCGCCGTCCACACATCTGATTGGTCCTAGTGGACGCCGGCCACCACGGCATCTGGACGGACCCCCTCCTCTCCTCACTCTTCTCCATGGACGGTTGCGCACAGTCACCATCTCCAGCGCGCGATTTCAACAGAAGGAGCCCGGGGAGTGCCTCTCTCTCACCACTGTGGGGTTCCCAACAAAAGGGCTTGCAGTTTACAGAACATTTTTTGTGTATTTTTCCAGATTATTGCTGTTGATTTGAGTGAATTCAGTTTCTAATGAAATTTGTTAATTCTGTCAGTGTAGTTCGGCTGGCGCCGGCATGAGGTTCACATCTACATGGTAGCTTGGACGACTTGGCGTTGCACGTCGTCATTTGTTGTGGTGCCATGCGGGTGTGTGCGGCGTGCAACTCGGAGCAAGCAGGCATGCAGTTTAGACCGTTGTTTGTGGATTTTTTTGTCTGTCAAATGTATCCGGTTGGGATATAATGTATTGTGTGTAAAAACTATTTGTTGAGAAGTTTATTTCAACAAGCATTAAATAGTTCATTTTCGAGAGAAAAATGTGTTGATGCAGCCCACTTCGAGGAGTCTTGTGGTTCATTGCATTCAACGAGGAGTCTTGATGTCTCATGCAGTTTGCTATAAAACTAATAGATGTGGCTTTGAAGCTCACTTTGTTGTCTCATGCAGTTTGCTATAAAACTCTTCGTAGTTCACTTGTCCCACATGTAAAACAGGGAAAATAATATCTCAAAGAAGCTCGCTTCTATATTGGATGTAGTTCACTCGCTCAGTCCCTGTGGTCCACTTGTTTGGTCAATGCACGTAAAAAATTAGTAAGTATGAAAAAAGACAACAAAAACTCACGAGGTTCGCTTTTGGTGGTATTGCGATTCACTTTCGGTAGTGTTGCGGTCCACTCTCGTTTAAAAAATGTTGAAAAAAGAGACAAAAAAAACTTGTGCGAGAAAGTTTACGTCCGACGAAAAGAAATCATGAAGTTCACTTGACTGTCTGTTGCAGTGCGGTTTTCAGTTTGAAGCAGTGCGTTCTTCTGTCCGACGAAGATTTAGTGTCGCGAAAAAACAGAGTGTCCATTTTTCGTTAATTTTGAAACTGCTCTTAAATAGTAAGGAATTAGAGAGTGTGTTCTACATGAAAAGGTTGCGTCTCGTCGATATCTTTCCAACGGCGTATGATTTGAATTATTCTGACCAGCCGTTCGTAAAAATTTCGCGAAAAAACAGCCGCTACCTCTCGAAGTCAGCCGCACGATTTTCAAAATTAACTAAAAATTGTAAGGAATCTTAAAACCATTTCAACATATGAAAGTTGCGCCTTGTCCGTAGCTTTCCAACGGCGTATCATATGTCTCGTTTTCACAAACGGTTAGAAAACTGGAGCAAAAACAGTACCGAAAATTTCAAAAAATTTGAAAAACAGAGTTCCGCGATTTAGTAAATTTGAAACTGCTCTTAAACCGTAATGAATTAGAGAAAGATTTATATATGAAAAAGATGCGCCTCGACGATATCTATCCAATGGCGTATCGTTTTCTTCGTTCTGACGAGCGGTTTAGAAGAAATCGTGAAAAAACACTCGCTGCCACTCGTCATGGGACGCACCAATTTCAAAACTGCTCTTAAACCGTGTGGAATCACGAAAAGTGTTCAACATGTCGAAGTTGCGCCTAATCCATAGCTTTTCAACGGTATATTACACGCCTCCTTCCGATAAATGGTTAAGAAACTAGAGTGAAAACACTACCGAAAAATCAACGCGTGCAATTTTTTCCGACGAGAAGTTCACTAGTCTCTATTGCAGTGCTCGTGGTCAAAATGATGCGGTGCGCTTCTGTTGAACGTGCAGTGCCGAAGTGGTGTGCAGAATAGTTATTCTGCTAATATTAGCAGAATAGACTGTCTGTATATATATATATATATATATATATAGACACACACACACACACTAATTCGAGGCACCTTTCAAGCTTTCTAATTAATCCACATCATCATAATTAATTATGCCATTAGATTATAAAATTAATGTCTAAGATAAGAAGAAAACTTGCGTAACATAGATGTTTCCGACTGTCCAAAATAATACATATGACACGGCCGATGTTTTCAAACAAAAAATAATCATCTGTTCCTTTAAAACAAATGATATAGACTCCTTCCATAATATAACTCTATAGGATCCATGAGACATGTTTTTTTTTGACATGCAGGATCCGTCAAACTCTTGTGCAATTAAAACGAATTACATGTAAAAAAAAGAACTGCATCGCTCCTTACAAAAGAGAGAGAATATCTACCTCAGCTCGTGTAAGTTATTTAGGCAACTCGGCTTCTATGGTCTATTGAAAAATCTGACACGACCAGTTTATATGAAATTGTGGAGAATAATTTGGTGCATCGATAATTGATTGATCGTGCACTAGGCAAATATATATAGGTACAGGGGGTGCGACCGGTATCGTGTCTCCTAAGATACACGTACACACAGAGGGAGACCGGCGCTACCAGTACTACATACGAAACCCAGACCTACGTAC
>NC_041381.1:3232606-3236053 GCF_002162155.2 Triticum dicoccoides
CCGAAAGCCCGCGAATGTCGAGGTGGGCAGTCCCTTGGTCATAACATCGGCGAACTGCTGATCGGTGGGCACATGTAGAAATCAAACACAACCAAGTGTGACGTGCTCCCTGACGAAGTGAATGTTGAGCTCAATATGCTTCGTCCGTCGGTGATGGACAGGGTTGGCCGCGAGGTACACCGCGGAGATGTTGTCACAGTAGACAAGCGTAGCCTTGGTGACCTCACATAGCAACTCCTGAAGTAGCTGTCGGAGCCAAGAACACTCCGCGACGGCATTGGCCACAACCCTGTACTCAGCCTCGGCGCTCAATCGTGAGACCGTGGGTTGTCGTTTAAACGACCACAAAATCAAAGAGGGGCCAAGGTAGACGCAGTAGCCGGAAGTGGAGAGTCGAGTGTCGGGACACCCAGCCCAGTCGGCGTCGGATTAGGCGACAAGGCTGGTGTCAGGTGATGCCGAGGGTGAGATCCATAGCTATGGTGCCACGTATGTACTGGAGAATATGTTTCACCATAGCCGAATGAGTATCACGAGGAGCATGCATGTGAAGGCACACCTGCTGGACAGCGTACTGAATGTTCGGACGAGTCAGCGTGAGAAACTGAAGAGCACCCGTGATCGAGCGGTGGAAGGGACCGTCGAATGCCGGAGAACCTTCGACGGCGGACACCTTCGCCTTCGTGTCGACAGGAGTAGGAGCAGGCTTGAAGTTAAGCATGCCCGCTCGCTCCATAAGCTCGGAGGCATACTTCTGCTGGTGCAGAAAGAAGCCAGTGGCCCAGGAACAACCTCGATGCCGAGGAATTAGTGGAGAGCCCCAAAGTCCTTGAGGGCAAACTCGGTGCCGAGGCGAGGTGTGATCTGCTGAAGTAGCGCTGGGGAGGACGCAGTCAGGAGGATGTCGTCTATGTAGAGGAGAAGGTACGCGGTGGCGATGCCCTCGTGATACACAAACAGGGAGGCATCGGACCATGTGGACCGGAACCCCTGCGGCTGAAGGAAGGTCGCGATCCACCGGTACAAGGCCCAAGGCGCCTACTTCAACCCGTAGTGAGAACGGGAGAGCAAGCACACGTGGTCCGGATAGTCGGTGTCGACGAAACCAGTAGGCTGCTGACAGAACACCTGCTCGTTGAGATGGCCATGCAGAAAAGCATTGGACACGTCGAGCTGGTGAACATGCCAGGCTCCAGAAACAACAAGATGGAGAACAACGAGAATTGTGCCCGGTTTGACAACCGGGGCGAAGGTGTCGGTGAAGTCCATGCCGGCGCGCTGGCGGAAGCCGCGCATGACGCAAAGCGCCTTGTAGTGCTCGAGAGAGCCATCGGGGCGAGTCTTGTGGAAGAAGACCCACTTGCCAGTGATAACATTGGCCGGGGGAGTCCGCAGGACATGCTACCACGTACGATTGCGCTGTAGGGCATCAAACTCCTCACGCATCGCAGCTAGCCAGTTCGGATCCCAAAGGGCTGCGCGAGCGGAGATGGGGAGCCGAGACGGCGCTGAGGTAGATGCAGCACACGCATACTCCTCCGACAGATAGCGCATGCTAGGACGAAGTGTCCCAGTCCGAGCCCGAGTGACCACACCGGTTAGGGGTGCGGCCGTGGCGACGGGGGCCACGGAGGGGGCCATGGCGACGGGGGCGGCCGAGGAGGCCACGATGACGGGGGCCACAGCAGGGGCCTCGGCGACCGGGGCCGCGGTGGGGGCCGTGGCGACAGTGGCTGCCGCCGCGGGGAGCGCGGGCAGGGCCGAGCCCAGTGCATGGATAGGCGTCCGCCGGAGGTGGAGGCAGGGGTAAACCGCGCCGCGGGAAACACTGAAGGTGATGGTACCTACTGAAACAGGAACACTAGCTCATCAAAGTAGACATGCCGCGAAGTGAAAACGTGGTGGGACACTGGATCATAGCATCGGTAACCTTTGGTGTCGGGAGGATAACCATGGAAGATGCAAGGAAGCGACATGGAGCGAGTTTGTGAAGAGCAGTGGATGCGGTGCTAGGATAATAGAGACACCCGAAGATGTGAAGACCTTCATAAGATGGAAACACACCGAAGAGGAGCTGGTGAGGAGTGTAGTTCTAGCGGGAATGACACGGGCGAATGTTAATAAGGAGGCTGGCGGTTGCGAGCGCGTCCGGCCAGAACCAAGTAGGCACGTAGGAGTGGAAGAGTAATGTGCGGACACAATCATTAAGAGTGCGAATGGTGAGCTCAGCGTGACCATTCTGCTATGACGTGTAGGGACAAGTAAGGCGAAATATGGTGTCGTGGGACGCAAGAAGACTGCGGACGGCGATGTTGTCAAACTCCTTGTCGTTGTCAGTTTGCAAGGCAACAATAGGACGACCGAACTGTGTGGTGACATATGAATAAAAGGCACACACTATGGAAAGAGCATCGGACTTGCGATGGAGAGGGAATGTCCACACATAATGAGAAAAATTATCCAATATCACCAAATAGTATAAGAAGCCCTTGTTGCTCGCAACCGGGAACGTCCAAACATCACTATGCAATAACTGAAACGGAAAGGTGAAATGTTTGTAGACTTGCTAAAGGGAAGATGAACGTCCTTGCCAAGACGGCAAGCCTCACAAGTGTGGTCATCAACCTTATTACATGAGAAAGAAAAACTCTGAAGAATCTGACGCATAACGGTGGAGTTGGGATGACCGAGGCGGGCATGCCAAAGATCGACACTAGCGGCGAAGGCGGCGGGACGAGGGTTGGTGGTGGCTCCGGAGGGATGCACCGGGTAAAGCTCGTCTGGGTTGTGACATCGTTGGAGTACCACCCGTGTACGGGCGTCCTTCGCAGAAAAATCGATGTCGTCAAATTCAAGAGTGATAGGATTCTCACGAGCAAGGCGACGAACAAAAATGGGATTAGTGACTAAGTCAAGGGACACAAGAACATTAGACATATTGACAGGAGTAGAAGTATAGGAAAATGACATATGACCTACATGTGTAATGGGTAGGGAGGAACCGTTACCAACGGTGATGCGTGTGGGCGTATGAACGGGAGTGGAAGACGTGATGTTATCGGGTTGAGCAGTCATGTGAGCGGTGGCGCCCGAGTCCATGTACCAGTCACCTCCGCCACCATAGTTACTTGGTGACGGAGCGGACTGCAGAGTAGCGAGGAGGGCCGGATCCCACGGCGGCGGCACCTGGGGAGGGAGAAACCCTCCGTAGGCCGGCACGGTGCAGTAGGCAGGCGCAGGCGCGGGCGCGGGCGCAGGCGCGGCGCCATAGCCGCTCTAGGGGGTCGCGTTCTGCGCGATGAAGAGCGCCTAGTGCGTCGCTGGACGAGCCCAAGGATGCCCGCAGCGGAAGCCCGCGAGACCGGCATCGAGTACGCGTGTACGACGACAGTCCACGGGTTGGTGCCGTAAGTCCAGGACGGGGTGGCCTGCTGCTGTTGCTGCTGA
>NC_041381.1:3236390-3237763 GCF_002162155.2 Triticum dicoccoides
CCCGCCACCCTGCTGCGGCTGCTGGGGGGCAGCGGGTGGCGTGGGCGGGAGGGGTTAGAACCTCGGAGGCGCGGGGGCCGCCGGCTGGTGATAGGGCGCAGGCACGGGCGGGGTGGCCGTTGGTGGGGCGCCACGCGAGGAGGAGGTCGTCATCAACCTTTGCACCAATGTCAAGCAGCTCGTCCACCAATGTCTTCAGGCGGCGGCAATAGTCATTGATAGACTGATCATCCTGTTGATAGTCAAAAAATTCCTGCTACAAAAGAACGCGGCGCTGAAGCTTGTTGTCTGTAAAGAGGCCGTTGGGCTTGACCCACACGGCGTGGGCGTCATCACCATTGCTTACGACCGTGTGAAATAGGTCCATCAAGATCATGGTGAAGAACCACCGGATGAGCGTGGTGTCGATCGCGGTCCACTCGGAGTCGCTCACCATGGCGCCGGAGTCGACGGAGCGGTCAACGTGATCCACGAGATTTTTCTCACGGAAGAGCAATAAGAAGTATGTCTTCCACGCGAAGTACGTGGCGTCGGTGGCATCGAGGACGATAGGGACGCGGTCGTGGATGTTGATGTCAAGGATGTCAGCGGGATCCGGCCCGGCGAAGGGATTGCGGCGGTATGGCGCGGCGCGAGTGATGTGGGAGTCGGTTGGTGCAGCGATCGGTTGCAGGCGCGGTGTAGCTGGCTGGCAGCGGCTTGGCGAAACCAGACGAAGCGGGTGGCGGCAGTTAGCGACTGAGTTGGCAGGACGCGGGGCGAAACTGGCTAGCGAGCGCTGCAGCCGATAGAAGTGGGCTGGCGGCGGCTAGCGAGCGAGCTGGCGACTTGGCGTGACGCTGGGCGAGGCAGGCTAGCGGGATCTGGAGACGCGGCGTGCCTGAACGGTGATGCGGCGTGCGGGATCGGGAGATAATGTGTAGCCCGAAGCGGCGATGCGGGATTGCGCGGGCATGCAGCTTGGGAAGGAGAGCGCAGCGCAGGGAGGAGAGCACGACGCAGGGGAGCGGCGACGGCGACTGGAGATGGCAGCGGCGATGGCGGCCCTAGGCAGCGGCGTCTAGGGTTAGGCGGAAGCAGTAGGGGATCAACTTGCGATAGATACCATGTGAAGAATGATTTGGTGCGTCGATAATTGATTGATCGTACACTAGTCACATATATATAGGTACAGGGGTGCGACCGGTATCGTGTGTCCCAAGATACACATACATACAGAGGGAGACCGACACTACAGATACTGCAATTGAAACCCAGACCTACATACATGTACACATGTTGAACAGAAACAAAACAAAAAAAAAAAGGTATCCATCCGTCCTTTAAAAAGACAGTCTCCGTCTCAAACAAAAAAAAGGACTCCTTACATAACA
>NC_041381.1:3237951-3251048 GCF_002162155.2 Triticum dicoccoides
AAAAGATAAAACATGTCCACTGGCTCCGGTAAAAAAAAATTTAGGCAACCACGGCCCCTATATATGGACGGATCTTTCAAGCCTTCTTACTAATCAGACCACTGAATTGTAAATTTATATGCAATAAAAAGAAAACTTGCTAAACATAGATGTCTTGTCAAAAAGATGTCATGTGATACGTCTAACGTTGCCAAAAAAGCATCCGTACGTTGCTTTTCCTTAACCAGAAAAGGTAGCGTCTTTCAAAACCCGCTTCCGGCAAAAGGAAAAAAAAAACAGAATCCAGTTGATGACCCGTGAAACTCCATAAATTAAATCTTTTGTCGACCGATTTTAAAAGGAAAAACATCTCGCTCGATTCCTCTACATGGCCGCATCCGCTTCAATCTTGCTCTCCTACATGTGGCTGGTGGTCGCCATTTCTCTTACCGAAGGATATACCCCCATCACCATCAATTGCGCAGGGCCAACAACAAAAACCGCAAAGGAACCTGAAGACAGGTGCTACGAGGTATGATGCAAGATCGACTGCAACCCCAAGCGGCGATCGATCTTCCACATTGTTAGTGTCGCCCGGTATCTTTCCATCCACCCTGGGCATCAAAGTTCACTCTATTTTATATACAAAAAGGCCAACTATCAAGTACAACCTCTAATAAGTTCTTCTTGGATTCATGTTCCAAGAGGACTATGATCCAATCATAATAATGTATTAAGGCGCAGATTGCTAACACATATCTGCAAATATAGTGCGTGTGCATGTCTTTATTTTGGTCTTAGAAAAAAGAGAAAAATAGCTATTCAAGCTATTTTAAATACATATAAATTACTGAACTAACAAGAAAATATAGATGTATCATGCGCTACTAAGATCTCATTTTTTTCCCATGGTAATATGTTTCTCATTTATAACATAAGGATCATGCTACAAGCCACGTACCTAACAACCTGGTAAAACTGAACAAATAGCAAGTGCACGGGTTAACGGCTAGTGAACCTAACTAGCCTAACTCCACACAAAAACCTACCGAGACCAAGAACGGAGCGGCTCATTACTTCATAGAGCTGCTGGCGTCCCACATGACCTCAAGTTCCCCATCGATCCTAGTTCGTCGTCGGCCTGCCTGGACCATCGGAGGACTCATCCCGGGATACTCCACGTGTAAAGATAACTGATACGGTCATTTTGGTGCACGGCGTGAGCTCACCTAATTTTGCAGCTTCTATTTAAACATTCTATGTACTGTAGCTTTTTAGCAGTTGCAGGGTTGGCAAGTTAATTGTGTAGTCTTCTATATAATACCATGCCTGAACACATATGCACTCATCAACAGTCACCACACACGACATCGGCACACTCAGCTGGGAGGCTGGTACACGGTCTAGAGAGCCACACGATGGAGGCGCCGTTTGAGACGGTTGACAAGTTCGAGTCGTCGGACAGTAGCACGCTAGCCGTGGCTTCGGATCTGGTCGGGACACTGTTGCGGTCACGCAGCTCGTTCCCATACTACGCGCTGGTGGCGTTTGAGGCCCACGGCTTAGCAAGGCTGCTGCTCCTGTTACTCCTCGCGCCTCTCGCGGTGGCGCTGGAGTATGCCGTTTCGGAGGATGCCGGAGTGAAGGTGCTCGTCTTCGCAACCACGGCAGGCGTGCGGATGTCGGTAATTGAGTCAGCTGCGCGCGCCGTTCTGCCGCACTTCTTTGCTACCGATGTCCATCCGGGATCATGGAGAGTGTTTTCGGCATGCGCGCGGCAACGCGTCGTGCTCACGGCCATGCCGCGGGTCATGGTGGAGCCGTTCCTCAAGGAGTGCCTTGGCGCCGACACTGTGGTGGGCACCGAGCTCTCCACATGGCGTGGGCTGGCCACAGGGATGGTGGACGCCCACCGTGGGGTGCTTGCCGGAACCCGCAAAGCCGAGGCATTGCGGCAGATCTTCCACGACGGTGATATGCCAGACGTCGGTCTTGCCAACCACGGCTCCGACCACCCATTCCTTAGCATATGCAAGGTTAGTTACCACACAAAAGATTTATTTTGAAGTCAACCTGTGTTGTGCTATTCTGCACTAGCAAATAATTAAAAATCACAAAAAGAAAGTTAGACATATACAGAGATACAGCCGGATCCGTATGTGATCGTTTCTCACTCGTGCGGACTACATGGAGCTTATGGTTATTGGCTTCAAACGTTGGAGACGGAAGTACGGCTATCTTCAGCCGATTTGGATGGCGAACTATTAGTAGGCTAGGTGTGTAAGCATCGTAACCTGTTCTTTATCACGGGATGTGTTGTTTCACAGATTTTTTCTAATTTTGGCTCAGTTTTTGCGCATGCATCGACTGATGCAGAGGCCAGAGGTAGTCATCCTTTTCTGAAAAAATTAAAGTTAGACAAAATTAGCAAATTTTTTGATACAAGAAGAAAATAGTTAGACATGTAGAGAAAATAGTTAGATAGACGGAAATAAGTGGACAGCCAATAAAATAAAAATAATAGTAGAAAGAAAACTTTTGTTAGACACCAAAGAAAAATCATTAGCCACTAGAAATATGGTTAGGCACCAAGGTCTAGAATTAGTTATTCTAGTTCTATTTAAGGCTATGAGTAACAACCACTGCGATATGTCCACGCTCTTGTGAAATAATAGTGACACAACAATTTGAATTCCTCCAAATATTTGAATTCGAGTTACATATGAAAATTCCAAATAGTATTTGGTTGTATTCCGTAGTAATCATGGTAAGCGCGTTTTTCGGCCCCCGCGGCAATTTTCTTGTGTCCGGTAGCCAAAACCTTGCGTGGCTTACAGATAGAACCGTGCCGATCAAAACAACTTTGACATTGTCAAAACTGCTTTCTCAGGAGAAACTTCAGTAAAAACAATTGAAGAGCATAAGTAACTAGTTGGAGATTTGGATACAAATTTAAAATGGTGCCGGTAACTAGAAGAACACATGGACACATTCACCATTGGATGATCAATTTTTTTCCTCCGATTCATATTAATTGACCCACACTTAATACAACTTCCGTACACAAAGTTGTATGTGACCGAAGGAAGTACTCCATCCGTTCCTAAATATAAGTCTTTTTAAAGATTTCAATATGGAGTCCATACTGACCAAAATGAGTGAATCTACAGTCTAAACCAATTTCTTATAGTCGCATGTAGTTCATAGTAAAATCACTAGAAAGACTAATATTTAATATTTAGGAAGGGAGGGTGTACTACTATTATACCTGACTGATGCGGAATCGTGGTTACTTTGGTAATCAGAATACAGATTTTCTTTTATAGAACTGTTGAATAATACTCCTACCACGACCTTCTAATAAAATGGCAATGAGGATGTACTGCGCATTGTGATCAGTGGGGATGTGTTGCCTCTTTAAGAGCATCTTCAACAGGAGATGCGCGCACGGGGTATATTCGCTTTTTAGAGCGCGCGGCCCGGTTTCGCGCGCTCCGGCGGTGGCGGCAAACTAGCACGCGCGGGAAAAGGCGGCAACTTGTGAGCTAGATTTGGCGCGCCTCTTCGCGCGCGTCTATAAAATTACAGTGTCCTCTGCCGCTCTCTCTCACTCTCTCCACTGCTTTTTCTCCTCGCCACCAACACGTCACCACCGCGCCACCATGCCGCCTCGCCGCCGGGGAGATTCCTGCTACCGCGGCGTCCGCGTGCATCCGTCCGGCACCTATTCCGCCTCGATTCAGTCGGGCGGTGGCGTGCGCCGCGGCCACGAAACCTTCGACACCGCCCAGGATGGCGCCCGCGCGTACGACGCTGCGGCGTGGCGCCTCCGGCGATCCTGTTGGGACATGAACTTCATCGCCATGACGACACGGGAGCGGGCACAGGAGTTGGCGCCTTTCCCGCGGCTTAACACCGACGAGGATCGTCGCAAACACCGGAGGCGGGAGCGCCGTCTTAGCCTGGCCAAGATGGACGAGGAAGCCATGGCGCTGTGGAGGCAACGCTTCCCGCAAGACATCATCAACGAAGAACAGTTCTGCGCCGAGAGGAGGGCGGAGAGGGAGGAGAGGAGGAAGGAGCGAGCTGCCTATCGCGAGGACAAGCGAACGTGGAAGGCGGTCGCTAAATACAACATGGCGCTAGGAGATGCGTCGTCCTGGGAGTCCCGCGATGAACGGTTCCTTGACGCCTATGCTCAGACGTCGGAGGAGGACATCACCGAGGCAGAGTCCTAGTCTGAGAAGAAGTAATAGTAGTTTTATTTTGTATCGTAGAAGCAGGCTATGTGGACGTAGTAGAACTATATATCGTTGAAGAAGCCTAGATGTACGCATTTTGTATCGTAGAAGAACGGCATACTTTAATAATTTATGATGATCTCTCCAAACAGGCACAAGCTTATCGCCTAATGTCCCTTCTATTAAGTCCCGGCCGTGAGGCTTATCCAGGGGATGTTTTTTATTTGCATTCACGCCTTTTAGAAAGAGCCGCGAAATTAAATTCTCTTTTAGGCGAAGGAAGTATGACCGCTTTACCAATAGTTGAGACTCAATCTGGAGACGTTTCTGCCTATATTCCTACTAATGTAATCTCCATTACAGATGGACAAATATTCTCATCTGCGGATCTATTCCATGCCGGAATTCGACCCGCTATTAATGTGGTGTTGCGAACTTTCTTCATATTTGTATGCTATGATCGTCTCAAGAAATAAAATATAGCGCGCTTGCTGGAGCGGCTAGGCCGCGCTTTATTTTGCGGCGGCCGCTGGAGCCAGCACAGCGCCGCGCGCAAAACACGACTCGCGCGGCACGGTATTCTCATTTTTAGCGCGCTGCGCGTTGCGCACCAGTTGAAGATGCTCTAAGCAAATTGAACATTGCATTAAATAGTTGTGATAAATAGCGGGCTATGCTAGATAGTTGTTGTCCTCCGAATAAGCTATAGAAGGCTATTTCAGAACTTTTTCAGACAATTATACATTTAATTTTATACCATATCATTTGGCGGTGTGCTGCACAAACCGCTATAGCAAGGCTAGAGCTGGGTTATGGTCGGCTAGTTAAAACATGCATCAGAAGTCAGATTTTTTTACAACTACCGCACATTTTAAACCATAATGTTCAACATCGAACCAGTGCATTGACTATTAGCAATCCTTTTCCTGAATCAAAATAACTAGTCCTAGCAAGCCTAGATTAGACAATTACTTTACCTTGTGGCGGTGTGGTATTGCAGGCAGCATACATCTTAAAGGCGGCTCCAGTGGAGGCCGTGAACATGAACCAGCTGCGGAAACCGGTCATCTTCCACGACGGCCGCCTCGTGCCCCATCCAACCCCTCTCGTCGCTCTACTCATCCTGCTGTGGTTCCCGGTCGGATTCATGCTCGCCTGCCTCCGCATCGCTGCCGGCGCTCTACTACCCATGTCATGGGTCTACTATGCTTTCTGGGCGCTGGGCGTGCGCGTGGTAGTCAGAGGCACGCCCCCATTACAGGCGCGCCGTTCGACGGGGCGCAAGGGGGTGCTGTTTGTTATGTCGCACCGTACGCTGCTTGACCCAATCTTCCTCTCGGCTGCTATCGGCCGGCCGGTTGCGGCTGTCACCTATTCGCTCTCTCGGCTCTCTGAATTCCTGTCGCCGATCAGGACAGTACAACTCAGCCGCAATCGTGCAACAGATGCCGCCATGATCAAGAGGCTCATAGCGGATGGCGACCTCGCCATTTGCCCCGAGGGGACGACATGCCGGGAACCCTTCCTTTTGAGGTTCTCAGCGTTATTCGCTGAGCTTACCGACGAGGTGGTGCCGGTGGCGATAGAGGCCCATATGGGTATGTTCCACGGCACGTCCGCGAGGGGTTGGAAGGTTATGGATCCCTTCTACTTCTTCATGAACCCATGTCCAATGTACACGGTAACATTCCTGAGCAAGCTACCCACGGAGCATACATGTGGCGGCGGAGGCAAGTCCAGCCACGAGGTGGCCAACTACATACAACAGCTCATTGGTGCCACACTCTCCTATGAGTGCACAAGCCTCACAAGGAAGGACAAGTACATGGAACTCGCAGGCAATGAAGGCGTCACCGCTGTCAAGTCACCGACACTGCCTGACAGTTATGGCGTCGTTGCTGTCAATCCTGAAGAGCGTCGTAAGAGGTCTTGCATTTATTTGGTCTATAAACCTCAATTTTAAATTGTTAATACTTACTCGTAATATGTACTAAAATAATTCCTCGCACTCTTTAGTACACAAGTCCCATAAAAATATGTACTCCAAGCCTGTCATAAGGGAGTATGATAGACCTCTATCATGCTTGTCTCGGACTCAGTAGTATCGTACGTATCATAGTCTCGCAATTTATGTATTTGTACAATCTTAATATAAACCTGCGTACAAGTTGTATTTGTCATCATTTTTTTGTAGTTTTACGTGTTATCATATGGTATTATAGCTGATACTGGTATAACCTCACTCTCCTTTTTTTAAGAAAATCATGGGGATCTCTGCCTGAAATTTATTTTCGACAAAGGGAATATATTAATATTACAAAGATACCAATTACACCTAGCCTGTGTACAAACCACGGTTTTGGGTACCGAGCGAAATTCCGAGCTCTCGCGCGGTTACCGCGTTTACCGCACCCCCTCGAGAAACACGCATACCCAGCAAAAAATCTCGAATGATTTGAAAATTTTGAATTTAAACGCTCACAGTATAGTTATAAGAAAGGCCATCTCTTGTTCATCCACAGACCTGTTGGTCGCCTAGTGGTAAAGCTAACCTTTCGTGATCAGGTAGATGCGGGTTCGAATCTTGGCTTACTCATTTTTAATTTCTTTTTGAGGATGCGAAGCTTTAAAAAAGTTAGGAGTAATCTTGGCTGACTCAGTTTTAATTTCTTTTTGAGGATGCGAAGCTTTAAAAAAGATGCTAAATTGTGGGTCGACTAGGAGTCGAACTCACCACGTCTGCGCATGTAATCGCTGCGGTTGGATAGCCACTAGGCCAGGGATAGGTCATTGATAATTATGACTGATAAGCGTATCTATATGTACTTCAAAAAATTTGAATTCAAAATTTGATTTTAAATTTCGTCCGATTTTTTTCCGGAATTTCGTGGTTACCTTGGTAACCGCAAATTCCGGTGCCCCACGAGAAAAAAGCTCCGTTTGGGATCGAAAACCTTGGTACAAACAAGATGACCAAAAGTATCAAAAATAAACACATCCAATGTCCCGGTTGCTGACACCAACTGAGACTAAAAGGCTCCCATGTATCAGCAGCAGCTAGGCGCTGTTCTTTTTTTAAGGAGGGGTTTAGGGGTTTTATATTGTGTTTCCCCCTTTCTTTTTGTGTCCATCGATCATCTTTGGTTCCTTCACTAGTGCAGAACCGACCTTTAGTGCCGGTTCGTAACGGCCTTTAGTGCAGGTTTGCCAACCGGCACTATAGAGTTGGGACTAAAGCCCCCCCCCCTCCCTTTAGTGCCGGTTCGTCACGAACCGGCGCTAAAGTGACACCACGTGGCACGAGCCAGACTCGTGTGCGCGTAGGACATTAGTACCGGTTGGTAACACCAACCGGTACTAAATGTTTTGGGTTTTTTTGCTTTATTTTCCATTCCATTTTTTTGTTTGCTAGTATTTCACGATACTACAAATTGTACACGTTATGCATATATATAAATAGATTTTCTCGTACGTATAGAACCACATATATATATATCATCGGATGTCTTACAACCAACATCATTATTCACACATACACATGTATATTCATATACAATTTCTCCTACATATGTTGCCTTGGTGCCTCCGGAGCACGATGACAAGTGGTTCATGGGGGCGGTAGTGGGTAATAGTATTCTCCTTTGGGATTTATGACCTGGTCGAGCAAAAATCCAGATATTTCCTCTTGAAGTGCTAGTATACGGGTAGGAGCTTATCCCACACCTCTCTGAACTGTTAAGAAGGAGATCAATATGCATGTGTGTTAGTTGTGTGACTAGATATCGATAATGGTGTGAATACTGTTCTGACAAACGTACCTAGTCTTCTCTATCAGATCTGCTCCTTTTGGACGTCATCATGCGAATGTTCTCGCATACGTAGAATGCACACAGATTATTCCCCGACGCCTGCTTCAGGGCCATTATGAGAATGGAATTGAATCAGATAATGATTAATCAAGCATGATAATTAATTAATGATATTGAAACAAGAATTAAAGAGATGGTAGCTAGCTAGTACTACTTAATTACTTACCTTTGGTCGATGCCAAAACAACTTTTATTTCCATTCGCCTGGAGTCACCTTGATGAACTTTGCCATGCCCTGCCCGCCGGCAAAGAAAATTAATAAAGGGGTTATTAAATAGTTCATATTAGGAAATGATGAACCAATAATAGGCCGAGATATATATAGTTAATAATGATTGAAATTACCTGTTGACTATCCCCTTTACGATGGTGAAGTCACTTTCTTCTTTAGTTAGTGAGTCCAGTAATTCAAGTTTTCCTTCCTCAACTTGAATGTCTATCAAGACCCAGTGCCAACTGCATGCGGACACGTTTGCATGTCTTAAATATGCGGGCATGTGCATAAAATTAATCAACTACCGTAAACCGTATATACTTAATTATTAACATCTAGCTAGCTAGTAAGAAAAAGTAGAATTTGTAGTACAAAACAGTGTGACTCACGGGAAGTTGTAAGGAAGTAGTCTATCTTCATTGCTATTGAGGCTCTTCAAGAACTCTACCATACTTTTCTCTACACCTGCTTGATAAAATGGAAACTTTCATATGTTCTAATTAATGGTATTTGGGTCAATGAACCCAATGCCATAGCGTCCAGATTTTTTCATTTCATACATCTTCATCCTGCATATAATACCACAGAAAAGAATATAGTGAGGATAATTACATGTAATGATTGATCAAAATTATCACTACATAATTAGCTTGAGACTTAAATTACAGAACGAAATCACTTACAGACAATAGCAACTGACGATAGACTTGTCGAGTGCGTCTTGATTGTATAACTGACAAAGTTCTGTATACTCAATGGCCAGAGCTTTCTCATGGTAATAATGCTCATCCTTGACATTCACCATGAGGGACACTCAATTCGAATTCTTGGTAATGTTCATGTACCATTGATGCAATTCATACATTCTCGTTCGGAGGTCCTTGACCTTGTCTGGATGGACCAAAGGTTGGCCCCAGACATATTTCCATTTTATTTCCGATTCTTTAAACGGAGACATGGGCTCGATTTCGAGGAGTTGTCCAACAGAGATCTTGAGCATTTCAGCCTGCATTATATGCTCCTCCATTATTACCACATCGCCCTGGTGGGGAACGCTAATGGTTTGCCCACAATAATATTTGGCGCGCGTACTCCTCTCATGTGTTGTTGGCACAACAAGCAGGGGGATCGCTTGCGCCGCCTGCTCTCCCAGCTGGGGAACGGTTTTCCCGCATTTTTTGCCAGCTGCTTGTTGGCTCGAGCTCGAGCTCGCTTCCTTCTGTAGCCGTGCTCGATGTAGCTTCCTGATTTGACGCTCATAGTCTGAGTCAACAGGCTTGGGAGCTGGTGCTCTAGCCATACGAATGAAGTGGTCAATCGTTTTCTCAGGCACTTTTCTCCTTTGGCGGCGGTGCCGGTTTAGGTCCAAAATGAGCGTCCACTTGGGCCTGCACTATGACTACGTTTTGCTCCTCGGTCATGTCGTAAGGCCTCTGAGGAAGAGGAGCGAGGCTTGGACCATATTTATATCGCTTATCTCTGCCTGTACTTCCTGTACTACCTCGACTTGTACCGCTACGCACCATAGCTGCGGCGTGTCTCTTCTGCGATTGCTGAGACGGCAGAGACGGCTGACATGGCTGACGCTGTGCTGGACTTGAAGCAGGAGGAGTGGCCTGACGCTGTGCCGGACATGAAGGAGGAGGAGTCTGCTCAAGCGTTCGGGGACTTAGAGGAGGTGGTGGCGGACTTAGAGGAGGAGTCGGCTCACGCGTTTGTGGACTTGGAGGAGCGGGAGTCTGCGGACTCGTGGCGGACTTCCAGGAGGAGTCGGCAGACGACGCGGTGTCGGTGGACTTGGAAAGATGATGCAATCCTTTCTCCATAGGATTGTATGATGTACGTCATCTCCTAGTGTGCGCTCGCCGTCACCTCCAGCAATGTCAAGTACTAGCATCGAATATGGCTCCACCACTTCATCAACCATGACACGAGCATAGCCCTCTGGTATCGGGATGCAATGGAAGGTTGCTTCAGGGGTAATTGTGAAAGCAACGCTGTCCGCCACCTTCATGGATATGTTTTTCATTTTGGAGTGTAGCTCACAGTTAGTGTTCTCTATGATGTCATCCACAGGGTGGTATGTATCCGCAAGTGTGTCACCCGGGGCAGAACCAACGCTGCTTCTTGGCATGGATGGTATGGTGCTATCCAATGATGGACGATCATCCGCTTGCTGCTGTCGCTGCTAAGACCCCCTTTCCTGGCTAAGTGAGTCGATCTGCTGCTGCTGCTGCTGGAATTTGAGTGCCAAGTCCGCGTGCCTTGCTTCTAGGCCCTGAAGGCATTCTGCGTCCTGCTTCCTCTGCTCCTCCTCCAGCTTCCTCTTCTTCTCCTCCTCCATCTTCTTTCTTGCATGGGACCTGTAGTCGTCATTCCAGTCCGAAAAGCCCTCATACCAGGGAATAACGTCCATGCCTCGTGTTCTTCCCGGGTGTTCAGGATTTCCCAGGGCGCGCGTAAGCTCGACGTTCTCTCTGTTGGGCGTGAACACCCCCACTCGAGCTTCTTCTATTGCGTCAAGTATCTTTTGTTCGGCTCCTTTTAGACTTGCCTTCTTCGAAACCAGGCCTGTCTTCGGGTCCAATGCCCCCATGCGCATAGAACCAAGTTCTCCACCTGGGGGGCCAGCTCCTAGTAATCGGAGTGACCCCTGCACCCTCCATCTCTTGCTCAGACTTATCCCACTTAGGCATTGCCACCGCGTAGCCACCTGGACCCAGCCTATGGAACTGCGTATTTTTTGCTGCATTGGCCTTATTTTTTATCGAACGTTCCTTAGATATTTCTGAATCCTTGAATTTCACGAAATCGTCCCAGTGTTCTCTTTGCTTCTCCAGTGTTCCCGTGAATTCTGGAGTCTTCCTTTTTGTAGCGAGGTAGTTGGCCCATAAAGTTTTCTTGTGGGTGTTGAATGCAATTGCCATCTTCTTAAGAGCAGCGCACTTCACTTTGTCCACATCTGCTTTAGTGAAATAATCTGGTAGGGTGAAATGTTCCATCAGAGAATCCCAAAGGTCTTTTTTGGCTCTGCTGTCGACCCAAGTAACACCTGGACGTTTAGTCTTTGGCTCTTTCCATTCTTGAATGGAGATCGGGAGTTTGTCCTTCACAAGAACTCCGCACTGACGAGTCCACTTGTTTTCAATGTTCTTAGGCGATCGAGGTTCGCCACTAGGTTTGACGGAGTCGATGTTGTACTTTCCACCGTCCTTCAACAATCTGCTCGGGCCTCGCTTTGTCCTGCTGTCTGAAGAAGCAGATTTGCTCGACCCGGAGGGCTGAAAAGAAGGAAGATCGATTCGTTCATATATCTTAAAATAAAAAAAACATGTGATGATCACCAGATGCCTGCTTATATAAATATACCTCGCCAGTAGTCTTTGTTATTTGAAGATCAACATTCTCTATGTCATCATAAACATTGTTTGTGTCATCATAATCAGAATCATAGTTCATGACTTCATCGGCTCGGTCGTCGAGATCGAATATCTTTTCATCACCCTCTCCGGTATTGTTCAGATATTGGGAGCCATCATCTGCTTCATTCGGATCATCTAGCCTGCCAGGGCTGCGTATGATGTCGAACAATTCCTCTTCTCTGGCTCTGTCGGTATTGTCCACCATAGCTTTTACTTAACTAATACAGAAGAAATATAGAACAATTTAGTATTCAAATTACAATGCATGGATGCAATCAATAAGGAAAAATGGAATCATATAAATTAGCTATATATATGCATCGTCTCGATTAATATATAATCTCGAATATACATCATCGTCTCGAATAATATATATAATCTCGAATACATCATCTCGAATATTATATATTGAATACATCACTGGCTAGGTACCTAATAAAGATCGAGTACTAAAGAAGAATCTAGGGCACCACTTGCGGTTCCTGGGGCGTGGGCTGTGGTCACCCAAAGAGAAGGAACCATCACAGGATCATATCTCCGATCATCTGCCCAAAGAACCTGCCAAGTAGTGGAGAACCTGACGTCGTCCATAGCAGCCATGTAGCGATGGACGTGCTCGTCTTCCTACCTGATACGGCGACGCACCACCTCCCGCGGGGCCGGCTGCCTCTGCACCGAATGTGGCCCATGCGAACACCACCAAAAGAGATCAGAGTCGACGATGGGACCTGAGGCCGGGTTCCTCACCAAGCGGCACGCCCCTCCAGGTAGCACCTCCCAGTGCCAGCCCGGTGGAGCCCTGTCCCGGAGATGGGTCCTCTGAAGCATGACATCGTCATGAACGGGTGGACGACGAGGATGCGGGCCGGGCATATCGTCGAGAACAAATAATATATGCCCGCAAAAAGTAACATTAATCCAACATTCTATATGCAAATTCTAACAATTTGACATCAATCTAATTCATCTAACTAAAACTAATTCTAAAATTTCTAACATTTCTGATTATATAACTAACATTTCTAATATTTCTATAACTAAAAAACAGAAAAATTGCTAACATTTTTATAAATATTTCTATAACTAAAAAACAGGAAACAATTATAACATTTCTAATATTTCTATAACTAAAAAACAGGAAAAATTTATAACATTTCTATATAACTAACATTTCTAAAAATATTTCTATAACTACAAAACAGAATAATTTATAACATCTCTATAACTAAAAAACAGAAAAAAAATTCTATAGTGTGTGTGTGTGTAGTGTGTAATGTGTGTGTGTGTGTGTGAACATGGCGGCCGGGGTGAGCTCACCGGCGAGGCGACGACGGGGCGACGGGACGGGGCGGCGACGACTGGACGGGGCGGC
>NC_041381.1:3251373-3259767 GCF_002162155.2 Triticum dicoccoides
CGGCGACGGGGCGGCCGGGGCGCGAGGACGGGGAAGTCTGGGGCGGCGTCGTCGATGGGGGCGGCGATGAGGGACGGGGACGGCCGGGGTCGGCGACGAGGGGCGGGGGCGGCGACATCGATGGGGACAGCGTCGATCGGGGCAGGGCGGCGCAACGGAGGGAAGAAACATAGAGGGAAAGTGAATTTTTTCAACTGTTGTATATATAAGATGGACCTTTAGTGTCGATTGGTGCCACAACCCGGTACTAAAGGTCTGTTTTGGCCAGGCCAAGCGGCAGGAAGCGCCCCCCTTTAGTACCGGGTG
Source organism: Triticum dicoccoides (assembly GCF_002162155.2). NCBI lineage: Eukaryota > Viridiplantae > Streptophyta > Magnoliopsida > Poales > Poaceae > Triticum > Triticum dicoccoides. Next base: position 3,251,680 of record NC_041381.1, read on the forward strand.
GTGGCACCAACCAGTACTAAAGACCCCCCCTTTAGTACCGGTTGGTGCCACAACCCGGTACTAAAGGGGTGCGCTGGCGCAGTGCGGTGCGGCAAGTTTAGTCCCACCTCGCTAGTCGAAGGGTACCGCACTGGTTTATAAGCCCCAGTGCGGTAGCTCTCTCGATCTCCTCTCCTAAGCAGGCCTACTGGGCCTACCTGTTCAGTGCTCCCCTGTGAGCCTACTGTGCCTTTGCGGGCCTGCATCCTGGCCCAACAGATGGTTGTGTTTCTAGTCCTATGCAGGCCGCTTTGGCCCATTAGGCGGGCTTTTTTATTTTCTTAATTTTTTTTGCTTTTTGTTGTTTTATTTATTTTTGAGTTGTTTTTTGCTGTATTTAGAGTTTCTTTCTGAATATTTTTGCTTTAGGTACAAAAAATTACAAACTTTCTGTTAGGGCCGGTAGTTTTAAAATTTGAATAGTTTAAATTTTAAATTATTTGAAATTTGTGTGAATCACTAGTTTGTGAATAACTTAACTTTGAGAAAAGATTTTTCAGTGATTCTTTTTCTTATGTTTAATATTATTGTGTTTTACCATTATATTCAATTTGGAAATGCTTAGGTTATTTAAAAAATGAAATGCCTTTGTAACAGATGAGTTTTCGTCCGAAACCCTCATACTTCAAAAGAGATAGTAAATGCATGAAAGAATTTGTTTGCACATAAAATTTCTTCGCGTTTCAAATGCCAAAACACATAACTACCCTAACTATTACAGAGATTCCCTCCTGGGTGTGAAACACAGAAGAAAGTGATGATAGTGAAGCCGATCACATCCCGGATCTTTGGGTGTGAAACTTTTTCTTCGCATGTGTCCCTTTGCACCGTAGCCATGGAAAATCTTCATCATTTAACTGGATGCTCGGGTCAATATTCACTGCGAATGGAGCAATTTCATCAAATTTTCATAATCTTCTGACATGTCTGTCTTGTAATCCACTCCCACGATGTTTCTTTTCCCTGAAAGAACTATGTGGCACTTTGGCTCGTCGTATGATCCATTCGCTTCCTTATCTTTTCTTTTTCTCGGCCTGGTAGACATGTCTTTCACATAAAAAACCTGCGCCAGATCATTGGCTAGGACGAATGGTTCTTCTGCATACGCAGGATTGTCGAGATCCACTGTTGTCATTCCGTACTACGGGTCTTCCGTTACCCCGCCTCGTGTCATATTGACCCATTTGCACTGAAACAAAGGGACCTTCAAACCACCTGCATAGTTAAGTTCCCATATGTCCTCTATGTAACCATAATATGTTTCCTTTCCCGTGTTGGTTGTTGCATCAAAGCGGACACCACTGTTTTGGTTGGTGCTCTTCTTATCTTGGGAGATCATGTAATGTGTATTACCATTTATCTCGTACCCTTTGAAATTCATTATATTCGAAGATGGTAACTGGGACAGCGAGTATAGGTCATCTTCAATATCGCCATCGTGCATGGCACGTTTCTACGACCAACCGGTGAAAGTCCTTGTTTGTTCACGTGTAATACAGTCGTTAGACATTTCCGGGTGTTTGGAGTGTAGAAAGTTCTTGTGTTCCTCCATATACGGAGCCACCAAGGCGGAATTCTGTAGAACTGTGTAGTGTGCTTCAGTGAGACAATGCCCGTCCATACATATTATTTGATCCCCTCCTAGCGTGCCTTTTTCATCCAGTCTGCCCTTATGCCGCGATTCAGGAACACCAATCGGCTTAAGGTCAGGAATAAAGTCAATACAAAACTCAATGACCTCCTCATTTTCATGGCCCTTCGCGATGCTTCCTTCTGGCCTAGCACGGTTATGAACATATTTCTTCAAGACTCCCATGAACCTCTCAAAGGGGAACATATTGTGTAGAAATACAGGACCCAAAACGTTGATCTCTTCGCAAAGGTGAACTAGGACGTGCATCATGATGTTGAAGAAGGATGGTGGGAACACCAACTCAAAACTGACAAGACATTGCACCAAATCATTCTGTAACCTTGGTATGATTTCTGGATCGAGTACCTTCATGTTGAGCAGGCATTCAAAGAAGATTTCCTTCTCTTCTTTGGTAAGAGCGTAGCTGGCCTGACCCTGATGTATGCCATCTTTTCCGTGCACACGTTGCTGGTCCTCCCGTGCCTCTGGTGTATCTTTTGTCTTCCCATACACGCCCAAGAAGCCAAGCAGGGTCACGCAAAGATTCTTCGTCACGTGCATCACGTCGATTGCGGAGCGGACCTCTAGGTCTTTCCAATAGGGTAGGTCCCAAAATATAGATTTTTTCTTCCACATGGGCGTGCATCCGTCAGCGTCCTTCGAAACAGGTTGTCCGCCAGGACCCTTTCCAAAGATTACCTTCAAATCCTTGACCATATCATGTACATCAACACCAGTACGGTGGCGAGGCTTCGTCCGGTGATCCGCCTCACCTTTGAAATGCTTGCCTTTCTTTCTTACGGGATGCCTGCTCGGAAGAAATCGACGATGTCCCAGGTACACATTCTTCCTACAACTATCCAAATATATACTGTCAGTATCATCCAAACAGTGCGTCCATCCGCGGTATCCCTTGTTTGTCTGTCCTGAAAGGTTACTGAGAGCAGGCCAATCATTGATGGTCACGAACAGCAACGCCTTTAGGTCAAATTCTTCCTGTCCGTGCTCATCCCATGCACGTACACCTGTTCCATTACACAGCTGTAATAGTTCTTCAACTAATGGCCTTAGGTACACATCAATGTCGTTGCTGGGTTGCTTAGGGCCTTGGATGAGCACTGGCATCATAATGAACTTCCGCTTCATGCACAACCAAGGAGGAAGGTTATACAAACATAGAATCACAGGCCACATGCTATGGTTGCTGCTCTGCTCCCCAAAAGGATTAATGCCATCTGCGCTTAGACCAAACCATACGTTCCTTGGGTCACCTGCAAACTCCTCCCTGTACTTTCTCTCGATTTTTCTCCACTGCGAACCGTCAGCGGGTACTCTCAACTTTCCATCTTTCTTACGGTATTCTCTGTGCCACCGCATTGCCTTCGCATGCTCTTTGTTTTGAAACAAACGTTTCAACCGTGGTATTATAGGAGCATACCACATCACCTTGGCAGGAATCTTCTTCCTGGGGCACTCGCCCTCGACATCACCAGGGTCATCACGACTAATCTTATAACGCAACGCTCCACATACCGGGCAAGTGTTCAAATCCTCGTACGCACCACGGTAGAGGATGCAATCATTAGGGCATGCATGTATCTTCTGCACCTCTAACCCTAGAGGGCAAACAACCTTCTTTGCTTCATACATACTCTCGGGCAATTCGTTGTCCTTTGGAAGCATATTCTTTATCATTACCAGCAACTTTCCAAATCCCTTGTCAGATACACCATTCTCTGCCTTCTATTGCAGCAATTCCAGTGTGGTGCCCAACATTTTTTTGTCAGCTTCGCAATTCGGGTACAAAAATTTCTTGTGATCCTCTAACATGCGCTGCAACTTCTTCCTCTCCAAATCACTTGTGCAATTTCTCTTTGCATCGGCAATGGCCCGACCTAGATCATCCGCGGGCTCACCTGATGCCTCTTCTTCAGCTTGTTCCCGCATTGCCGGCTCAACTTCTTCCTCCATTGTTGTATCATCGTATTCAGGGAACCCATGGCCAGGATAGATGTCGTCGTCCTCTTCTTCTTCATTGTCTTCCATCATAACCCCTCTTTCACCGTGCTTGGTCCAACCATTATAGTGGGGCATGAAATCGGACTCAAATAGGTGGATGTGAATGGTTCTTGACGTAGAGTAATTGTGACCATTCTTACAACCAACACATGGACAAGGCATAAAACCATCCGCTCGCTTGTTTGCCTCAGCGGCAAGGAGAAAAGTATGCACGCCATTAATGAACCCGGGAGATCATCGATCATCATACATCCATTGTCGGCTCATATCTTCATTATACACAACACCGAATAGACCAAATTAATAAAAGTTCATACATAAAGTTCATATGCAACACTTAATTAAATGCAACAAATAACTCTCTAGCTAAAGAATTTAAATGCAACAACAAATGCGATCAAGATCACAACTAAGGTAACAATTGATCCTACAGCATAATGATACCAAGCCACACTATCAATGGCATATTTTCTAATCTTTCTAATCTTCAACCTCATTTTCTCCATCTTGATCTTGTGATCATCGACGACATCGGCAACATGCAACTCCAATTCCATCTTCTCCCCCTCAATTCTTTTCAATTTTTCTTTCAAATACTCATTTTCTCTTTCAACTAAATTTAACCTCTCGACAATAGGGTAGGTTGGAATTTCCGGTTCACATACCTCCTAGATAAAAATATCTATGTCAACTTGATGGGCATAATTTGTCAAAACACGAAATGCAACAACTACTTTTAAAAGAGAATATACCACATACAAATCATAACAAGGACGAGGGTCGACGGGGCGGATATCAAAACCATGGCACTATGTATAACAAACAACGTACGGGTAAGACAATTATACGAGTAACTATATATCCAAATCACACAAACATCAATTTGGTAATGTAAAACATTCATGAACAAGAGCCTCACCACAAGGTGGTGCCGGCGACGGGACGGTGCGGGCGATCGACAGTGGTTACGACGGAGATTCAGAAGGCACTAAGTAAACCACACCTACATATGCAAACTAAGTGTTATTTTTAACCTCAAATTGCATATAAATCAAATACTAGCAAATATAATTCCTCCCAAATTAATCACTATACAAAGCATTGCAAGAGCTAACCTAGCAATGAGAGTTGAAAGGACAAAGTTGCTAACCTTTGTGATCATTTGAATGGATGGGGGCCTTCAAATCTTGACAAATTTTGGGCAAAATTTGTGAGGAGCTCGAGGAAGAGAGTGGAAGAAAAGAGGAAAGTGAGGGGAAAGGGGAAGAACAGAGTGGCTCTGGGGGCAAAGGGTTTATGTACATCGACCTTTAGTACCGGTTCGTTGAACGAACCGGTACTAAAGGTGCTGGACGGGCCCCGGACTGACAACATCGTGCCACCACTCTCTTTAGTACCGGTTCGTGGCACGAACCGGTGCTAAAGGTTCGCCACAAACCGGTACTAATGAGAGCAGCCGGCTAGGCGTTGGAACCGGCACTAATGGACACATTAGTGTCGCCTCAAAATAAAACCAGCACTAATGTTTCTCAGATTTGCCCCTTTTTCTCCTAGTGCTTATGCCTGTTGGTGTTCTCAGGCAGTGCCATTATTGAGCTCCATTCAACTAGACTCTATAGTACGTACATATAGCAATGAAGGAACCGTTACACGACATCGTCATGAATATAGAGAGAAGTGACCACGCTTTCTCCGTTCTTGGTCGAACAACAAGTTTTCGTATATCTAGTCGATGCTACTACATATAGTATACGTTCATGCATATATACAATATATGACAACTCTGGCGATCCCTAACTAACTAATATCTATCCACCAACATTGAGAAGGATATCCCGATGGTATTCTCCGTCTGTAGGTATGACATGCTCAACAAAGAATCCCACCAATTCCTCTTGAATTGCTCGTATGCGATCAGTTGGTATGAGTTCATCCCGATTCCGCATGATCTGATTTAAAGAAGGGGTTCAATATATATATCACTAGTATAAAACATGGCATATGTTCGGTTCAGGTAAGCCCATTAGTCCCGGTTTAGTCACGAACCGGGACACATGGGCCCATCGGTTCCGGTTCGTGAGGCCAGGGGGCCTGCCGGGCTTCATGGGGGCATTTGTCCCGGTTCATCTTGCCCCTTTGGTCTCGGTTGGTGGGACGAACCGAGACCAATGGGCTTTTCCCCTGGCCCACCACTATTGGTCCCGGTTAGTGTGGCCTAAGCCGGGACTAAAGGGTCGTCTTTAGTACCGGTTCTAGCCAAGAACCGGGACTAATGAACCGACAAGGGGAGAAGGCTTTTGTGTGTAAAACATTAAAAGCAATTTTTTTTCATAAAATAAATATAAAAGCAAAAAAGAAAAGAAATTAAATAAGTAGAAACAAAAGAAAATAAATAAGTAGAAACAAAAAAACTTTAATAAATAAGTAGAAACAAAATAAACTTTAATAAAGTAAAATAAATGAACTTTAATAAAATAAATAAAAATAGCAACAGTAAGTACAAACAAAATAAAATATATAAAGCAAAACAGAAAGAATATTCATAAAATAAATAAAGAAAGCAAAAAAATAAGAAAATAAATAAGTAGAATCGAAATAAATTTTAATAAATAAGTAAAAACAAAATAAACTTTTGTAAAGCCTCTATTATTATTGAAACTAAAATTATATAAAATTTATGCAAGTTAAATTATCAAATTATTTTCTGTTCAAAACAATGAAAGAAAATTTTTGTTAGACACTTTAATAGCAAAAAGAATTATCATAAAGAATTTTTTGTGAGAAACTAAAATAACGAAATATGTTTTTGAATATAATGATAAAACACAGTAATATTAAATAGCAGGAAAAAGAATGACTCAAAAATCTATTTTTATAGTAAAGCTACTCAGAAACTAGTGATTCACACAAATTTCCAAAAATTCAAATTTAAACTATTCAAATTAGAAAACAAATGACACTAACAGAAAGTTTATAATTTTTATTACAGAAAAGCAAAAAGAATCACCGAAAAACTAGTAAGTATTTTGTTGTGAGTAGAAACAAAATAAAATAAATAATGCAAAAAAGAAAAAAAAAGTGCCACCTAATGGGCCACCACGGCCTGAATACGACTAGAAACCCAGCAATGGGCCAGGATTCAGGCCCGCAGAAGGCCCAATAGGCCCACAGGCACAGCATAACAGAGATTAGGTCCGTAAGCTTGCTTTGGAGAGGAGCTCGAGAGGGCAGCGACAGTGGGGTTTATAAACCACTCCGAGTCCCTCTCAACTAGCGAGGTGGGACTAAACTTTTGGCCGCGACGCACCAGACCTTTAGTCCCAGTTGGTGCCACCAACCGGGACTAAAGGGCAGCATTGGTCCGGTTTGTGGAACTAACTGGGACCGATGGCCCCCCTTTAGTCCTGGTTGGTGCTACAAACCGGGACCAAAGGCCTCTGCTTTCCACCCTTTGTGCTGCTGAAAAGATACCTTTGGTCCCGGTTGGTGGCATCAACCGGGACTAAAGGGAGGCATTGGTCCCGGTTCGTGGCACAATGCTTCATATGTATATAAGCAGGACTTGTGAAAATTTTCAGTTTCATCGACCATTTGCCCCGCCGACGACGCTGAACTCAACGACGCTGCCAGGCTGCCTGACGCCATCGCTGTCGCCGCCCCGCGCCACCCCAACGTCGTTGCCGTGCGGCACCCCGCATCGTCTCACCGCCCCTACGCCGTCGTCGTCGCCGCCCTCCGGCGCCCTGACACCGTCGCCGCCCTCCGGCGCCCTGACACCGTCGCCGCCCCCAGCCGCCCCGACTCCGTCGCCGCCCTGCGCCGCCCCGATGACATCACCTCCCCGCGCCGCCCAGACGCTTTCACTGCCCTGCCCGCCCCTGCCCCGATGGATGACGTCGCCGCGTCGCCCCGCGCTACGGTCCGGCGGCCTTTCTTGGATGTTTTTTTGTTCATATGATGTTCATATGATGTTTTTTTGTTCATATGATCCTATGATGTTTTTTTGTGCATATGATGTTTTTTTCATATGATGTTTTCTTTTCATATATGTATTAATTTTTTTATTTATATGTATGTATGTTCTTTAGAGGGCAGGCCTGGCGCAGTGGTGAAGTCCTCCCCACTTGTGCCAAGAGGTCCTGGCTTCGAACCAGCCTCTCTGCATTGCACTTTGCAGGGGTAAGACTAGGTTCCTATTATCCCTCCCCAGACCCCACCTTGTGTGGGAGCTTCTATGCACTGGGTCTGTCCTTTTTATATGTATGTATGTTCTCTGTGTATATATGTTCATATATGCAAAAGTTAGATTTTTAGAAAAGTTTCATCTATATGTATGTTAGGTTAGTTTTATTTTTAGAAAAGTTTTATATATTTAGGAAAGAAGGAAGTAGGAAGAG
>NC_041381.1:3260274-3267370 GCF_002162155.2 Triticum dicoccoides
GGTCGATATAACCCCTCCAGGATAACTTTGACATGAGGGGGGTGGGGGTCGATATACCCCCTCCCTGATAACTTCGACATGAGGGGGGTGGGGGTCGATATACCCCCTCCCCGATAAGTTCGACATGAAGGGGGGGGGGTCATATGATGTTCTTTTGTGCATATGATGTTTTTTTCATATGATGTTCTTTTTTCATATATGTATTAATTTTTTTATTTAGGTTGTTAATTAGTAGATATCTATTTTAGGTTAGTGCATACGTTAGTGTATAGAAAAAGGTAAAATAAGGAAAAGGAAGAAAAGAGAAAGAAGAAGAAAAAGAAGGAGTAGAAAAAGGAAAATAAGAAGAGGAAGAAGGAGAACAAGAAAGGAGAAGAAGAGGAGAGGAAGAAGAGGAGAGGAAGAAGAGGAGAAATAAATGAGAAGAGAAAAAAAGAGGAGAAGAAGCAAGGAATAGAAGAGAAGATGAAAAAATAGAGTAATTTTGAAATTTTTTCTTCTTCACCTCTATTCCTTTCTTCTTCTCCTCTTTTTTTTTCTTATTTTTTTACTTCGATCTTCTCCTCCATTCCTTTCTTCTTATCAATCCTCTTTTTTTCCTCTTCTTATATTTTATCGGGTATGTCGTTGTCGATATACCACCTCCCCGATAACTTCGAAATGAGGGAGGGGGGCGATATACCCCTCCCTGATAACTTCGACATGAGGAGGGGGGAGGGGGTTGAGGGGTCGAGGGTTCTAGGGTTTTAGGGTCGAGGGTTCGAGGTTCGAGGGTCGAGGGTTTGAGGTTCAAGGGTAGAGGGTTCAAGGGTTGTCAACGGTTCGAGGGTGATTTGCCACTAATATATCCATCTGTCATGATTGTATAATAATTGCCATGTCGTAATATTTGCAGAAACTATGGAGCACGACCGAGACGAGGAAGTAGAACGGGTATTAGGGGACATAATCGCAAACGGAGGTGATGTCATGTCATATCTGAACGAAAGCGATGGTCTGGAAGGGGAGGGTGAAGTAGGCTACGGTTATCGAACAACGGAGGAGGAAGGACATGATTATGATGGCTCCAGTGACCGAATGCCGGTGTAAGAAGGAGACCGTGATGATGGCTCCGGTGACCGAACGGAGTCGGGATCAGCTGTTGCAAAGTCCGGCGAGGTATATTAATTAAGCATGTGCTGGCTAGCTAATTGATGCATTAATTGTTTTGGTATCTACACATATTAACTCTCGTCTTTCTTCTTTTTTCTAGGCCTCCGTATCGAGCACACCTTCGGTGAAGAGATGAGGCCCGATGAAAAAGTTGTGCTCGGATGAAAGGTTCATGATCACAGCAATCGTGCGCGATGGCCAACCGATTGAGCCCCTCCGGACCAAGGGCGCGTTTACTGCTCAATGCGGGGTTCTTGGTAGGGACATGATGCCGATCATCATCGAGCTATGGAATCAGCTTAAGAAGGAAGAGCTTCAAGTTTCTTTTGACGAAGATGCACAGAAAGAGGATCTTTGGAAAGTGCTGAAGGTAAATTTCACCCTACCGAAAGAGGAGGATCCGGAGAATCTAGTTATAGAGCCATTGATCAAGTCCTTTGCTCTCAAGAATATGGCAGATCTATTCAGGAAGTCGAACAATGACCTAAAAGCAAAGTTTGTCAACAAAGAAAAGACACTAGAATTCATCGGCCGGTAGGAGAAGCTCGGAGATCAATGGGACGCATTTGTGGCCAACAAGTCATCGGAGGGGACTATGAAGATGTCAGCGACAACCAAGATAAATGCTGCGAAGAAGGAGCATCACCATCGCACGGGGTGAGGTGGCTACCTCAAAGCCTGGCCGTTGGCGGAACTTTGGACCCTGTAATAGGGAAGTGCGTTTGGACGAGCGAGCAACTGCGAATACCCGTCACGAAGCTTCGTGACTATATCGCCACAACGCAGGAAGGGAGGTTCATTCCAGATAGAGAGACACTAGTAGAAAAGGGGGCAATGGTCCAGGCCGGGTCAGCCCATTACTCCCGGTTCAATCCAGAACCGAGACCAATGGGGGCATTGGACCCGGTTCGTGAGCCCCAGGGGCCGGCCGGGCCACGTGGGCCATTGGTCCCGGTTCGGCTGGACCTATTGGTTCCGGTTGGTGGGACGAACCGGGACCAATGCGCCTCACTCCTGGCCCACCACCAGTGGTCCCGGTTGGTGGAGTGAACCGGGACCAAAGGCTGCCCTTTAGTCCCGGTTCGTGGCACGAACCGGGACCAATTATTTGCCTATATCTACCCCTCGCCCGCGAGCAGAGCACTCCCAGTGCTCTATTTTTCGTGGCCGGCAAGGGGAGAGCTTTGTGGTGCTCTAGCTCACCTCCTATGCACACGAGGTGTTCGATGGAATGCCCAAGCCACACTACTTAAGCTTTCTCCTCTCCAAGCTCGACCTCCAAGCTCCATTTTCCTCAATATTTTTCTAGGTTTAGCGGTCCGTCACGTCCCGTCCCCGTCGTCACCACCGTCGATCGCCCGCGCTGATCTCGTCGCCGGCACCACCGTGGTGAGCGTCTTGTTCTTATCTTCTTTCTGAAAGGAAAAAAAATCTTACTTGTATATTTATATAGATACTTGTATAATTTTCTTACTTTTATTATTGCATCATATATAGTGCGATGGTTTTGGTATCCGCCCCCGTCGGCCCTCGTCCTGTCTATGATTCAGATGTGGTATAAATTATCTTTTCATCACTATTGGTTCATTTATTGTTTATGACAATTATGCCGACCAACATGACATAGATTTTATTTATCTTGGAGGTTGTTGAACCAGAAATTCCAACCGACCCTATTGTCGAGAGGTTAAATTTAGTTGAAGAAGAAAACTATTTGTTGAAGGAAAAAATTAGAAAAATTGAGGAGGAGAAGATGATATTGGAGTTGCATGTTGTGGATGTCGTCGATGATCACAAGATCAAGATGGATGCAATGCGCTTGAAGATTAGAAAGGTTAGAAAATATGCCATTCATACCGAGGCTTGGTATCATTATGCCGTTGGATCAGTTGTTACATTGGTTGCGATTATGATCGCATTTGTTTTCGCATTGAAATGTTTTGCATAGTTTCGGTGTATGGTTTAATTAATTTAGATGCTCTGCAGAGCTTTATATTGTTAGAGGAGAACTATGTATGTACTTTGGTTTTAATGTGATGATGAACTTCTATTAATTTGGTCACTTAATTATCTATTCATGATGTTCTGTAATGATTTTTGACACGCTTAATTATATATAATGCACGCAGATGAACCGGCAATGGATGTACGGTTCAAGACACACCTCTGAGTACATTAAGGGCATGCATGATTTTCTCGAAGTGGCTGAGGCAAACAAGCAGAATGGTTTTATGTGTTGTCCATGCCCTATATGTGGGAATACGAAGTCTTACTCTAACCGGAAAATCCTCCACGCCCACCTTCTTTACAAGGGTTTCATGCCACACTATAATGTTTGGACGAGGCACGGAGAAATAGGGTTTATGATGGAAGACGGCGAAGAAGAAGAGTACGATGCCAACTATGTGCCCCCTAAATACAATGATGCTACTGAAGATCAAGAGGAACCAGACGATGTGCACGATGATGCTGCAACGGGCGAAGCTGCTGAAGATCAAGAGGAACCAGACGATGTGCCCGATGATGATGATCTCCGCCGGGTCATTGTCGATGCAAGGACGCAATGCGAAAGTCAAAAGGAGAAGCTGAAGTTCGATCGCATGTTAGAGGACCACAAAAAAGGGTTGTACCCCAATTGCGAAGATGGCAACACAAAGCTCGGTACCATACTGGAATTGCTGCAGTGGAAGGCAGAGAATGTTGTGCCTGACAAAGGATTTGAGAAACTACTGAAAATATTGAAGAATAAGCTTCCAAAGGATAACGAATTGCCCGACAGTACATACACAGCAAAGAAGGTCGTATGCCCTCTAGGATTGGAGGTGCAGAAGATACATGCATGCCCTAATGACTGCATCCTCTTCCGCGGTGCGTACAAGGATCTGAACGCATGCTCGGTATGCGGTGCATTACGGTATAAGATCAGCCGAGATGACCCTGGTGATGTTGACGGCGAACCCCCAGGAAGAGGGTTCCTGCAAAGGTGATTTGGTATGCTCCTATAATACCACGGTTGAACGTCTGTTCAGAAACAGAGAGCATGCCAAGTTGATGCGATGGCACAGTGAGGACCGTAAGAAAGATGGGAAGTTGAGAGCACCCGCTGACGGGTTGCAGTGGAGAAAAATCGAGAGAAAGTACTGGGATGAGTTTGCAAGTGAGCCAAGGAACGTATGTTTTGCTTTAAGCGCGGATGGCATTAATCCTTTCGGGGAGCAGAGCAGCAATCACAGCACCTGGCCCGTGACTCTATGTATGTATAACCTTCCTCCTTGGATGTGCATGAAGCCGAAGTTCATTATGATGCCAGTTCTCATCCAAGGCCCTAAGCAACCCGGCAACGACATTGATGTGTACCTAAGGCCATTAGTTGAAGAACTTTTACAACTATGGAATGGTAACGGTGTACGTACGTGGGATGAGCACAAAAAGGAGGAATTTAACCTAAAGGCGTTGCTGTTCGTGACCATCAATGATTGGCCCGCTCTCAGTAACCTTTCAGGACAGATAAACAAGGGATACCATGCATGCACGCACTATTTACTTGACACCGATAGTATATATCTGGCAAGCTGCAGGAAGAATGTGTACCTGGGCCATCGTCAATTTCTTCCGACCAACCATCAATGTCGAAAGAAAGGCAAGCATTTCAAAGGCGAGGCAGATCACCGGAAGAAGCCCGCCATGCGTACCGGTGATCACGTACTTGCTATGGTCAATGATTTACACGTAATCTTTGGAAAGGGTCTCGGCGCACTAGCTGTTCCGAGTGACGCTAGGGGACACGCACCCATGTGGAAGAAGAAATCTATATTTTGGGACCTACCCTACTGGAAAGACCTAGAGGTCTGCTCTTCGATCGACGTGATGCACGTGACGAAGAACCTTTGCGTGAATCTGCTAGGCTTCTTGGGCGTGTATGGGAAGACAAAAGATACAGCTGAGGCACGGGAGGACCTACAACGTTTGCACGAAAAAGATGGAATGCCTCCAAAGTAGTATCAAGGTCCTGCCAGCTATGCTCTTACCAAAGAAGAGAAGGAAATCTTCTTTGAATGCCTGCTTAGTATGAAGGTCTCGACTGGCTTCTCGTCTAATATAAAAGGAATAATAAATATGGCAGAGAAAAAGTTTCAGAACCTAAAGTCTCATGACTGCCACATGATTATGACGCAACTGCTTCCGGTTGCATTGAGGGGGCTTCTACCGGAAAACGTCCGATTAGCCATTGTGAAGCTATGTGCATTCCTCAATGCAATCTCTCAGAAGGTGATCTATCCAGAAATCATACCAAGGCTAAGGAGTGATGTGGTGCAATGTCTTGTTAGTTTCGAGCTGGTGTTCCCACCATCCTTCTTCAATATCATGACGCACGTCCTAGTTCATCTAGTTGACGAGACTGTCATTCTGGGCCCCGTATTTCTACACAATATGTACCCCTTTGAGAGGTTCATGGGAGTCCTAAAGAAATATGTCTGTAACCGCGCTAGGCCAGAAGGAAGCATCTCCATGGGCCATCAAACAGAGGATGTCATCGGGTTTTGTGTTGACTTCATTGCTGGCCTTAAGAAGATAGGTCTCCCTAAATCGCGGTATGAGGGGAGACTGACTAGAAATGGCACGCTTGGAAGGGACTCAATAATATGCAGGGACGGATATTCTTGGTCTCAAGCACACTACATAGTTCTACAGAACTCTACATTGGTGACCCCGTATGTCGGTGAACACAAGAACAGTCTGCGCTCCAAACACCCGGAGCAGTGCGACGACTGGATTACATGTGAACACATCAAGACTTTCAGCAGTTGGTTGGAAGCACGTATCAGAGGTGACAACATTGTTTGTGATGAGCTGTACTTGTTGTGCAGGGGACCATCTTTGACTGTATTGATTTGGAAAGGATACGAGATAGACGGGAATACATTTTACATGATTGACCAAGATCAAAAGAGCACCAACCAAAACAGCGGTGTCCGCTTTGATGCAACAACCGAGAGGGGAAAGGACACATATTATGGTTACATAGTGGACATATGGGAACTTGACTTGGACATGATTTTAAGGTCCCTTTGTTTAAGTGCGAATGGGTCAATCTGTCAGGAGGTGGGGTACAGGTAGACCCACAGTACAGAATGACAACAGTGGATCTGAAAAATCTTGGGTACAGTGACGAACCGTTCGTCCTAGCCAATGATGTGGCACAGGTTATCTATGTGAAGGACATGTCTACCAGACTGAGAAAGAGAAAAGATATGGAAGCGAATACATCATACGATGAGCCAAAGCGCCACATAGTTCTTTCAGGAAAAAGGGACATCGTGTGAGTGGAGGACAAGACAGACATGTCTAAAGATTATGAAAAGTTTCATGAAAGTCCTCCCTTCAAAGTCAAGGCTGACCCCATCATCCTGATAAACGATGAAGATTATCCATGGTTACGGCGCAATAAGCAAATGACACAAGCGAAGAAAAAGTGAAGAATTTCTCCTGCAACTATTATGATGATACCATGCCAACTTTGTAACTGACGAGTATGATACCATTGTCCGTTTTGTACATGCACAGGCTATGTGGGTCAATTTAAGATACCATGCCAACTTTCAACTTTTTTAGAGTTCATTTGAAATGCTTTAATGCCTTATGGTTCGGCCCTCGTAATAATTAAAAATAGCAACAATAAGTATTTTGTTGTAAGTAGAAACAAAATAAAATAAATAAAGCAAGAAAGAAAACAAAAAAACAAAAAAAGTGTTTTCCAATTTGAAAACTAATGGCTCTAACAGAAAGTTTATAATTTTCCTAAAACTAAAAGCAAAAACAATTAAAAATAAAGCAAAAACAAAAGAAAATAAATAATGCAGAAAACAAAACAAAAAAACAACAATAAGTATTTTATTGTAAGTAGAAACAAAATAAAATAAATAAAGCAAGAAAGAAAACAAAA
>NC_041381.1:3267380-3268489 GCF_002162155.2 Triticum dicoccoides
GATACCATGCCAACTTTGTAACTGACGAGTATGATACCATTGTCCATTTTGTACATGCACATGCTATGTGGGTCAATTTATGATACCATGCCAACTTTCAACTTTTTCAGAGTTCATTTGAAATGCTTTAATGTCTTATGGTTCGGCCCTCGTAATAATTAAAAATAGCAACAATAAGTATTTTGTTGTAAGTAGAAACAAAATAAAATAAATAAAGCAAGAAAGAAAACAAAAAAACAAAAAAAGTGTTTTCAAATTTGAAAACTAATGGCACTAACAGAAAGTTTATAATTTTCCTAAAACTAAAAGCAAAAACAATTAAAAAATAAAGCAAAAAACAAAAGAAAATAAATAATGCAGAAAACAAAAGAAAAAACTGGAAAATAAATAAATATAGCAACAATAAGTAAAGAAAACAAAAAAACAAAAAAATGCCTCCTACTGGGCCCCCACGGCCTGAATACGACATGAAACCCTACTATGGGCCAGGATTCAGGCCCGCAGTAGGCCTAGAAGGCCCATCAGGCAAAGCAATAGCAAGTAGGCCCGAAAGCCTGCGGTGGAGAGGAGCTCGAGAGGGGTGCGGTAGTGGGGCTTATAAACCACTGCGCGCCCCTCTCAACTAGCGAGGTGGGACTAAACTTTGGCCCCGAGGCGGGCAACACAGAGGCTTTTGGTCCCGGTTGGTGGCACCAACCGGGACTAAAGGGGGAGGCATTAGTCCCAGTTGGTGCCACCAACCGGGACCAAAGGCCGCCGGTTCCCGCCCTTTGGGCTGCCGAAAAAGTGGCCTTTGGTCCTAGTTGGTGGCACCAACCGGGACAAAGGGTGCATTATCCCGGTTGGTGCCACCAACCGGGACTAAAGGGTTTGCTATATAAGCAAACACTTAGCAGTTTCCGGCCAAATCGCCCACTTCTCCCCCGACGCGCCCCTGCTCCTCGTCGTCGCCATCGCCGCCCGACGCCCCTGCTCCACCTTGCCGTCGCCGCCGCCACCGACGCCGTCAGGCTGCTCGCTTGCGCCGTCGCCGCCGCCCCCTGTGAGCACAGCCTGCTCCCGCGCCCCTCCCGTCCCGCGCCCCTGCGCGCCCACCGTGTGCCGCCCCT
>NC_041381.1:3269291-3333790 GCF_002162155.2 Triticum dicoccoides
TCGAGGCCACCCAAATTTACCAAGTTAAAAGAGCGTTGTCGTCAAGGCCACCCCAAACCTTTGAAGCGTTGTTGTGTCGAGGCGACCCCAAACCCTAGAGAAGCAGCGTCGAGGCCACTAACATGATTCCTTATTGTGATTAGCTGGCTAGTTCTACGTTTACCACTAATATATATATATATATATATATATATATATATATATATATACATACATATCCATTTGTACCATGTTTGAACAATAATTGACATGTTGTAAATATTTGCAGAAACTATGGAGCACTGCCGAGACGAAGAAACAGAAGCGATATTGAGGGACATAATAGCAAATGGATGGGATGAAGTTGCGCCATTTCTCCTCGACACCGTTGGTCACCTGGAAGAACGGGGTGAAGAAGAGGGCTATGTTCATGATGGCTTTGACCCATTAATGCCGGTACAAGTACAGGACTATGTTCATGATGGCTCCGGTGACACAATGGAGGTACAAGAAGGAGACCGTGCTGACTGCTCCGGTGACCGAACTGAGCCCGACCAGGTATATATATATTAGTTAAGCCCGTGCTGACTAGTTAATTGATGCTTCCATTGTTTTGGTATATGTACACATATTAATTACTCTCGTCTTTCTTCCTTATAATTTCTAGCCCTCCGGATCGAGCACAACTTCGGTAAGGAGACGAGGCCCGAAGAAAAAGTAGAGCTTGGATGAAAAGTTTGAGATCATAGAATTCGCGCCCGACGGCGAACCAATTGAACCCATCCGGACAAGGAAGGCATTTTCTGCTCAGTGCGGGGTTCTTGTTAGGGAGAAGATCCCGATCAGCATCCAGCAATGGTATAATCCTAAGGAGGAAGACCCTGAGGTGTCTTATGTCAATGATATGCAGAAAGAATATCTTTGGACTGAGCTGAAGGCAAATTACACCCTACCGCCAGAGGATGATCCAGAGAAGCCAGTTAAAGAGGAATTAATCAAGTCTTGTGCTCTTAAGAAGATGGCATCCCTAGTGAGGAGGTGGAGGAAAGAGCTGAACTAGTTTTTCAAAAATAAAAAGACACCAGAATTCATCGTCAAATATGAGAAGATCGAAGATCACTGGCCCGCATTTGTGGCCCACAAGACATCGCAAAAGAGTCACAAGATGTCGGAGACAAACAAGAAAAATGTTGCGAAGAAGACGCTTCACCATCGCACGGGGTCAGGTGGCTACCTGCAAGCCCAGCCTAAGTGGCCCAACGCTGAGAATGATCTGCTTGAAAAAGGGATCGAACCAGAGACAATGAGATGGCCAGACCATGGCCGGACTTCGTTCTTCGGGTCTGGCGGAACCTTGGACCCTGTAATAGGGTTTTGCCAGTGGACGGACGAGCAACTAGAAATACCAATCAAGAACCTTCGACACTATATCGATGCAGCGCAGCGAGGGACGTTCCTTCCAAATAGGGAGAAGGATGAGCTCACAATGGCCCTTGGGAATCCTGAGCACCCTGGACGGACACTAGGCACGCCAGGCTCCATTCCGTGGAAGGTTGGTTTTCCGGAAACAGGGGGTTACAAAACCCACGAGAGGAGGAAGAAACTGGAGCAGGACCAACTGCAGGCGCTGCACGAACAGGTAATGGGGCTAGAGGATCGAGAAGAGGAACGAGAAGCAGCAGATCGCAGCAAATGACCTGCCGAAGCTTCCCCCGAAGCTACCCCGCCATCTCAGCAGAGAAGCAACGTGGCTTCCACCGAGCTGCTTTAGCCGGAGCATGTCTTGACGGCTCCTACCAGCTATCCCGTGGATGGTATCACGGAGTCTCAAAATTGCCACATTATGGCGCGATGGATGAATTTGAAGGTCAAGGCGGCTGTTGGCCAAGTTTATCCTAGTGGACCCGGCACAACTTATCACTGCCAGCCGATTCCAAAAGGATATGGTAAGGTGATGGTGGATGAAATAACGGAGGGATTTGAGGACCTCGTGCTTGACCACCCTACCGGTGTAGGGGAGACTGGGCTGGGTTCTCCTCTGAAGACTCCATGCCTATGGAAGAAGGAGCTCATCAACCTTCCAAACTGGACGCCTCCGCCTCCTCCTCCTGCTCCGGCGAGTCAGGGCACTCCGCCTCCTCCACCGCCTCCTCCTCCGGCGAGTGACGATCAGGGCACGCGTGGCGGCACTCCGCCTCCTTCTCCGGCGCATGGCGGCACTCCGCCTCCTTCTGCGCCTGCGCCGGCGCTCCCGAGCAGCCAGCAGCATCCTCCTTCTCCGCCTCGCCAACAAGGGTGGAAGAGACCCGCCGCCGCCCCGGCTTCTCCGGCGTGTTGTACTCCTTCTTCTCCGCCTCGTAAGCAAGCACGAAAGAAGACAGACGCTGCAGCCGCTCCGTCTGCTCTGGCGTCTAGCAGCACAACCAGAGGCGGGAGGCAATACAAATACGATCCATCGTCTCTCAAGCCTCTAGAGAAGTTACCGTACGAGAGGTCCGAGGAGGAAAACGATATAATTGTGCGGACCCACGTGAAGGAGTTCTTTGAAGGGGTGAAAGCAAAGAGACATCCACCTCCGGAGTAGAAGGTAGATCCGGTGAAAGCAAAGCGCACTATCTATGCCTTGAGGAAACCACCAAAGGCTCCACCGAGAACCAACTATGAGCGCATTACAGAACAGACATATCTCCAAGCCCAGCGGTCGGGAACTACTGTCAGTGCTAAAAGGTCAAAAGAACGAGCAAAGTGAAAAAAAATTGCCCAGCTCGGCGAACAAGCACAGCAATCGTGCCCCCCGCTCAATGTGTCTAATGCTCCGGGGACGGTGGCCGGTTATGGCAATCTTGACGATTACCTGCCTGACGATGCACTTCCTGATTTCTTGGAGGTGGACGAACACAGATACGAGTACGGGAAGCCTCTCGTCAAAGATGAAAAATCTCTGACAACAATTATGCGAAGATTCCATAATTTGTACATGGAAACCTGCAGAGAGTCTGAGGGTACAAATGCTTTGTATCTGCATATTAAAGAGGAGCACGATCTCGTTGCAAATGATCTGTTGACTGTTCCATTTGATGAGTTCTTCGCGTTCTTCAATCAAAAGGCCCTCGATAAACTAATGGTCTTTTGCTACTGTCTGTAAGTACTATTTCTGTCATTAAGTCTCTATATATAACTCGACTCTTTCATTTCATGTATTTATAATTAATTATCCTCAATATATTATGCAGATTGTAGATCGTCGAGTGCAAAAAACAAGAAATTTATGATATTGGGTTCATTAACACAAATACTATAGATGAATTTCTGGTTAAAAAGGACATCAAAGAGGCCGAGGACAACGTTCTACAATCATTGATAAAAAATCAAAACAAAGATACCATACTCTTTCCTTACAACGGCAAGTGAGTGTTACTGTTGTGTGCATATTCGGTTTCCGTTATTACTCAAGCGAGGTTATAGTAATGTAATTGATGAGTTATACATGCGTGCGCAGGTACCACTATATTCTTCTGGAGATTAAGCTTGAGCGTGGACTAGTAACCATCTTAGACTCGAGACGGAAAGATCCCAAATCCTGTGCGGACATGACTGAAATGCTCAGCAAGTAAGTTCAATCGATCATTATCGCACCATATCGGCAACTTTTTGTTCATTTCCTGATATCTCAAGTAATAATAATTATTTTCTTTGTCTTGCAGGGTTTGGAAACAGTTCACCGCAAAAGCTCCGGGACTGACGAAGGAGCTGCGATATACATACCCGAAAGTAAGTACTACTGGCTAGCTAGTTGTGCGCATCTCCCGTTGATTCTATAGCTATACTTTCATCAATGCCATTTATAATGCTTCATTATCAGTTTGATTGACCTCTATTTCTCGTAAAGTGCTTGTGGCAGGAAGAAGAGAATGATTTCTATGGATACTACGTGTGCGAGTTCATCCACAACGTGACTTTGAAAAACAAGCGGGGCTACTCTCAAAGACAATATGAAGTGCGTAAGCAATAATATTCACAATTTCATTTTATTACACCATCATTTCTGTTGAATTTCATTCATATATATGTATTAATTAACCCCCTTCTTCAAATTAGACGTGGCAGATGCGGAATGAACTCCTAGAACCAGATCACATGAAAGCAATTCAAGAGGAATTGGCGGGATTCTTTCTTGACCACGTCATCAATAAAGCCGGAGAATACCATGTGGAAATTGATTTTAATTGCTAGGGGATTGTAATTATAAGACAACTTATACATATTGTACATGCATGTATGTAGGCAGTAGCGTCAGATACATGATATATGAAAACTTGTTTTTTGGCCAATCTCTCGGAGAAGGAGAGAGGTCGATCGATCAGTTCTCTCGGTATGCATGAACTTCTGTACTGAATGGTTCTCTCGATCACTTATGTATATATAGTACGTAGAGTCGACCAAGCACCTGTTGGGGAACGTTGCTGAAAATTAAAAATTTTCCTACGGTTTCACCAAGATCCATCTATGAGTTCATCTAGCAACGAGTCATGGGAGAGTGATTGCATCTACATACCACTTGTAGATCGCGTGCGGAAGCGTTCAATGGAACGGGGTTGATGGAGTCGTACTCATCGTGATTCAGATCACCGATGACCTAGTGCCGAACGGACAGCACCTCCGCATTCAACACACGTACGGAGCGGATGACGTCTCTTCCTTCTTGATCCAGCAAGGGGGAAGGAGAGGTTGATGAAGATCCAGCAGCACGACGGCGTGGTGGTGGATGCAGCAGAACTTCGGCAGGGCTTCGCTAAGCAACTACGGAAGGAGGAGGAGGTGTTGCATGGAGGAGGGAGGCGCCAGGGCTTATGGGTGCGGCCACCCCTCCCTCCCCTCCCTTTATATAGGCGCAAGAGAGGGGGGAGGGCGCAGCCTTGCCCCTTCCTCCAAGGAAGGGATGCGGCCAAGGGGGGGGGGAGTCCATCCTCCCGAAGGCACCTCGGAGGTGCCTTCCCCCTTTAGGACTCTCCCCTCTTTCTTATATCTAGGCGCATGGTCCTCTTGGGGCTGGTGCCCTTGGCCCATATAGGCCAAGGCGCACCCCCTACAGCCCATGTGGCCCCCCGGTGGACCCCCGGACCCCTTTCGGCACTCCCGGTACAATACCGATAATGCCCAAAACTTTTCCGGCGACCAAAATAAGACTTCCTATATATAAATGTTTACCCCCGGACCATTCTTGAACTCCTCGTGACGTCCGGGATCTCATCCGGGACTCTGAACAACATTTGTTTTGCTGCATACTCATATTCATACAACCCTGTTGGGGAACGTTGCAGAAAATTAAAATTTTTCCTACGGTTTCACCAAGATCCATCTATGAGTTCATCTAAGCAACGAGTCTAGGGAGAGAGTTTGCATCTACATACCACTTGTAGATCGCGTGCGGAAGCTTGCAAGGTGATGATGTAGTCGTACTCGACGTGATTCAAATCATCGATGACCTGCGCCGAACGGACGGCACCTCCGCGTTCAACACACGTACGGAAACAACCACGTCTCCTCCTTCTTGGTCCAGCAAGGAAGGGAGGAGAGGTTGAGGGAGATGGCACCAGCAGCAGCACGACGGCGTGGTGTTGGTGGAGCTGCAGTACTCCGGCAGAGCTTCGCTAAGCGCTATGGAGTTGGAGGAGGTGTTGGGGAGGGAGAAGGAGGCAACCAAAGGCCAGGGCACAAGGTATGAAGTCCCTCCTCTCCCCCCACTATATATAGGGGTGCCAAGGGGGGGTGGCCGGCCCTAGTAGATGAGATCTACTAGGGGGCGGCGGCCTAGGGAGGTTTCCCTCCCCCCCAAGGCACCTAGGGGTGCCTTCCACCACTAGGACTCCTCCTAGGGGGAAACCCTAGGCGCATGGGCCTTGTGGGGCTGGTGCCCTTGGCCCATGATGGCCAAGGCGCACCCCCTACAGCCCATGTGGCCCCCCGGGACAGGTGGCCCCACCCGGTGGACCCCCGGGACCCCTCCGGTGGTCCCGGTACAATACCGATAACCCCGAAACTTGTCCCGGTGCCCGAAATAGCACTTCCTATATATAAATCTTTACCTCCGGACCATTCCGGAACTCCTCGTGACGTCCGGGATCTCATCCGGGACTCCGAACAACATTCGGGTTACTGCATATACATATCCCTACAACCCTAGCGTGACTGAACCTTAAGTGTGTAGACCCTACGGGTTCGGGAGACATGTAGACATGACCGAGACTCTCTTAGTCAATAACCATCAGCGGGATCTGGATACCCATGATGGCTCCCACATGCTCCTCGATGTTGTCATCGGATGAACCACTATGTCGAGGATTCGATCAAACCCTGTATGCAATTCCCTTTGCCAATCGGTACGTTACTTGCCCAAGACTTGATCGTCGGTATCCCAATACCTTGTTCAGTCTCGTTACCGGCAAGTCACTTTACTCGTACCGTAATGCATGATCCCGTGTCCAACACCTTGGTCACTTTGAGCTCATTATGATGATGCATTACCGAGTGGGCCCAGAGATACCTCTCCGTCATACGGAGTGACAAATCCCAGTCTCGATCCGTGTCAACCCAACAGCTACTTTCGGAGATACCTGTAATGCACCTTTATAGTCACCCAGTTACGTTGTGACGTTTGGCACACCCAAGGCATTCTTACGGTATCCGGGAGTTACACGATCTCATGGTCGAAGGAAGAGATACTTGACACTTGCAAAGCTCTAGCAAAACGAACTACACGATCTTTTATGCTATGCTTAGGATTGGGTCTTGTCCATCACATCATTCTCCCAATGATGTGATCCCGTTATCAACGACATCCAATGTCCATAGTCAGGAAACCATGACTATCTGTTGATCACAACGAGCTGGTCAACTAGAGGCTTACCAGGGACATTGTGTGGTCTAAGTATTCACACGTGTATTACGATTTCCGGATAATACAGTTATAGCATGAATACAAGACAATTATCATGAACAATGAAATATAATAATACTTTTATTATTGCCTCTAGGGCATATTTCCAACAGTCTCCCATTTGCACTAGAGTCACTAATCTAGTTACATTGTGATGAATCGAACACCCATAGAGTTCTGGTGTTGATCATGTTTTGCACGCGAGAGAGGTTTAGTCAGCGGATCTGCGACATTCAGATCCGTGTGCACTTTGCAAATCTCTATGTCTCCATCTTGAACATTTTCACGGATGGAGTTGAAACGACGCTTGATGTGCCTGGTCTTCTTGTGAAACCTGGGCTCCTTTGCGAGGGCAATAGCTCCAGTGTTGTCACAGAAGAGTTTGATCGGCCCCGACGCATTGGGTATGACTCCTAGGTCGGTGATGAACTCCTTCACCCAAATCGCTTCATGTGCTGCCTCCGAGGCTGCCATGTACTCCGCTTCACACGTAGATCCCGCCACGACGCTCTGCTTGCAGCTGCACCAGCTTACTGCTCCACCATTCAACATATACACGTATCCGGTTTGTGACTTAGAGTCATCCGGATCTGAGTCGAAGCTAACGTCGACGTAACCCTTTACGACGAGCTCTTCGTCTCCTCCATAAACGAGAAACATGTCCTTTGTCCTTTTCAGGTACTTCAGGATATTCTTGACCGCTGTCCAGTGTTCCTTGCCGGGATTACTTTGGTATCTTGCTACCAAACTTACGGCAAGGTTTACATCGGGTCTGGTACACAGCATGGCATACATAATAGATCCTATGGCTGAAGCATAGGGGATGACACTCATCTCTTCTTTATCTTTTGCCGTGGTCGGTGACTGAGCTGAGCTCAGTCTCATACCTTGTAACATAGGCAAGAACCCCTTCTTGGACTGATCCATTCTGAATCTCTTCAAAATCTTATCAAGGTATGTACTTTGTGAAAGACCTATGAGGCGTCTCGATCTATCTCTATAGACCTTGATGCCTAATATATAAGCAGCTTCTCCAAGGTCCTTCATTGAAAAACACTTATTCAAGTAGGCCTTAATGCTGTTCAGAAATTCTATATTATTTCCCATCAGGAGTATGTCATCTACATATAATATGAGAAATGCTACAGGGCTCCCACTCACTTTCTTGTAAACGCAGGCTTCTCCATAAGTCTGCATAAACCCAAACGCTTTGATCATCTCATCAAAGCGAATGTTCCAACTCCGAGATGCTTGCACCAGTCCATAAATGGATCGCTGGAGCTTGCATACTTTGTTAGCGTTCTGAGGATCGACAAAACCTTCCGGCTGCATCATATACAGTTCTTCCTTAAGATGCCCGTTAAGGAATGCTGTTTTGACGTCCATCTGCCATATCTCATAATCATAGTATGCGGCAATTGCTAACATGATTCGGACGGACTTTAGCTTCGCTACGGGAGAGAATGTCTCGTCGTAGTCAATCCCTTGAACCTGTCGATAACCCTTAGCGACAAGTCGAGCTTTATAGATGGTAACATTACCATCCGCGTCCGTCTTCTTCTTAAAGATCCATTTGTTTTCTATCGCTCGCCGATCATCGGTCAAGTCTGTCAAAGTCCATACTTTGTTTTCATACATGGATTCTATCTCGGATTTCATGGCTTCAAGCCATTTGTTGGAATCCGGGCCCGTCATTGCTTCTTCATAGTTCGAAGGTTCATTGTTGTCTAACAACATGATTTCCAGGACAGGGTTGCCGTACCACTCTGGTGCGGAACGTGTCCTTGTGGACCTACGAAGTTCAGCAGTAACTTGATCCGAAGTACCTTGATCATTATCATGGTTTTCCTCTTCAGTTGGTGTGGGCATCACAGGAATGGTTTCCTGTGCTGCGTCACTATCCCGCTCAAGAGGTAGTACTTCATCGAGTTCTACTTTCCTCCCACTTACTTCTTTCGAGAGAAACTCTTTTTCCAGAAAGCATCCGTTCTTGGCAACAAAGATCTTGCCTTCGGATCTTAAGTAGAAGGTATACCCTATAGTTTCCTTAGGGTATCCTATGAATACGCATTTTTCCGACTTGGGTTCGAGCTTTTCAGGTTGAAGTTTCTTGACATAAGCTTCGCATCCCCAAACTTTTAGAAACGACAGCTTAGGTTTCTTTCCAAACCATAATTCATACGGTGTCGTCTCAACGGATTTAGACGGTGCCCTATTTAAAGTGAATGTAGCTGTCTCTAGGGCGTATCCCCAAAATGATAGCGGTAAATCGGTAAGAGACATCATAGACCACACCATATCCAATAGAGTGCGATTACGACGTTCGGACACACCGTTTCGCTGAGGTGTTCCAGGCGGCGTGAGCTGTGAAACGATTCCACATTTCTTTAAGTGTGTACCAAATTCGTGACTTAAGTATTCTCCTCCACGATCTGATCGTAAGAATTTTATCTTTCGGTCACGTTGATTCTCCACCTCATTCTGAAATTCCTTGAACTTTTCAAAGGTCTCAGACTTGTGTTTCATTAAGTAGACATACCCATATCTACTCAAGTCATCTGTGAGAGTGAGAACATAAGATATCCTCCGCGAGCCTCAACGCTCATTGGACCGCACACATCGGTATGTATGATTTCCAATAAGTTGGTTGCTCGCTCCATTGTTCCGGAGAACGGAGTCTTGGTCATTTTACCTAAGAGGCATGGTTCGCACGTGTCAAACGATTCATAATCAAGAGACTCTAAAAGTCCATCAGCATGGAGCTTCTTCATGCGCTTGACACCAATGTGACCAAGGCGGCAGTGCCACAAGTATGTGGGACTATCGTTATCAACTTTAAATCTTTTGGTATCTACACTATGAACATGTGTAATATTACGCTCGAGATTCATTAAGAATAAACCATTGACCATCAGAGCATGACCATAAAACATATCTCTCATATAAATCGAACAACCATTATTCTCAGACTTAAATGAGTAGCCATCTCGTATTAAACGAGATCCAGATACAATGTTCATGCTCAAACTTGGCACTAAATAACAATTATTGAGGTTCAAAACTAATCCCGTAGGTAAATGTAGAGGCAGCGTGCCGACGGCGATCACATCGACTTTGGAACCATTCCCGACGCGCATCGTCACCTCGTCCTTTGCCAGTCTCCGTTTATTCCGCAGCTCCTGCTGTGAGTTACAAATATGAGCAACGGCACCGGTATCAAATACCCAGGAGTTACTACGATTACTGGTAAGGTACACATCAATCACATGTATATCAAATATACCTTTGGTGTTGCCGGCCTTCTTATCCGCTAAGTATTTGGGGCAGTTCCGCTTCCAGTGACCCTTCCCCTTGCAATAAAAGCACTCAGTCTCAGGCTTGGGTCCATTCTTTGACTTCTTCCCAGTAACTGGCTTACCAGGCGCGGCAACATCTTTGCCGTCCTTCTTGAAGTTCTTCTTACCCTTGCCCTTCTTGAACTTAGTGGTCTTATTGACCATCAACACTTGATGTTCTTTCTTGATTTCAGCCTCTGCTGACTTCAGCATCGAGAACAATTCAGGAATGGTCTTTTCCATTCCTTGCATGTTGTAGTTCATCACAAAGCTCTTGTAGCTTGGTGGGAGCGACTGGAGGATTCTGTCAATGACCGCCTCATCTGGGAGGTTAATGTTTAGCTGGGTCATACGGTTGTGCAACCCAGACATCTTCAGGATGTGCTCACTGACAGAACTGTTTTCCTCCATCTTACAACTGTAGAACTTGTCGGAGACATCATCTCTCTCGACCCGGGCATGAGCTTGAAAAACTAGTTTCAGCTCTTCGAACATCTCATATGCTCCGTGATGCTCAAAACGCTTTTGGAGCCCCGGTTCTAAGCTGTAAAGCATGCCGCACTGAACGAGGGAGTAATCATCAGCGCGAGTTTGCCAAGCATTCATAATGTCTTGGTTCTCTGGGACGGGAGCGTCACCTAGCGGTCCTTCTAGGACATATTGTTTCCTGGCAGCTATGAGGATGATCCT
This sequence comes from Triticum dicoccoides, assembly GCF_002162155.2. Classification (NCBI taxonomy): domain Eukaryota; kingdom Viridiplantae; phylum Streptophyta; class Magnoliopsida; order Poales; family Poaceae; genus Triticum; species Triticum dicoccoides. Next base: position 3,280,233 of record NC_041381.1, read on the forward strand.
CAGGTTCCGGACCCAGTCCGTATAGTTGCTGCCATCATCTTTCAACTTGGTTTTCTCTAGGAACGCGTTGAAGTTCATGTTGACATTAGCGTTGGCCATTGATCTACAAGACATATTTGCAAAGGTTTTAGACTAAGTTCATGATAATAAAGTTCTAATCAAATTATGAACTCCCACTTAGATTAGACATCCCTTTAGTCATCTAAGTGTTACACGATCCGAGTCGACTAGCCCGTGTCCGATCATCACGTGAGACGGACTAGTCATCATCGGTGAACATTTTCATGTTGATCGTATCTTCTATATGATTCGTGTTCGACCTTTCGGTCTCCGTGTTCCGAGGCCATGTCTGCACATGCTAGGCTCGTCAAGTTGACCCTAAGTGTTTTCGCTGTGTAAAACTGTCTTACACCCGTTGTATGTGAACGTAAGGATCCATCACACCCGATCATCACGTGGTGCTTAGAAACGACGAACTGTAGCAACGGTGCACAGTTAGGGGAGAACACTTCTTGAAATTTTATAAGGGATCATCTTATTTACTACCGTCGTCCTAAGTAAACAAGATGCATAATATAATAAACATCACATGCAATTATATAGTTGTGACATGATATGGCCAATATCATATAGCTCCATTGATCTTCATCTTCGGGGCTCCATGATCATCTTGTCACCGGCTTGACACCATGATCTCCATCATCATGATCTCCATCATCGTGTCTTCATGAAGTTGTCACGCCAACGACTACTTCTACTTCTATGACTAACGTTTAGCAAAAAAGTAAAGTAGTTTACATGACGTTATTCAATGACACGCAGGTCATACAAAAATAATGACAACTCCTATGGCTCCTGCCGGTTGTCATACTCATCGACATGCAAGTCGTGAATCCTATTACAAAGAACATGATCTCATACATCACAATTCATCATTCATCACAACTTCTGGCCATATCACATCACATGATCAATCGCTGCAAAAACAAGTTAGACGTCCTCTAATTGTTGTTGCATCTTTTACGTGGCTGCAATTGGGTTCTAGCAAGAACGTTTTCTTACCTACGAATCACCACAACGTGATTTTGTCAACTTCTATTTACCCTTCATAAGGGCCTTGTTCATCGATTCCGCTCCAACTAAGGTGGGAGAGACAGACACCCGCCAGCCACCTTATGCAACTTGTGCATGTCAGTCGGTGGAACCGGTCTCACGTAAGAGTACGTGTAAGGTTGGTCCGGGCCGCTTCATCCCACAATACCGTTGAGCAAGAAAAGACTAGTAGAGGCAAGTAAGATGACAAAATCCACGCCCACAACAAAGTTGTGTTCTACTCGTGCAAAGAGAACTACGCATAGACCTAGCTCATGATGCCACTGTTGGGGAACGTTGCAGAAAATTAAAATTTTTCCTACGGTTTCACCAAGATCCATCTATGAGTTCATCTAAGCAACGAGTCTAGGGAGAGAGTTTGCATCTACATACCACTTGTAGATCGCGTGCGGAAGCTTGCAAGGTGATGATGTAGTCGTACTCGACGTGATTCAAATCACCGATGACCTGCGCCGAACGGACGGCACCTCCGCGTTCAACACACGTACGGAAACAGGCACGTCTCCTCCTTCTTGATCCAGCAAGGAAGGGAGGAGAGGTTGAGGGAGATGGCACCAGCAGCAGCACGACGGCGTGGTGTTGGTGGAGCTGCAGTACTCCGGCAGAGCTTCGCTAAGCGCTATGGAGTTGGAGGAGGTGTTGGGGAGGGAGAAGGAGGCAACCAAAGGCCAGGGCACAAGGTATGAAGTCCCTCCTCTCCCTCCACTATATATAGGGGTGCCAAGGGGGGGTGGCCGGCCCTAGTAGATGAGATCTACTAGGGGGCGGCGGCCTAGGGAGGTTTCCCTCCCCCCCAAGGCACCTAGGGGTGCCTTCCACCACTAGGACTCCTCCTAGGGGGAAACCCTAGGCGCATGGGCCTTGTGGGGCTGGTGCCCTTGGCCCATGATGGCCAAGGCGCACCCCCTACAGCCCATGTGGCCCCCCGGGACAGGTGGCCCCACCCGGTGGACCCCCGGGACCCCTCCGGTGGTCCCGGTACAATACCGATAACCCCGAAACTTGTCCCGGTGCCCGAAATAGCACTTCCTATATATAAATCTTTACCTCCGGACCATTCCGGAACTCCTCGTGACGTCCGGGATCTCATCCGGGACTCCGAACAACATTCGGGTTACTGCATATACATATCCCTACAACCCTAGCGTGACTGAACCTTAAGTGTGTAGACCCTACGGGTTCGGGAGACATGTAGACATGACCGAGACTCTCTTAGTCAATAACCATCAGCGGGATCTGGATACCCATGATGGCTCCCACATGCTCCTCGATGTTGTCATCGGATGAACCACTATGTCGAGGATTCGATCAAACCCTGTATGCAATTCCCTTTGTCAATCGGTACGTTACTTGCCCGAGACTTGATCGTCGGTATCCCAATACCTTGTTCAGTCTCGTTACCGGCAAGTCACTTTACTCGTACCGTAATGCATGATCCCGTGTCCAACACCTTGGTCACTTTGAGCTCATTATGATGATGCATTACCGAGTGGGCCCAGAGATACCTCTCCGTCATACGGAGTGACAAATCCCAGTCTCGATCCGTGTCAACCCAACAGCTACTTACGGAGATACCTGTAATGCACCTTTATAGTCACCCAGTTACGTTGTGACGTTTGGCACACCCAAGGCATTCTTACGGTATCCGGGAGTTACACGATCTCATGGTCGAAGGAAGAGATACTTGACACTTGCAAAGCTCTAGCAAAACGAACTACACGATCTTTTATGCTATGCTTAGGATTGGGTCTTGTCCATCACATCATTCTCCCAATGATGTGATCCCGTTATCAACGACATCCAATGTCCATAGTCAGGAAACCATGACTATCTGTTGATCACAACGAGCTGGTCAACTAGAGGCTTACCAGGGACATTGTGTGGTCTAAGTATTCACACGTGTATTACGATTTCCGGATAATACAGTTATAGCATGAATACAAGACAATTATCATGAACAATGAAATATAATAATACTTTTATTATTGCCTCTAGGGCATATTTCCAACAAACCCTAGCGTCACCGAACCTTAAGTCTGTAGACCCTACGGGTTCGGGAGACACGTAGACATGACCGAGACGGTTCTCGGGCAATAACCAACAGCGGGATCTGGATACCCATGTTGGCTCCCACATGCTCCTCGATGATGTCATCGGATGAACCACGATGTCGAGGATTCGATCAAACCCCGTATACAATTCCCTTTGTCAATCGGTACGTTACATGCCCAAGACTCGATCGTCGGTATCCCAATACCTCGTTCAGTCTTGTTACCGGCAAGTCACTTTAATCGTACCGTAATGCATGATCCCGTGACCAAACACTTGGTCACTTTGATCTCATTATGATGATGCATTACCGAGTGGGCCCAGAGATACCTCTCCGTCATACGGAGTGACAAATCCCAGTCTCGATCCGTGTCAACCCAACAGACACTTTCGGAGATACCTGTAGTGCACCTTTATAGTCACCCAGTTACGTTATGACGTTTGGTATACCCAAGCACTCTTACGGTATCCGGGAGTTACACGATCTCATGGTCTAAGGAAGAGATACTTGACATTGAAAAAGCTCTAGCAAAACGAACTACACGATCTTGTGCTATGCTTAAGATTGGGTCTTGTCCATCACATCATTCTCCTAATGATGTGATCCCGTTGTCAATGACATCTAGTGTCCATAGTTAGGAAACCATGACTATCTGTTGACCAACGAGCTAGTTAACTAGAGGCTCACTTGGGACATGTTATGGTCTATATATTCACACGTGTATTACAATTTCCGGATAATACAATTATAACATAAATAAAAGATAATTATCACGAACAATGAAATATAATAATAATGCTTTTATTATTGCCTCTAGGGCATATTTCCAACAATCTCCCACGTGCACTAGAGTCAATAAACTAGTTACATTGTGATGAATCGAACACCCATAGAGTTCTGGTGTTGATCATGTTTTTCTCGCGAGAGAGGTTTATTCAACGGATCTGCAACATTCAAATCCATGTGTACTTTCCAAATATCTATGTCTCCATCTTGAACATTTTCACGGATGGAGTTGAAACGACGCTTGATGTGCCTGGTCTTCTTGTGAAACCTGGGCTCCTTGGCAAGGGCAATAGCTCCAGTGTTGTCACAGAAGAGTTTGATCGGCCCCGACGCATTGGGTATGACTCCTAGGTCGGTGATGAACTCCTTCACCCAAATTGCTTCATGCGCTGCCTCCGAGGCTGCCATGTACTCCGCTTCACATGTAGATCCCGCCATGACGCTCTGCTTGCAGCTGCACCAGCTTACTGCTCCACCATTCAACATATACACGTATCCGGTTTGTGACTTAGAGTCATCCAGATCTGTGTCGAAGCTAGCGTCGACGTAACCCTTTACGACGAGCTCTTCGTCACCTCCATAAACGAGAAACATGTCCTTCGTCCTTTTCAGGTACTTTAGGATATTCTTGACCGCTGTCCAGTGTTCCTTGCCGGGATTACTTTGGTACCTTCCTACCAAACTTACGGCAAGGTTTACATCAGGTCTGGTACACAACATGGCATACATAATAGATCCTATGGCTGAGGCATAGGGGATGACGCTCATCTCTTCTTTATCTTTTGCCGTGGTCGGGCATTGAGCCGAGCTCAATCTCACACCTTGCAATACAGGCAAGAACCCCTTCTTGGACTGATCCATTTTGAACTTCTTCAAAATCTTATCAAGGTATGTGCTTTGTGAAAGACCTATGAGGCGTCTTGATCTATCTCTATAGATCTTGATGCCTAATATATGAGCAGCTTCTCCAAGGTCCTTCATTGAAAAACACTTATTCAAGTAGGCCATAATGCTGTCCAAAAGTTCTATATCATTTCCCATCAAAAGTATGTCATCTACATATAAAATGAGAAATGCCACAGAGCTCCCACTCACTTTCTTGTAAACGCAGGCTTCTCCATAAGTCTGCATAAACCCAAACACTTTGATCATTTCATCAAAGCGAATGTTCCAACTCCGAGATGCTTGCACCAGCCCATAAATGGATCCCTGGAGCTTGCATACTTTGTTAGCATTCTTAGGATCGACAAAACCCTCCGGCTGCATCATATACAGTTCTTCCTTAAGATGCCCGTTAAGGAATGCCGTTTTGACGTCCATCTGCCATATCTCATAATCATAGTATGTGGCAATTGCTAACATGATTCGGACGGACTTAAGCTTCGCTACGGGAGAGAAAGTCTCATCGTAGTCAATCCCTTGAACTTGCCGATAACCCTTAGCGACAAGTCGAGCTTTATAGATGGTGACATTACCATCTGCGTCCGTCTTCTTCTTAAAGATCCATTTGTTTTCTATCGCTCGCCGATCATCGGGCAAGTCAGTCAAATTGACATGGATTCTATCTCGGATTTCATGGCTTCTAGCCATTTGTTGGAATCTGGGCCCGCCATCGCTTCTTCATAGTTCAAAGGTTCACCGTTGTCTAACAACATGATTTCCAGGACAGAGTTGTCGTACCACTCTGGTGCGGAACGTGTCCTTGTGGACCTACCAAGTTCAGTAGCAACTTGATCTGAAGTACCTTGATCATCATCATTATTTTCCTCTTCAGTTGGTGTAGGCATCACAGGAACATTTTCCTGAGCTGCACTACCATCCTGTTCAAGAGGTAGTACTTCATCGAGTTCTACTTTCCCCCCACTTACTTCTTTCGAGAGAAACTCCTTTTCCAGAAAGGATCCGTTCTTGGCAACAATGATCTTGCCCTCGGATCTTAAGTAGAAGGTATACCCAATGGTTTCCTTGGGGTATCCTATGAAGACGCATTTTTCCGACTTGGGTTCGAGCTTTTCAGGTTGAAGTTTCTTGACATAAGCATCGCATCCCCAAACTTTTAGAAACGACAGCTTAGGTTTCTTTCCAAACCATAATTCATACGGTGTCGTCTCAACGGATTTAGACGGTGCCCTATTTAAAGTGAATGTAGCTGTCTCTAGAGCGTATCCCCAAAATGATGGTGGTAAATCGGTAAGAGACATCATAGACCGCACCATATCCAATAGAGTGCGATTACGACGTTCGGACACACCGTTTCGCTGAGGTGTTCCAGGCGGCGTGAGTTTTGAAACGATTCCACATTTTCTTAAGTGTGTACCAAATTCGTGACTTAAATATTCTCCTCCACGATCCGATCGTAAGAATTTTATCTTTCGGTCACGTTGATTCTCTACCTCATTCTGAAATTCCTTGAACTTTTCAAAGGTCTCAGACTTGTGTTTCATCAAGTAGACATACCCAAATCTACTCAAGTCATCTGTGAGAGTGAGAACATAACGATATCCTCCGCGAGCCTCAACACTCATTGGACTGCACACATCGGTATGTATGATTTCCAACAAGTTGGTTGCTCGCTCAATTGTCCCGGAGAACGGAGTCTTGGTCATTTTGCCCATGAGGCATGGTTCGCATGTGTCAAATGATTCATAATCAAGAGACTCTAAAAGTCCATCAGCATGGAGCTTCTTCATGCGCTTGACACCAATGTGACCAAGGCGGCAGTGCCACAAGTATGTGGGACTATCATTATCAACTTTACATCTTTTGGTATTCACGCTATGAATATGTGTAACACTACGTTCGATATTCATTAAGAACAAACCATTGACCATCGGGGCATGACCATAAAACATATCTCTCATATAAATAGAACAACCATTATTCTCGGATTTAAATGAGTAGCCATCTCGTATTAAACGAGATCCAGATACAATGTTCATACTCAAACTTGGCACTAAATAACAATTATTGAGGTTTAAAACTAATCCCGTGGGTAAATGTAGAGGTAGCGTGCCGACGGCAATCACATCGACCTTGGAACCATTCTCGACGCACATCGTCACCTCGTCCTTCACCAGTCTCCGCTTATTCCGCATCTCCTGCTGTGAGCAACGGCACTGGTATAAAATACCCAGGAGTTACTACGAGTACTGGTAAGATACACATCAATTACATGTATATCAAATATACCTTTGGTGTTGCCGGCCTTCTCATCCGCTAAGTATTTGGGGCAGTTTCGCTTCCAGTGACCCTTCCCCTTGCAATAAAAGCACTCAGTCTCAGGCTTGGGTCCATTCTTTAACTTCTTCCCAGTAACTGGCTTACCCGGCGCGGCAACCTCCTTGCCGTCCTTCTTGAAGTTCTTCTTACCCTTGCCCTTCTTGAACTTAGTGCTCTTATTGACCATCAACACTTGATGTTCTTTCTTGATTTCAACCTCTGCTGACTTCAGCATAGAGAATACTTCAGGAATGGTCTTTACCATCCCCTGCATATTGTAGTTCATCATAAAGCTCTTGTAGCTTGGTGGGAGCGACTGAAGGATTCTGTCAATGACCGCCTCATCAGGGAGGTTAATATTCAGCTGGGTCATACGGTTGTGCAACCCAGACATCTTGAGTATGTGCTCACTGACAGAACTATTTTCCTCCATCTTACTACTATATAACTTGTCGGAGATGTCATATCTCTCGACCCGGGCGTGAGCTTGGAAAACTAGTTTCAGCTCCTCGAACATCTCATATGCTCCGTGATGCTCAAAACGCTTTTGGAGCCCCAGTTCTAAGCTATAAAGCATGCCGCACTGAACGAGGGAGTAATCATCAGCACGTGCCTGCCAAACGTTCAAATCGTCTTGCAGTGCTGGGAGAGCAGGTGGGTCACCTAACGGTGCTTCAAGGATATATGCTTTCTTGGCAGCTATGAGGATGATCCTAAGGTTCCGGACCCAGTCTGTATAGTTGCTGCCATCATCTTTCAGCTTGGTTTTCTCTAGGAACGCGTTGAAGTTCATGTTGACATGAGCGTTGGCCATTTGATCTACAAGACATATTTTGCAAAGATTTTAGACTAAGTTCATGATAATTAAGTTCATCTAATCAAATTTTAATGAACTCCCACTCAGATTTGACATCCCCTTAGTCAACTAAGTGTTACACGATCCGAGTCGACTAGGCCGTGTCCCATCATCACGTGAGACGAACTAGTCATCATCGGTGAACATTCTCATGTTGATCGTATCTTCCATACGACTAGTGTTCGACCTTTCGGTCTCCGTGTTCCGAGGCCATGTCTGTACATGCTAGGCTCGTCAAGTTGACCCTAAGTGTTTTGCATGTGTAAAACTGTCTTACACCCATTGTATGTGAACATAAGGATCTATCACACCCGATCATCACGTGGTGCTTCGAAACGACGGACTTTAGCAACGGTGCACAGTTAGGGGAGAACACTTCTTGAAATTGTTGTAAGGGATCATCTTATTTACTACCGTCGTTCTAAGTAAACAAGATGCATAAAACATAATAAACATCACATGCAATTATATAAAGTAGTGACATGATATGGCCAATATCATATAGCTCCTTTGATCTTCATCTTCGGGGCTCCATGATCATCTTGTCACCGGCATGACACCATGATCTCCATCATCATGATCTCCATCATCGTGTCTTCATGAAGTTGTCACACCAACGACTACTTCTACTTCTATGACTAACCGTTTAGCAATAAAGTAAAGTAGTTTACATGGCGTTCTTCAATGACACGCAGGTCATACAAAAATAAAGACAACTCCTATGGCTCCTGCCGATTGTCATGCTCATCGACATGCAAGTCGTGATTCCTATTATAAGAACATGATCTCATACATCACAATATATCATTCATCATTCATCACAACTTCTGGCCATATCACATCACATGACAATTGCTGCAAAAACAAGTTAGACGTCCTCTAATTGTTGTTGCATCTTTTACGTGGCTGCAATTGGGTTCTAGCAAGAACGTTTTCTTACCTACGAATAACCACAACGTGATTTTGTCAACTTCTATTTACCCTTCATAAGGACCCTTTTCATCGAATCCGCTCCAACTAAAGTGGGAGAGACAGACACCCGCCAGCCACCTTATGCAACTAGTGCATGTTAGTCGGTGGAACCGGTCTCACGTAAGCGTACGTGTAAGGTTGGTCCGGGCCGCTTCATCCCACAACACCGCTGAAGCAAGATAAGACTAGTAGCGGCAAGCAAGTTGACAAGATCTACGCCCACAACAAAATTGTGTTCTAGTCGTGCAATAGAGAACTACGTATAGACCTAGCTCTGATACCACTGTTGGGGAACGTTGTAGAAAATTAAAAAATTTCCTACGGTTTCACCAAGATCCATCTATGAGTTCATATAGCAACGAGTCATGGGAGAGTGATTGCATCTACATACCACTTGTAGATCGCGTGCGGAAGCGTTCAATGGAACGGGGTTGATGGAGTCGTACTCGCCGTGATTCAGATCACCGATGACCTAGTGCCGAACGGACAGCACCTCCGCGTTCAACACACGTACGGAGCAGATGACGTCTCCTCCTTCTTGATCCAGCAAGGGGGAAGGAGAGGTTGATGAAGATCTAGCAGCACGACGGCGTGGTGGTGGATGCAGCAGAACTTCGGCAGGGCTTCGCTAAGCAACTACGGAAGGAGTAGGAGGTGTTGCATGGAGGAGGGAGGCGCCAGGGCTTATGGGTGCGGCCACCCCTCCCTCCCCTCCCTTTATATAGGCGCAAGAGAGGGGGGAGGGCGCAGCCTTGCCCCTTCCTCCAAGGAAGGGATGCGGCCAAGGGGGGGGGGGAGGAGTCCATCCTCCCCAAGGCACCTCGGAGGTGCCTTCCCCCTTTAGGACTCTCCCCTCTTTCTTATATCTAGGCGCATGGTCCTCTTGGGGCTGGTGCCCTTGGCCCATATAGGCCAAGGCGCACCCCCTACAGCCCATGTGCCCCCCCCCGGGGCAGGTGGACCCCCCGGTGGACCCCCGGACCCATTTCGGCACTCCCGGTACAATACCGATAATGCCCGAAACTTTTCCGGCGACCAAAATAAGACTTCCTATATATAAATCTTTACCTCCGGACCATTCCGGAACTCCTCGTGACGTCCGGGAACTCATCCGGGACTTCGAACAACATTTGGTTTGCTGCATACTCATATTCATACAACCCTAGCGTCACCGAACCTTAAGTGTGTAGACCCTATAGGTTCGGGAGACACGTAGACATGACCGAGACGGTTCTCCGGCAATAACCAACAGCAGGATCTGGATACCCATGTTGGCTCCCACATGCTCCTCCATGATGTCATCGGATGAACCACGATGTCGAGGATTCGATCAAACCCCGTATACAATTCCCTTTGTCAATCGGTACGTTACATGCCCAAGACTCGATCGTCGGTATCCCAATACCTCGTTCAGTCTTGTTACCGGCAAGTCACTTTACTCGTACCGTAATGCATGATCCCGTTACCAAACACTTGGTCACTTTGAGTTCATTATGATGATGCATTACCGAGTGGGCCCAGAGATACCTCTCCGTCATACAGAGTGACAAATCCCAGTCTCGATCCGTGTCAACCCAATAGACACTTTCGGAGATACCTGTAGTGCACCTTTATAGTCACCCAGTTACGTTGTGACGTTTGGTACACCCAAAGCACTCTTACGGTATCCGGGACTTACACAATCTCATGGTCTAAGGAAGAGATACTTGACATTGAAAAAGCTCTAGCAAAACGAACTACATGGTCTTGTGCTATGCTTAAGATTGGGTCTTGTCCATCACATCATTCTCCTAATGATGTGATCCCGTTGTCAATGACATCTAATGTCCATAGTCAGGAAACCATGACTATCTGTTGACCAACGAGCTAGTTAACTAGAGGCTCACTAGGGACATGTTATGGTCTATATATTCACACGTGTATTACGATTTCTGGATAATACAATTATAGCATAAAGAAAAGACAATTATCACGAACAATGAAATATAATAATAATGCTTTTATTATTGCCTCTAGGGCATATTTCCAACAGCACCGACATAAGAGAGGACACTTCTCTCTATTAATTAGCTAGCTAACACGATATATGAAACACGTAAATTAACCCACCAAAACCCCCAATCCCCCCCCTCCTTTCAAAAAAAATAACAAAAACCCCAACCACTGGAATGCTGACGCGTGGATGCTTTTTGGTCCCGGTTGGTGCCACCAACCGGGACCAAAGGACCCCCGACTGGGCTCTCTGCACAGGGCCACGTGGAGGCACATTGGTCCCGGTTCTTGTTTGAACCGGGACTAATGGGTGGAGGTATTAGTAACGGCCCATTAGTCCCGGTTCATGAACCGGGACTAAAGGCCCTTACGAACCGGGACTATTAGGTGTTTTTCTACTAGTGAGAATGACGAGATGACAATGTCCCTCGGGAATCCTGAGAACCCTGGATGGACACGAGGCACGCCAGGCTCTGTTCCGTGGAAAGTTGGGTTTCCGGACGCAGGTGGTTACAAAACCCAGGAGAGGACGAGGAAACAGGACCAGAGCAAAGTGCAGGAGCTGCACGCAAGGTTACGGAAGCTAGAGGAACGAGATGCAGTTCGAAGCAAGCGACCTACCGAAGCTACCCTCGAAGCTACCCCGCCATCTCAGCGGAGAAGCATCGTGGCTTCCACCGAGCCGCTTCAGCTGGAGCCTGTCTTCACGGCTCCTGCTAGCTACCCCGTGGATGCTATCATGGAGTCTCAACGGTGCCACCTTATTATGCAATGGTATAACTACAAGGTGAAGGTGGTTGTCGCCTGTGTTCGACCTACTGAACCGGGCGCAAGTTTTCAGTGTCGTCCCTTTCCAGAAGGATATGCTAGGGTGACAGTGGAAGAAATAGCGGCGGGATTTGAGGAGCTCGTGCTTGACAACCCTACCGGTGAAGGGGCGACTAGGCTGGGTTCTGCTCCGAAGACTCCATGCCTATGGCGGAAGGAGCTCATCAACCTTCCGACTTGGATGCCTCCGCCTCCTCCTCCTCCTCCGGCGAGTCAGGGCACTCCACCTCCTCCTCCGACTGCTCCTCCGGCGAGTGATCATGGCACTCTGCCTCCTTCTCCAGTGTGTGGCGTCACTTCGCCTCCTTCTCCGGCGCGTGGCGGCACTGCGCCTCCTTCTCCGCCTGCACCGCCGCGCCCGACCAGCCAGCCTCCTCCTTCTCCGCCTCGTTAGAAAAGGCGGAAGAGATCCGTCGCCGCTCCGGCTGCTCCGGCGTGTCGTAGTCCTTCTCCTCCGCCTCGTAAGCAACAAAAGAATACAGGCGCAGCCACTCGGCCTGCTCCGGCGTCTAGCAGTACAGCCAGAGGCGGGAGGCAATATAGATACAGTCCATCTCTCAAGACTCCAGAGAAGTTACCATCCGAGATGACCGCAGAGGAAAACGAGGAGATTTGTCAAGCCCAAGTGAAGCTCTACTCCGAAATGCAAAGAGCCAAGAGACATCCACCTCTAGAGGAGAAGATTGATATGGTGAAAGCGAAGTGCACTTTGGATGCCCTGCAGCGACCACCACCGTCTCTGCCGCCAACCAACTATGAGCGCATTACCGAAAAGACATATAAGGAAGCAAAGCGGTCGGGAAGTACTTGCACTGAAAAAAGGTTACAAGAACGAAGAACTGGGAAAAAAATTCCCCATCTTGGCGAACAAGAGAACCAATCGTGGCCCCCGCTCAAGGTGTCTAGCGATATTGTCGCTAATCATCCGGGGATATTGCCCGGTACCAATCCTCGAGATTACGATGATGCACATTTTGATATAATGGAGGTGGATGAATTCAAATACGATTACGGGAAGCCTCTCGTCGAAGATGGAACTACTCTAAGAACGATGATGCGAAGACTCCATGATTGGTACATGGAAACCTGCAGAAAGTTTGCAGGGGAGAAAAAAAAGATACTTTTACACTGAAAGTTAAAGAGGATCATCATGACCTCGTTCGAACTCAGGAGTTGTCTATTCCATTTGAGGAGTTCTTCCTGTTTTTCAATCTAAAGGCCCTCAATAAATTAACGGTCAGTTGCTACTGTCTGTAAGTACTACTTATGTCATTAAGTCTTTATATATAGCTCAGCTCTTTCATTGCATGTATATATAATTATCCTCACTATATTATGCAGATTGAAGATCGTCGAATGAAGAAAAAATGTAATGTATGATACTGGGTTCATTAACACCAATCTCATAGACAAATTCACGGTTACATTTAATGCTAAAGAAACCGAGGACAACTTGCTACGATCGTTTGTAATAAATCAAAATAAAGATACAATACTCTTTCCTTACAACTTCAAGTGAGTGTTACTGTCTTGTGCATATTTGGTTCCCCTTAATCATTACTCTAGGTTATGGTAATTAATGTAATTGATGAGTTATGCATGCGTGCACAGGTTCCACTATATTCTCCTGGAGATTAAGCTTCAGCAGGGAGTAGTAAACGTCTTAGATTCGAGACGAAAAGATCCCGAGGACTATGGGGGCATGTCTAAGATGCTCGAGAAGTAAGTTGAATCGATCATTGTCGCACCATATCGCCAACTTTGTTCATTTCATGATATCAAGAAATTGTTTTCTTTGCCTCGCAGGGTTTGGAAACTATTCACCGCACAAGTTACTTCATTGCCGCGGAATCTGCGATGGAATTACCCGAAAGTAAGTACTACTAGCTAGCTAGTTCTGCGCATCTCCCATTGATTCTAGCTACTTTCATCAATGCCATTTATAATGCTTCATTATCAGTTTGACTGACCTCTATTTCTCGTAAAGTGCTTGTGGCAGGAACCCGAGAATAATTACTGTGGATACTACGTCTACGAGTTCATCTACAACGCAACGGCCAAGAATAGGCGGGGCTACTCTAAAAGACAATATGAAGTGCGTAACGAAAAATATTCACAAGTTTATTTTATTACCATCATTTCTGTTGAGTTTCATTCATATATATATATTGACCCCCTTATTCAAATTAGATGTGGGAGATGCGGAATGAACTCCTACCAGAAGATCCCATGCCATCAATTCAAGAGGAATTGGCTGGATTCTTTCTTGACCACGTCATCAATAAAGCGAGAGAATAACACCATGCATGTGGAAGTTGAGTTGATATGATAGGGTATTGTAAGATATCTTACACATTATATATATATATATATATATATATATAGGACAAATTTTTCCTACTACCGGGTGTAGTTACACCCACTTTCGTTTCGTACGTTCTAGGTAGTATCTATCATATCGGAGAGTATGTACGCGTAGTATGTAGTATATAAAAATGTTTAGGTACTATATATACTACTTTTTTGGTAGTATGTACCATATTTTGTGCATACTCCATTTCGCGTATAAATAGGTACGTATTTCAGAAATATAATAAAACTATGAGCTCACTTGCAATTTTTTCATATAACTCACTCTGGAGTATCTTAGATATAGTATATGAACATACTAAAAATAATAAAGTAGAGTATATACTACCATATGGTAATATATGAGAAGTGGGTGTAACTATATATATATATATAGCCAGTAGCGTCGGTAAGCTATACGAAAACTTGTTGTTCGACCAATCTCTCGGAGAAGGAGAGGTCGATCACTTCCGTATATGTTCATTACGATCTTCTGTAGTTAATAGTTTCCTTCATTTGCTTACTAGCTAGATAGTGTGTCGAGTCCTCTCTATACGTAGCATCGACCAAGCATGGAGATAAGAGAGGACACTTCTCTCTATTAGCTAGCTCTAAATTAACCCTACAACCCCCCCCCCCCTTCAGAAAAAAAGACCAAAAAACCCAGCCCCTGAAAAGATGACGTGTGGAAGCCTTTTGGTCCCGGTTGGTGGCACTAACCGGGACAAAAGGCCCCCTGTCTGGGCAAGCGGCAGCGGCCACGTGGAGACCCCATCTGTCCTGGTTCCTGGGTGAACCGGGACTAAATGGGCAGGGCTTTCTTGACATCTACATTACAAATATATAGATTTTTTTTGCAAAATCATCACGGTTTAAGAGCAGTTTTGAAAAAAGCATTTTTTCAAAACCGAAAACGTGAATCGTATTTTGGACTCAATTTTCAAACATTTTGTCGGAATTGAGCAAATAAGATGGTTGGAAAGCTGGTGAAAATCCGCATCTTCCATATATCTACTGTTTTTCTAAATTATATACAATTTAAAATTAATTTGTAAAACGGTGAAATTTTGGGTGAAACGTATTTTTGCGTTTTTTGGCAAAGGGTTTGTCAGATTGACGCAACTGATATGGCATTGGAAAGCTATGGAAAATGCGCAACTTTTTCAGATAGAAATGTTTTTCTCATTCCTTACATTTTAGAAACAAAATCATATACGGTCAAATTTGATTTTGGAAGCGGTTTTTTAAAAAGCATTATCGAAATGGGGCAAATAATATATCATTGGATATCTATCAAAAATGCGAAACTTAGTCATATTGAACATTTTCTCTACTTCGCAACCGTTTAAGAGTAATTTGGAATACGACATGACGGATCCTACTGTTTTCTTGTCTGAAAAAACGAGTAGTCGTACTGATATATGTGTATGTTTGTACTGAGCTATTTTTTGTAGAGTAATTTTGAATGGTTCCGAAAAAGGGTACTTGCACTAATGTTTGCATGAGTTTGTACTAAGCGTGTTTTCACTAACTAGACTTTGCTCTATTTTTTGATTAATATATTTCTCGTAAGTTTTTCAATGGTTTATTGTATCGTAGCCCCGAACTTGCATGGTTTCAATGGTTTATTGTATCATAGTCAACTTTTTTTTTGCAACGAATGTTCTAGATTTCTCTTGTTTTGCAACTTGAACTTTTTACCATTTTAAACTTTTACCAACTTGAATTACCGTGTGTGGATGAGCACTTGAACTTGTAGAATTAAAATTTTATGTTTTAATTCTTATTTGTTTTCTTGTGCGAACTTATGGTATCATCATCACTGAACCTGCATGGTTGCTGTAGCTGAACTAAAATCCATGTTGTTTGTGAAAACCAGGAAAATTGCATCTCCTCAATGGGCCATGATGCAAGCATCACCGCCGGCAATACTTGACAAACCAGAGAACCTGTACTACTGGATTTGTCGAGAGAGAACTGAGGGCAGCACATCCCATGCCTTTTTTTTGTAGCAGCTACACTTCGTTTACCAACTCTCACACACACAAAATTGATAACAAGTCGGCACACGACCTTATAACAAGAGCACACCTGAACTGATAAACTAGAGCGTACCGGTGATTAACATAATATAAAACCATTTTCATTTTTTCCATCTGTTAAGTTGATTTTTTCCTTCCAACCTTTACTACTATGATATTTTTTTTGCAAATTTGTCCCCTTGAGTCTGAACTGAGGCAATTCTTAATTTTTAATTTATGGTACGTATGGTATTAGAGAGTTTGTACTTTTCAAAAATAATCACTCATTGTTCTTTTTATTTTAGTTTTAAATTTTCTTTCTCATCCTTATCCTTACTGTCAATGTCATCACCATCATACCTTTATGGTTTATATAGTTGACCGGACTTACATTTTTACTATTCCTTCTTATAAAAACTTATGTTTTCTTCTCCAAAACTTCCTACCTCGCAAGAATCAGAACTTCTTTATTTTTTACATTTGCACTTCCAAGTGTCTTTAATGACATTTTCAATTTTTTACTTTGTTTTACCTCATCAAATAGGCGCACAACACATTTGAAGAAACAAAATATGAATATTTGAAGCACAAGGGGGTTAACCATTGCACTGGACTTCATGTGTGCCTCCGTCATAGAAAAATAGACTGAATATTGCCATGTTCTAAGGTTGAACAAATGAATCATATAGAATATTTTCAAACCCCCGCATTTTTTCCCACTGAAACAAACTTGTGTACTTGCATACAACCCTCTATGAACTTGGACAGCACCTGCTGCTCAACTTGGACGATGACCAGTGCTCAACTCGAACGGAGGAGGTTGTCGTTGCTTTTGAACCATGAATGCTTATAAAAACACTGGGAATTGCTTCAAAATAGCTTTATACTTTTTAACATGAGAGTTCTCTCAGCTGGGCCAAAAAGCAATGCATTCATCATATTTTTATTCTACAAGAACGGAACACTGTAATAATTAACAGCTAATGTATTAGTACATGTAGAACAATTTCAGTTTTAAGAACAAACTTCCATTGATGTGTTAAACTCTACATCTGTATAGGGGACATGATGGGTCTCAGGCACCTTCTCCCTAATGTTGTATAGAAGAATGTAAATAAGAACTGAACAGAAAAAAAATTTGTTATTGAACTAAACTATAATTCTGTCAAAATTAAGTACACAAAGAACCTGCACATCAATCCATCACAGGATCATCCATTTTACATTCCATCCCCAAATATGCATGGAAATTTTTAGAGTTGGAAGCTATCTAAATTAAGGCATCTAAAAACTAAGTGATACATATATGCAGGAACAAAACTAGCTCTAAAAGAGTAAGAATAGAGTATCAAGAAGATTCATCAAATTCATACCAAAAATGCTAAAGAAGGGACAAAGTTGAGCTGGATCAGGAGGGATTAGAAGAGAAGTGTATGTTAATCTCAATGCTCTTGAACTTGTCATGTTGCTTACATCTGCATGTTTCAATAAATCCAGAAAACATATGTCGCAAAGGAGAGTCGTTGAACGGCCGTGAGTGTTGATGGTGAACAACATATGGTGCCAGTAGTGAACGACCTGTGCGCCATGCTGACGGCCAGAGACGAAAGCCTGCCGGAGGCCAGGGGACTGCCAGCTCAGGGATAGGAGGACCGGCTGTTTGAAGGATGATGAGCTAAAGTTTGAGTTAGCGCCGGAGGAGAACCTGGTGGAGCATCTCGAAGGCGGTGTTGCGCCTCCACCATGATAGTGTGCAGCGACGACAAAGTGGGGATAGGACGACGGTGACACTGGTGGTAGATGGGGTTCTCGGTGGAGCGCTGAGGGAGGGCACGGGGCGGTGGCGCACTGGGAGAGTGGGCCGGCAGTGGCGCGCTGGAGGGAGGGCCGGCCAATGGCGCACTGGGAGAAGGCCGACCGGCAAAGCGCTCGGGAGAAGTCCGGACAGCGGCGCGCTTGAGGCAAGGAGGCTGGCCGGCGGCATGCTGGGGAGGAGGTCAGCACTAGGGAGGGAGGCGGCCGGAGCTGGGGAGGGAGGCGGCCTGAGCGGGGGAGGGAGGCGGCCTGAGCGGGGGAAGGCGGCCGCTAGAGCTGGGAAGGGAGGTGGCCTGAGCAGGGGAGGGTTGCGGGGTAGCATGCGGTGGGTTGTAGGGGATGGCGCCCGGCGGTGGAAAGTGGAGGTGAATTGGGAGGCTACAGGGTGGGAATTGGATAAGAGGTTCTTTACTTACTCCATATGTCCGCTTAGATCTATCACTGGTCGTCTGGTGAATCCACTTGCAAGCATAGTATCCACACAAATTGTTCCCATCTTCTTGTCTCAAGCAGTACTTTACGAGAATAGAGTTGAATCAAAATAATAATCAAGCATGATAATGGTATTGAAACTAAAATGAATGAGAGATGTGCGAAACTAGCTAGTACTACTTACTTTCAGTTGTTTAAATCACAACTCCTTTTTCCAGTCACCCCTATTGGTTGGGGTGCGGGTGAACTTTTTCTAGACCCTACTGGCAAAGAAAATGATTACTTGATATCAGGAAATGAACGAAAGGTGCCAATATGGTGCGATAATGATTGAACATACTTTTGGAGCATTTCACACATTGACGCCTACTCTGTTTGGTCTATATGTTTCGAGTCCAAGACAGTTAGTACTCCCTCATCAAGCTGAATGATTAGCACAATAAAGTGAACATGCACACACATAACTCATCAATTACACTTAACCTCGAGTTAGCGAAACGGAATGTGCAAAAGACATCTAGTAATTAACACTCACCGGAAGTTGTGAGGAAATAGTATTGCCCTTCTGTCATGTTGTTTCATTAACGCATTTAGCAAGCGTTTCTTTGTATCCACAGGGAATTTAGAAATCATATATTCATTTACTTGATTTGGGTTAATGAACCAAATGTCATATATTTGTCTTCTTTTGCATGTGAGGATCTTCAATCTGCATAACATATATTTGAGGCTTGTAGTGCTCGTATTTAAAGGCTATCTCAACAATTCCGAACTGTACATGATCGCTTAAGAAATCACCAGGAGCGAAACCAGGATTAGTGGGCACTACCCCCGGATCAATATTAACGATATCGGGTAACACCTTGAGCGGGAGGCACGACTGTTTTTCTTGTTGGCCGAGTTGGGGACCTGTTTTCCCACTTCCTCTGGATATCTTCTTTGCTATATTGCTAGCCGCCGGAGCGGTGGCACCTCTTTTCTGTCGGTGCTGAGGAGGCGGAGTCAGCTAACATGGTGGAGGAGGGGTACTGTCAGGAGTAGGTTGAAGCGGTGGCGGACTAGCGTTGCGCTCCTTTTATAGGTGGGGTGGAGTCGGACAACTCGACAGACTTGCAGGAGGAGTGTAGAGACCACCAAGTAAGACATCTCGCAAGAAAGATCCACAACAAGTAGACCGACTCCTACCATGGCCAGAAAGATCAATCTAGTAGGGCAAACCAAACTGATAATTCGAAGAGACTTGCAAAGATAATCAATCATACATAAAAGAATTCAAAGGTGATTCAAATATTTCTCATAGATAAACTAGATCATAAACCCACAATTCATCGAATCTCGACAAACACACCGCAAAAAGAGTTACATCGAATAGATCTCCAAGAAGAGGAAGGTGAACTTTGTATTGAGAACCAAAGAGAGAGAAGAATCCATCTAGCTAATAACTATGGACCCGAAGGTCTGTGGTAAACTACTCAAAACTCATCAGAGAGGCCTTAGTGGTGATGGAGAGGCCCTCCATGGTTGATTCCCCCTCCGGCGGAGCGCCGGCGAAGACTCCAAGATGGGATCTCGCGGATACAGAAGGTTGCGGTGGTGGAAATAGTTTTTTGTGGTGCTCCTGGATGGTTTCGTGGTACGAAGATATATATAGGTGAAGGAAGTCGGTCAGGGGAGCCATGATCGGCCCACAAGGCAGGGGGGCGCCCACCCTTACTGGGCATGCCGGCCACCCTCGTGGCCACCTCGGCTGCTTCTTGACGTCCACTCCAGGTCTCCTGGATTGTGTTTGTTCCAAAAAGATCTCTCCCGAAGGTTTCATTCCGTTTGGACTCCGTTTGATATTCCTTCCCTTCGATAGTGCACCATTACTAATTGACATAGTAATGGCGCACCACATCCGTCGTGCGCCATTAGTAGTTTTGAAAAAAAAAGTAGGAAAAAAAATTAAAAAAAATTGTTACTAATGGCGCACCATGTCTCGGTGCGCCATTACTAGTTTTAACTAGCAATGGCACACTATCCACTGGTGCGCCATTACTAAGTGTTTTTCAAAAAAAAATCAAAAAAATATCAATTTTTTTTCAAAACTAGTAATGGCGCACCGTGGGTGTGGTGCGCCATTACTAGTTAAACTAGTAATGGCGCACCACCCCACGGTGCGCCATTACTAACTTGCCCCAACACGGAATGCACCCCCCCGTGGATCGCCTTTTCAGTTTTAGAAAAATAAAAGAAAATGATGGAAATGTCAAAAAAATAAAAGAAAATATGTTTCCCATGTGATATGTGCTCTAGTTGTTGGGAAAATTTACAAATATGAATTTCGACTTTATTTGCAAAATCTCTATGGAAATTTGTAAAATGGGCATAACTTTTGCATACGAACTCTGATGAAAAAGTTTTTTATATGAGAAATCATCTACTCGAAAAGTTACATCCAAATTTTCAAAATCCCCAAAAACCTAACAGAAAAAATTCAAAAAAATTCCCAAAAAAAGTTACATGCAAATTTTCAAAATCCCCAAAAACCTAACAGTAAAAATGCCAACATTTTCGAAATCCGCAAAAACCTAACAGAAAAAAGTTACGGGGCTTTCAAGATCTAGAGGCAAAAAAATTCAAAAAATTTCAAACTTACTAGTGGCGCACCGTGGATGTGGTGCGCCACTAGTAACAGAAAAAAAATTGGTTTTGAATTTTTTTTGAATTTTTTTTCAGAAAATGATACGTAATATGACCGGGAAGTTTGAAATATTTTTCAAAATTTCATCATAGTCATGAACATGAACAAAGTCCTAGACATCAACAAGGTATAACAGGATTAATATGCTAGATATATCAACAAGTGCTTGCGAAGTGAGCTGTTGCTGGGGTTGGATAGAACTCTGAAGTTAAGCGTGCTTTGGTTGGAGTAGTGTGAGGATGGGTGACCTTTTGGGAAGTTTGACCACGGAGTGCGATTTGACCTGAGATTAAGCATATTGACCCGAGATTAAGCCATAGTGAACTGAGATTAAGAAAAAATGAAAAAAAATTGAAAAAAAAATGGATTTTTTTTAAAAAATTAAAAAAAATCTGATAAAAATTTAAAAAAAATTGAAAAAAAATGTGACTAATGGCGCACTTCACTGTGGTGCGCCATTAGTATACCAGATACTAATGGCGCACCGTGGGCTATACTAATGGCGCACCAGTGGTGCGCCATTAGTAAAAAATACTAGTGGCGTGCTAGTAATGGCGCACCGGTAGTGCGCCATTAGTTGGCAAAACCGGTGCGCCATTTGTAGGCCTTTTTCTAGTAGTGATGTAAGCTCAGGATTCTTGAGGCGCGTGTTTGCTCGTCGTTGTCTCTAGCGGGCTGGAACACCCCCGTGTGAGCATCATGTACTGCTAAAATTATAGCTTCAGAGGCATTTTTGAGACCTGCCTGCTCCAAAATCTCCCTTGTCTGTGGGACCATTCTTCTCCCATGCGCATAAAACCATGTCCTGGACCTGTCGGGCCAATCTAATGTTTTTAGCCGGATCCATGCATCAATCATCCTTTGCTCAGATTCATCCCACTTAGGGATGTCAACCTTGTTTCCACCTGGCCCTAGAGAATGGTGCCACTCTTTTTTCATAGCATTTTCCTTGTGTTTCCTCGACCGATCCTTAGCTGTTTCTGATCACATGAACTCCACAACTGAGTCCCAATGATCTTTCATCTTCGTGTTTGGTCCAGTGAATTCCAGAGTCAGGTCTTTTTTGCCGTATTTGGCCCATAACCTTTTCTTGCATTTGCAGAATTGTGTGGCCACCTTCTTAAGAGCAGACTTCTTCACTTTCTCATGTTATGCATCCGAGAAATGCTCTGGTAGGGTGAAATGTGACATCAGTGTTTCCCAAAGCAGATTTTTGGCTCTTTTGTCCACAAAACTAACTCCTCGATCTCCCTTTGGCTCGTGCCATTCTTGAACGGAGATCGGGATTTGGTCCCTGAAAATAACGTCGTATTGACTTACAATTTGTTTTTTACTGAACACTATGAGGCAAAAGCGCCTGACATTACCTCCGCATTATAGAAAAGGAAAAAAGAACAAGACTATCTAGGAGTTTAGAAGACCTACCTATGAATATACAACAATATATACAATTGTGCAAGAATTGGCATGTCACATGGATAATTGCAGGGCATTGATCCATTAAATGAGCAGAGGCTTGATAATCCTTCATCCTATGGGAGTGCAGGGTGATCACATGAGTGAACTTGGCCTTCCATCCCCTAAAAGTTATCATTTCTCATAGTCTAGATGCTCCAAGCAGCAAGGTAATCTACTTGAAAGAAAAAGGGGTGTTGGAAACTCCTTTTAGCAGCCAAAATACATTCTCTAGGAGATATCCCTGCAAACCATGTAATCTGCAGATAGTTCCAAACTATGATGCTGAATGTACACTTGAAGACGAGATGTTATTTGTCTTTCATGAAAATGAGCCACACACATAGGACATAAATTGTCATCCTCCTCAGTCCTCCAATGCCTTCTAAGAAGCATATCACTTTTATTGAGCCTATCATTCAACATTAACCATGCAAAAACCTTGATTTTTATAGTGCACTTACACTTCCAAATCCATTTACAGGGATCATCATCTGGCAGATGTGCATGTGCCAGTGTATAATAGCATTTAGCAGAGTAAGGACCTTTACCAGGTGTCCAAGACCAGGAATTAGGTTCATGGGGGCTTGTTTGCAATCCATGTAAGGCATCATTAAGAGATAACAGCTCATCAATTGCTTCATGGCATAGTGGTAATTGAAAATATGTGGCAATATCAAATTCTTCAATAAAATCCCTGACAGAAATCTTGTGGATGACATTCACCCAAGCTCCAAGTATCATGCCAGAACAGAGAGTTGTTTCCATCATTGACTGTGATAACCGAATGTGATGTATAATCCTCATTTAACTTCATGATGTCCCTCCACTATGAAGAGCCACACTTAACTCTTGCATGGGGAACTACTCCATTATAGTAAGTGTCCCAAATGAAAGAGACCCAAGGTATATCAGCCTTGTTGTAAGACTCGTGAAATGCTTAGTGAGCAAGGCCTTATTCTGAACAGCAAGATTGATGATACCCATGCCTCCTTTATCCTTTGGTTTACAGGCCATTGGCCAGGCATCTAAAGACTGCTTTGGGGTTTCAGAATTTCCTCTCCATAAATATTGCCTCATTATTCTTTCCAGTTGTTTAATAATAGCGGCTGGTAAACTAAGACTACAAAGGAAATAAATGGGCATAGACGAGAGGACTGACTGTAAAAGCTGTAATCTGGCACCTTCGGAAAGCAGAGAGGAACTAGAAGAGAGCTTCCTTTAAACTCTATCAACAAAAGGCACCAGATCTTCAACTCTGGGCTTTGTAGTACCCACAGGCAAACCCAAATAGGTGAAGGGGAGAGTTTGGACCTGGAAGCCAAATATTGCAGCTAATCTCGTTGCTTCCTCATGTGCAACATTGATGGGCAAAATGCAAGACTTATGAAAGTTGACCTTTAAACCCGTTGATTTAGAGAAACAAACCAACATATTCTTGAGAGCTATCTGTTGGTTCTCATACACTTGAACGAACAACAAAGTACCACCTACATACTGAACTATTGGGAAGTTTGGGTCATTAGATGGTATTGGGAGTGAAAGTAAACCTTGCCGGAGAATTTGGTTAACCAAAGATTGTAGCAGATTAGCAGCAATAACAACATGGAGAGGTGACAAAGGATCTCCTTGCCTTACACCTCTTTTGCAATTAAATTGTTTGCCTGGTACACCATTTAGTAGTATGGAAGAAGATCCAAAAGATAAGAGTTTGCACGGGCCCCCCCAATCGTTCCTCGGTCGGGATATGCAAAATCAAGTGTTGCATGGGATTAAAGAAGCTTGGCGGAAAGATCATCTCTAACTTGCAGATCAACTCCGGCACCAACTGTTCCATTTCTTCTAGCAGGCCAGGCAATAGTTCTTTCGGACAAAGAACACGAAATAACTAGCTCAGCTCTACCAGTACTAGCCATTCATCCTCAGGGATGAAGCCACGCAACATCACTGGCATTATCCGCTCTATCCATATGTGCCAATCATGACTTTTTAGATCAAATATTTTCAATTTATCAAGACTTGCTCCCCTCTTTAAATTTGCTGCATACCCATCGAGGAACATTGAGGGAGTCCTGGATAAGGGGTTATCCGGACAGCCGGACTATATACTTTGGCCGGACTGTTGGACTATGAAGATACAAGATACAAGACTTCGTCCCGTGTCCGGATGGGACTCTCCTTGGCGTGGAAGGCAATCTTGGTGATTCGGATGTAGATCTCCTTCTCTGTAAAACGACTCTGTGTAACCCTAGCCCCCTCCAGTGTCTATATAAACCGGAGGGTTTAGTCCATAGGACGGATCATCATTACCATCAACAATCATACCATAGGCTAGCTTCTAGGGTTTAGCCTCTCTGATCTCGTGGTAGATCAACTCTTGTAATACTCATATCATCAGGATCAATGAAGCAGGAAGTAGGGTATTACCTCCATCGAGAGGGCCCGAACCTGGGTAAACATCGTGTCCCCAGTCTCCTGTTACCATTAGCCTTAGACGCACAGTTCGGGACCCTACCCGAGATCCGCCGGTTTTGACACCGACATTGGTGATTTCATTGAGAGTTCCTCTGTGTCGTCCCTACAAGGCTAGATGGATCCTCCATCCTTCAATCATGCTGTCCGGGGTGAGACTTTTCTCCCCGGACAGATCTTTGTGTTCGGCAGCTTCGTACTGTGGGACAATTCGCTTAGCCATCTGGAGCAGATCCATAGCTACGTCCCCGGCCATCAGGTCAGGTTTGGAAACCTAAACTACACCGCCGACATCCGCGGAGACTTGTTCTTTGATTGATTCAGGCCTGTGTCAGGAGCGCCAAACAATCACGACGTGCACGACCTAGATCGGCAGTCGGACAGTATTCAGAACATCACACCTGCTACCGCTCCAGACTTTGCTCCAGAGCGGGTTGTGCCTTTCGAGGACGGGTGGATGGACCCCACCCCGGAGGCCGCACACTCCTTGGCGTTGGAACCGAACACAGACTCCTCTCCTAAAGGGATCTGTGTCTCCGGACCCCCGGACTCATCTTCGGTGTTGTGTTCCGAACCGCGCACACTCGTGCGCATCGGATCTGACTGGGCTCCAGTCATGGAGTTCGCCGCCGCGGATATCTTTCAGCACTCACCCTTCGAAGACACGCTGGATTCATTAAAGTCTCTCCCTTTTTCAGTAGACTACTGGCCGAATTATATCCACTGTTGATGACCTAACACACATGCTTGACATCGACCCCAGTAACATCGACGGTATGGACGTTGATGCAGGGGAAAATCCGGAACCACCGCCCACGGGGCGCTGGACTGCCACTTCATTATACGACGTCTACATGGTGGACACCCCAACAAAAAGGACACAATGGAGGATAAACCCCCCGAGAAAAAGAAAAAACGACGGCGTAGGCGCCGCCATAGGTCCAGTCACAGTAAAAATAGTGATAACAACCCAAAATAGGATGACACTCCGGTTGATTTCGAAGGCAACAATGACCATAGGGACCTAGCGATAGAGAAGGATAAACCAGGTCATGCCGAACATAGCCCGGAGCAGACGCCCGATCACAATTCAGAGGGCCGAACTCATCATGTTACATCCAAAGAATATGACAATCCATCTGACGATGCGTTCATCATCCCGGAAGAACAGTCAAAAGAAGACAAGCCCCATAGAAAACTCTTGCCCACAGCGCGGAGCCTGAAGAAGCAGAAGCAAAGGCTTAAGGCCGCGTAGGATACGCTCAACCGACAATGGAATAAGGTGCTAGGCACCGAAGGAAAACATGGCGATAATCGCCACACAAAGAGCTACCCAAAACGCAAACCGCTACCCAAAATAATACAGCTACTCAGCCGGACCAGCCAACTCATGGCCGCGATAAAGTAGCCACTGATACCGCACACGATTTATGGAAGCTCCTGGACAAAAAGGCCAGTGCGGCCAGGTCCATTTATGGGTCCAGAGGACAGGTTCTGACGCGGGATTATGGTCACCACAACGTTCATGCTTATCGAATACCAGTCTGGAATCAACACCGGGAGCAACAACAGCCGGCAGCAGGCCGCAACTCGGCCAGATATAGAGGGGTTGCACACCCCCTGTGCTTCACGGATGAGTCATACGACGGAACGACGGACCCCGTGGTCTGGATTGAAGATTTTATCCTTCACATACACATGGCTCATGGGGACGACCTCCATGCCATCAGATACCTCCCCCTCAAGTTAATAGGACCAGGTCGTCATTGGCTGAAAAGCCTCCCCAAAAATTCAATTGGAAGTTGGGAGGAACTTGAGGATGCTTTCAGGGCCAACTTCCAAGGGACCTACGTCCGGCCTCCAGATGCAGACGATTTAAGTCACATAATACAGCAGCCCGAAGAGTCAGCCCACAAGCTTTGGAACAGATTCCTCACTAAGAAGAATCAAATTGTCGGCTGTCTGGACGCCGAAGCCTTAGCGGCCTTCAAACACAGTATCCAAGACGAGTGGCTTGCCAGACACCTCGGCCAAGAAAAGCCAAGAACGATGGCAGCCTTACCAAGCCTCATGACCCGATTTTGTGCGGGCAAGGACAACTGGTTGTCCCGTAAAGGCACCAGCGCCCCTGGCACATCCGAAATCCGAGACGGCAATGGGAAGCCACGGCACACTAAGAGAAAATATCGGAATAACGACAGTCCGGACAGCATAGTGATGAACGCCGGATTCAGTGGACCTCGACCTGGTCAAGGGAAAAAGCCATTTAACGGCAGCAAAGAGGAACCATCCGGCCTGAACAAAGTCATGGACAGATTGTGCCAAATCCATCGCACTTCCGACAAACCTGCAAATCATTCCCACAGAGAATGTTGGGTTTTCAAGCAGGCCGGCAAGTTAAACGCCGAACATAAGGGAAGGGAAACACCAAGCGAAGACGAGGATGAGCCTCGCCAGCCGAACACTAGGGGCCAGAAACAATTCCCACCGGAAGTCAAAGCGGTAAACATGGTACACGCAACTCACGCAGAGTTCGTAACCCCCCAATTTAAACCCTGGGAAACGTGCCCGATCAGTTTTAACCACGGGAACTACCCGGCCAGTATCCAGCACGGAGAATCGGCTGCCTTGGTGCTCGACCCAATAATTGATGGATACCATCTTACTTGCGTCCTAATGGACGGCGACAGTAGTCTTAATTTGATATATCAAGACACCATCCGCAGGATGCGAATAGACCCATCCAGAATAAATCAAAATAACGCCACCTTCAATGGAGTAATTCCAGGCATCATGGCCCATTGCTGGGGCCCCCTCGTGTTAGAAGTAACATTCGGTTCTCCCGACAATTTCAGACGCGAGAACTTACTCTTCAGCATCGGTCCCTTCAGCAGCGACTATCATGCATTGCTTGGAAGACCGGCCTTCGCCTGCTTTAACTCAATACCAAACTACGCCCGCCTTAAACTCAAAATGCCTGGTCCACATGGCATCATCACGGTTAGTGGAAACACAGAGCAGTACGTGGCAGTTCCTGCTGCTGGACTCTAGGCGGCCTCTCCCACCGGAATGCATGACCGGTCATCAACACCATGGACACGGTTAGACGAGTCCAATGCACTATTATTCACAATGGCTTGGATAAACATGAGCCAGGGGCTGCACATGTCTCCCCACAAATAATCCGAGGGGCTGAGAACATGTAACACAATTCCACAGTTCGGCTTGCCTCGTTAACAGGCCGGATCTCGAACATTTCTTGAGCATAACTAACTATTCGCACGTTTTCTTTCTCTTTAATTCTCACAGACACTACCAGCGCGACACCCTTCCAGGATACGGCACAACAGAGACACAGGTGCAGACGTGCAGCAGGGCCCCGCCCACAGGTTTCTCTTTAGATTAAGCCCCTGCGTAAGCCTTCTATATTGCCTCTTGTTGCTCAACGTCCCTTGGGTATTTCATACACCTATAAGGGACACTGCCGTTTTAGGCTTTTTGCCAAGACAGATAAGTGCGCGTAACTGGAAACCACAGGGTCAAGGGCGTTATTCATCCCAATATATGTTATAAAGTCCGAAGACCTTCAGGAGTGTTCGGCGTCACGAGTTTGGCCTTATATGCATCAGCTCCGAATCATGTCTTTGGTCAAATATTGGGTTATCCCGGCACCTGGGTTTGCTGCCTTACGTTCTATTCCATCGGCTAAGGCGCCAAAGGAGAACTACTGCGATCGTGCCCTGGTTATTCCGCATGAGCACCTCAGTAGAGAAAGCCAAAAACTGACTCTCGTGATATAGCGAGAGACTTATCAACCACTCGAGGACTCATTGGGATCTATAGGATTCCTCCGCATTAACGAAGGAACGGTCTACCAGTCAAGTACGCGCACCATATCTGGATGCACGCGGAAGTACCAGGCGCTATATAGTAGCCCCACCTTTCAACTCCTACGGCTAAGCGAAAGTGTTACAGCTATATAGTCCGGTTGCCTGGTTCGACGTGCGATCACCTACTTAATGGACCTAGACGTTGGATCAAGTGTGTTCACGCATATTTTCTCGAACACCCCTGCATTATGCGCGTGGGGGTTGAAGCCAACGACTCCTAACTTTCATGATTATATGCATATATAAACAGCCACACAGGAGACACTACAATACTTTCAGGCAAAAGTATACAAAAAAGCAGCCTCCACAATGAAACACATAGTTGTTTACAATTTCATCACTCAAACATGACATTCTTGGAGCACTGGGCCTCTATTCTATGAGCACCTTCTATAACCTGCTCTAAATAGTGCTCCGCTGGGTCTTGGCTTCCTGCCGGACCCAGGGTTGCAATACGGGTGGCCTCCATATCCGCCAAATATGTTTTCACGCGGGCAAAAGCCATTCGTGCACCCTCTATGCATGCCGATCTCTTCATGGCATCAATCTGCGCTCTGGCGCCAAGTAATCGTTGCACCAAACCAAACTAACTGTTCGGCTTCGGCTCCTTTGGCCACAGATGGTCTATTACAGACCCCATTGCAAGGCCGGACAGCCTATGGAGCTCGTCTATGGCGGCCATTTTCTCACTCAAGGGCAGGGAGCGTGCTGGAGCATTAAATTGCGACCAGAACAGCCTCTCCATTTTGTTATCCTCATGATCCATGAATAGCCTAGTCACATCAGCCACACTCTTCGCCAAGTCCGCATACTCATCTGGGGCGCTCCATAGCTTATCCAACGGAGCATACTTTGGATCTAAAAACTTCATCCGCAACACATAAGGACTTCCGGCCGCGATTTCTCCGTCTTGTCGAAGTTCCTCCCGTGCATCTCTAATCTAAGAGCACATCTCTTTAGCCGAATCCACCGCCTTCTTCAGGTCGGCCGCCTTTGTTTGATTCTCCTTTTCGAGAAGCTCATACCGGTCGGGGGCATCCCTCAGCTCCACAGCAATCTCGGCTATCTTCTCCTCGCTTCGGAGATGAGCGGCATGTTCGGCCTTTAATTCTTCGGCTGCCTTTAGAGCAGCCGCATTGCTAATCCGAGCTTGTTCCTTGGCTAGAGCAAGCTCCGCCCTCAGGGTTTCTACGTCAGCAGCTCCGCCTGCAACCACATAACATCACATTAATATTTCAACCTTCTTTCAAAAATATATGTGGATATAGGAAAGCATACTCTGCGACTCCTCGAATCGCTTGTTCACAAGCATGACGTCGGCCTCCACAACGTCAATCTTCCGCCTCAATTCAGCGCATTGAGCGGCCTGGTCTATTGCCGAACCCTTAGTGATCTGCACATCAATACAAGTGCGATCATTATCTGGGAGTTTGATCCTGCGGTTGCTGCCATGGGCTGGCATCCACAGTCTCATGGGCTACTACCTATACAGAGCGCATTTATTGCATGTGGATCAACTAAAAATTGCGGCTTACCTCAAAGCCTTTGAGCAGGCCCCTAAAGGCTTTGTTTAAACCATTTGTCGCGGAGGAGATTTTCTCCAACACCATACCCATTAGGGTACGATGATCCTCCAAGAGATCAGCTGACTCCAGGAGGCCCGTCAGCGTGTTCGGCCGGACACTGGACTCTCCCGGACCCTTTCTACTGTCCGCCACGGGAGCCGAACGCGGTGGGCTCGGGACGGCTGAAGTGTTAGCTTCCGGCCCCATTGGATCCGGACACTTCCGTGATGATACCTCAGGGTCGCCCGCCTCACGGGGCAGAGAGGCAGGTGGGTTATCACTCTCTATCATCGCCGGAAGAAGATCCCCCAAAGACGAACCCTGTTGAGATGAACTACTGGTCGGGCTACAAAAAAACAGGTCCCGGATAAGAGGAAAAAGCAATAAGATCCTGGCTTAATTAAACTTACAGCTCGGTGGAGGGCTATCCCATACGCGGGCACTGCATGGTGAGGACGCACTTCTGGGCATGGCCCTTTGGCGAAGTTCTTTTCCTTTGTTTAGTCGCCCCCGTCTCCAAGTCTTCGGAGGAGGCCCTCTTCTTCCCGCGGGGGGAGGAAACCTCAGAATCGCCTCCCCGATTCTCCTCCTCCGTTGAGGTGCTGATTCCCCCGGTTCGGATGCGCAATGTGTGAGGCCCACTCTTGGCCTCCCCGCTCCCCCCTTCAGCTCTTTCTGGTGGCACCTGACTTAGTGTCCGTTCAAGGATCCTGGCCATTACCGGGCCAGGCGAACCTTCAGGAAGAGGGGCCGGACACCTGATCCTTTCCGCCTTACTAAGCCGATCCTGGTTGCGGACTGTGTTCAGATCAACGCTATGACGAATATAAGCAAGGTGTTCGGTTATAGGGTTACTTACTTGGGTGTCGAGGCGATTGCATCTCAGGCCCGCATCCTCAGTGGTGTCCGGACACTTTATTCGTGGTCCGAAGAACAACTTATACATCCCTTCAGGTGTCACGCCGAGGAAGTGTTGAATGGTCCGCGGACCTTCTGGATTGAATTCCCACATCCGGAGAGGCAGGCGTTTGCCCGGCAGGATCCGCCGGACTAGCATTACTTGGAATATTTTAACGAGACTAATGTCCCTATCGAGGAGCTCCTGAATGCGGCTATGTAGCATCGGTACATCGTTCGCAGGCCCCCAGTTGTGGCAGAGAGCCCGAGCGGAAGGCAGGTGCAGCCGCCCACTTTTGAACCTCGGGGAGCTGTGACATAGAACCACCTCCGTTGCCATAAATCAGATACCTCTGGGAAGGAGCCTTCGGGCCACGGGGCATCAGCGTTCCTGCTTATTATGGCGCCTCTGCACTCTGCGTGTCGCTCCTCAATTATCTTCGGCTTCACATTGAAAGTCTTGAGCCATAAGCCGAAGTGGGGGGCAATGTGAAGGAAGGCTTCACACACAACGACGAATGACGAGATGTGGAGGATGGAATCCCGAGCTAGATCGTGGATATCTAGCCCGTAATAGTGCATGAACCCCCTCAGGAAGGGGTCAAGAGTAAGACCTAAGCCACGGAGGAAGTGGGAGACAAATACTACACTCTCGTTGGTCACGGGAGTGGGGATAACCTATTCGGGAGCACGAAGCCTGTGCTTGACATCGGCGATCAAATACTCAGCCTCCCTAAGCTTCGCAAGATCCTCCTGTGTGACAGAGGAAACAATCCATCGGCCTTGAAGGCCAGATCCGGACATGATCGACGATCAGGGGTGCTTAAGCTCGGGCTTTAGGTGTTGGGACTCAGGGTGCAAGATGTGCGAGCGTGGAAACAGAGGGATAGGCCTTGTCTCCTTTATAAAGGGGGAAGAATATCAAGCGTCCCCGAACATGGTAGTTCGGGCCTTGCCTGAATACACGGGGTCATGCCAACAGGCCCGGTTGGATTACCCATACCCGTATTGATGAGGATCCCGCGATAAGGGGAACACGATCTCTGCTCTGATAGGGCGTGCCAAGGAAACCGCCTCATAGCGTGTGTGGTAGCATGTTGTAAGAATGGTTCGAATAAAACCCGGACCGTGGCATGGTGTCACTTTTCGAAGAATTGTTAGCAGATTGAATTCGTGGGTTATTATTTTGTCTATGGTGATATATGGAATGATTATCTTGCAGAGACGGACACGGTCCTTGTGTTCGGAATTTATCTTGGAGTATTCGGAGATGGAACCCGCCTCGCAATGCCGAAGACAATCTACGCATCGAACTCATCATCATTGAAGCCTGGTTCAGGGGCTACTATGGGAGTCCTGAATAAGGGGGTATCCGGACAGCCGGACTGTTGGACTATGAAGATACAAGATAGAAGACTTCGTCCCGTGTCCGGATGGGACTCTCCTTGGCGTGGAAGTCAAGCTTGGCG
This sequence comes from Triticum dicoccoides, assembly GCF_002162155.2. NCBI lineage: Eukaryota > Viridiplantae > Streptophyta > Magnoliopsida > Poales > Poaceae > Triticum > Triticum dicoccoides. The sequence goes on from NC_041381.1 coordinate 3,313,097, forward strand.
ATTCGGATGTAGATCTCCTTCTCTGTAAACTGACTCTGTGTAACCCTAGCCCCCTCCGGTGTCTATATAAACCGGAGGGTTTAGTCCGTAGGACGGATCATCATTACCATCAACAATCATACCATAGGCTAGCTTCTAGGGTTTAGCCTCTCTGATCTCGTGGTAGATCAACTCTTGTAATACTCATATCATCAAGATCAATCAAGCAGGAAGTAGGGTATTACCTCCGTCGAGGTGGCCCGAACCTGGGTAAACATCGTGTCCCCAGTCTCCTGTTACCATTAGCCTTAGACGCACAGTTTGGGACCCCCTACCCGAGATCCGCCGGTTTTGACACCGACAAACATCAACTGCATTTTCACCCACAAAATAATTTCTTTCATAGCTGGCCTTCCAAGATTGAACCATGCCTTTGGCTTCTTCCCGTTCCGCTTTCCTTTCGGTTCTTGCATGTTTTGTAACGGTCTATCACAGAGCTCCTCTTGATTGTCTCTAGCCTTAGTATTATCCTTTAATTTCCCCTCTATGCCGAACAATGTACCAAAAATGGCTTCGGCGATATTCTTTTCAGTGTGCATCACGTCGATGTTGTGTGGGCAAAGGTGGTCTTTGAAGTAAGGCAGATCCGAGAAGCATGTCTTGTGAGTCCATGCATGTTCCTTATTATACCCCATGAAATACCCTTGTAAGGCACATCAAGTTCAGGTCGGCCCCGCCGTCAACTAGAATCTTTGTCACCTTGAGGTTGCCTATCGTTGGTGAAACCAACAATGGAAAACACCCGACCACAGTTGTGCGATCAGGGTGTTCCTCGGTGTCAAAGATGATAGGTGTGGTGGAACACTTCAGTGGCTTCTGTGCATCGAATGATGGCTCCGCCGCTGTGATCCCACGTGCCCACTACCTGAGCTGGCGGTGAGAGGTGTGCAGCGTGGCACCACCGTGAACGCACATGGCCTCCATAGCTTTCTGAAACTCTTGGCCGCCGGACTCGTCGTCCTTGTCGTGATCATCGTCTTCTTGCTTCTTGTTGCAGCCCCGGGCGGGCCTATCTTGCTGATTATCCTTTCCGCGGTGGCCTCCTTGGCCACCACACTTCTTGCCGGATGCTTCGACACTGTCTTGGCCTTTCTCCTTGTCCCACCTCTCATACTCAGCTTTTTGCTTCTCAGCAAACAGCTCAACTTGTTGGCAGTTCTGGAGGTCGTGACCCTTTGTGTGGTGGATCTTGCAATACTACTTGTCGGAGCTTCCTGGTTTGTCGGCAGCCGGCAAGCGGTACACCCAGTAACTTCCTTGCCGGGGTCGCTTGCCTTGGCCTTCTTGGCAGCGCCGGTGTCTTCGGATCCCTTGACGTCAAGCACAGACTTGCCCTTGCGCTTTCTGTTACGGCGTCAGCTCTTCTTCGTCAGGGCGGCGGTGTCATCGTCTGTGGAGTCGGTTTCCGCACCGGCGTCCTCGCCGGGGTACTTCCTCCCATCTTCAACTCGAGCGCACCTATCGGGCAGAATATAAAGTTTGGCCACATCTTTGACCTTGTTCAACACCAGCTCTTCACACATCTTGCGGTTGCGCACATTTTGATGGAATACGCTGATCACAGCGGCGGGGTGAACGGCTGGGATGTTGTACTGCACCTGGCTGAACCTCTGGATGTACTTGCGCAGGTTTTCCCCTTCCTTTTGGGGGGTGATATGCAGATCGCTCGCCTGGCCATGAGCTTGATGGCCTCCAGTGAAGGCGTTAACAAACTCATGACACAGATCCGACCAAGAGGAAATGGAATCCACTGGCAAGTGCATCAACCATGACATGACATTGGGCTTAAGTGCCAACGGGAAGTAATTGGCAAGCAGCTTATCGTCGCGGGCTCCAGCCGCTTGCATCGCAATGGTGTAGATGTTGAGGAACTCTGACGGGTGAGTCTTTCCGTTGTACTTCTCGCCACTGGAGCTGCCGTAGCTCACGGGTAAAGGCTGGGTAACCCACCTCATAGGGTAGGCCACCATAGCCTCCCGGTGCCGGGTGGTCCATAGTGGGCCCTGCCCACCTATGTGACTGGTGGCGTGCATCACGCCGGCGTTCGATGGTGGTTCGAGCGACTTCAAGGGCTCGCTCCCGAAGAACTTGGCGCTGATCGCGGTGGGTCCGTGGATCGGACGATGCTATGGAAATGTTATTGATACGTCTCCAACGTATCTATAATTTTTTATTGTTCCATGCTATTATATTACCTGTTTTGGATGTCTATGGGCTTTACTTTACACTATTATATCATTTTTGTGACTAACCTACTAACCCGAGGCCCAACCCGTATTGCTATTTTTTTGCCTATTTCAGTGTTTCGAAGAAAAGGAATATCAAACGGAGTCCAAACGGAATAAAACCTTCGGCAACGTGATTTTTGGAACAAACGTGATCCAGAGGACTTGGAGTGCAAGTCAAGAAGCTCCCGAGGCGACCTCGAGAGTGGAGCCCCCCCCTACAAGGCACACCCACCTATCTCGTGGGCCCCTCGGGCGTCCACCGACGTACTTCTTCCTCCTATATGTACCCATATACCCCGAAACCATCAGGGGAGCCACCGAAAAACTATTTCCACCCCCGTAACCTTCTGTATCCGCGAGATCCCATCTTGGAGCCGTCGCCGACACTCTGCCGGAGGGGGAATCCACCACGGAGGGCCTCTACATCAACCCAAAGGCCTCTCTGATGAGTTGTGAGTAGTTTACCACAGACCTTCGGGTTCATAGTTATTAGCTAGATGGCTTCTTCTCTCTTTTTGGATCTCAACTAGCAGAGTGGCCCGCTCGACGCGTGGGCTAGAAATTTAGAAGGTTCATAATGATAATATACTATCTTTTTGTGTAGAGCATAACTGAAATTAAATTGTGAATATATATTTCATTGTTTGTAGTTACAAAGAACTTGCAAGGGTGCCATCTATAGTGTGTTGAAAGTAGGGTTCATATTATAGGTTATGTAATACTATACCATCGTGAATATCAATAAAATATTATTGTCTATAATTTGTGGAATAATGATTTATAAGAACAATATATTAGCGAATAGTTGAATGTGTCATTCGTGCACAATATTGCACGCCTTTGAAGAATTCAGCTATACATATCGAGTTAGCTGATATTTCCATATGGTACAAATATTAGAGCAACACTTGGAGTGACGACGCAAATTGGAATCCATAGTTTCTACTTGACATTGGATGTGAAAATTTGAATACCAATGTGGTGCAAACTATTACTAAAATAGGGTCAACCAAAGAAGTTAGTGTAGTTCACTTGGTTGAGGATATGAACATACAACCTACCAACCCTAGTTGAATTCTTCTTCGATGTTGTTTACTCTGTTGGAAAAGGCAGTGCCTAGGAGGCGCTTAGGCATTCCTAGGCGCCAGGCAATGGCCAAACACCTCGCCTAGGGCATAAATGGAGGTCTAGGCAGGGCAAGCAAGGAAGTGCCTACCCAAGCAAGAAATCATGCCACGTACTGCACTGATATGCCAAACGGGTTATATTCCAATGGCAATAGACGATTATTAACTTATTTACATACCCTAAACGAATATCAACACCCATATAATAATCGCAAATACACTGCGAGAAAACTATATTACCGCCTAGGCCGCGCCTAGGGCGCTTAGGCACCGCCTAGGTACTAGGCGAAGGCCAACCGCCTCGCTTACGCGTATCGCTTTTTCCAACCTTGGTTGTTTATATATATTATGAAGATGTATGGGTTGGCACTATAATAAGGTGAACTTGATAATGAGATACAATTGTGAAGAGTTGTCGTACAGGTGCTCTACAAAATTAGTTTCTTTGTGTTTGATTTACTATGAGATGCCTAGTCTGATTCTCTTTTTCTACCTTACCATGTGTGTCTATAATTTAGAATAAATATCATGTGTTATAATATATGTGATGACATAATGTAAGATGATAATATCACCATGAAAAATATATGCATGTTCATTTAGGTGCTTCTAGATCAAATAAATATTTATGTAATATTTTGAATCAAATAACAAAAGGAATTGATTAAAAGACAAAAGAATCCCTCCATGTTAACATTTTCGCCCAATAAAAATGATGGTTTATTTGTCTCGGTCTTCTTCTTCTCTTTTCCTAACCCGTTCGAAAAAGCATCACGTTCTAGAAATGGTTTCAATTACCAATACATAGGTCTGATCATTAGTTTTGTATACAAATTATTATTAAAAAGTAAATGTCTTCTAAGTGTGTATTTTTTTCTTAAAAAATAATCTTATAGTTTTGGTCGAACAGGTCTTAATAAAATGTTAATGCATAGAAAATCATTTCATGCCACATGTTCATGGTTGTTCTCTACTTTGCAACATTTGCAATACCTAATAGATAAAATATTAAACTACTTTTCATGATGGATCGAATGGTATTAATTTTTTTATTATGGATATTGGTATATCTTTCTACAAAGTCAGTCAACATGCACTCGTTTTGACTTTTGAAAAAATTACACATTATATATATAAAGGAACGGAGGGAGTATGTCCGAACACAATTACACATTTGGTATTGCCTTTCTCTATTTCCTTTCACTCTCTCATCGCTCCACCGTTGTTCAACCTGCACGTCCTATGTCCTTTGTCACATGTATTTGTTGTATGATATGATAGGATGACCACGCTTGCTTGGAGAACATATTTTCAACATTTATTTTCACAATTATCCATTGGTTTTACTACGTCTCTTTGCCATAGAAATCATTTCGATTAGCTCCGAAGCAGAAAACACTTCCTTAGTAGCGAACTAGGTAGAACATTAGGGTGATGGCTCGAATCTTGCACATTACCGTTGGTTTCCTCTCATTGCTAACCAACTATTATGATTTTATTTGCTAAGGGTGAAAAATGTATTGTTGTATAACGGGATGCATATTCCATCTACTTTAGAAACAGAGCACAAACACAAATGCATATTCTAGGTCCTAACCAACCATGAAAATAGAAGGAAGATTGGCTTAAGTCCATGATCAATTATCAACACATAATACTCCCAGCATGTTGGCATTGTTCTGGTACATGGACGTGTTGGTATGTTGCTAGGAATTATCAGATGACAACACAAATTTAGACCGCAGGCTTTGATGACCACACAATCATGGCCGGTGGTTCTCTCATTCCATGATATGCTTGATAGATCAAGGGTCGTGTACGACAATACTCAGTTCAGCTTTCTATTTGACACATTGTGTCAGATTATTTATATTTTAAAATTCTTATGGAAGGTGGGAGTCCAAATCAAAGGAAGATTATTTTTAGGAAGAAATATATTTTTACAATATTTTGAAGAAAAATATTGTCCATGCCCCATTCTCCTATTGTATGATTAGTCACAAACCATGTATGTTATCTCTTATACTTTGTTGCATCTAGTGGATCCAGATGCTTAATCATATGAACGGCTACATAGTAGGTTGCTGACACTACGGCTATATTTGTCTAACTTTGGTCTCATTATGGTCTCAGTTGGCCAACTAAGTACTAACAGGGTTGTATGTTTCTCAGCCACACTTGATGGAAGTAGCTGCCATGCCAAAGTCTTATTTTTTTCATGCCCAAGCACTATTCTCAGGCAAAAAATAGTATGGTATCTATCCTATCCAATTAGTCTTTCACCACTAAATAATCTAGGTTTTTTTCAGGTTTGCGTGCTATTTGTTTTTGGAAGATGCTTTTTTAAACACATGAACGTGTATATTTGTCACCATAAATCGACTCAGACCCACCACGTTATACATGCCTGTTAAGAAGAATGTAGGGATATTCTAAGTATAGCGCTGTTTTTCTTCTTCTCCCAAAGATGCACGCCATTTATCTTCTCCCAGGGATCGACTGTAGCTACGGCTCCTCATTATCTTTATCTGACGTACCTACGGGTGGCCTACCGCTCCTTATTATCTTTTGCTGATCGTAGCTACTGCTGGCCCTTTTTTTACGCGATTAGAGATCTCTTTTGACCTCTTTTTTTTCTTTTGGAGTTACCTACCGGGATTCTAAAAAAAAGGTACCTGCCGCTGATCTTTGACATGACGTGATAGAATAAGGAGATCTTTTTTTTGAACTGGTAAGAGATCTCTTTTGTTATGTTAAAATTAAGAGATCTAAGGGTCGGGTTTTGTTCATTAATAGAGGGTCCACCAGATCAATGGCCGGATGTTTCTGATTTTTGTGGTAATTTCTACCATATTTATCTTTTTTCTGGTTAACCCGTCAAGTACTTTTTTATATAAATAGATAGATACCATGTTATCCTTCCTCTTCTTCGAGATCTATTCAATGTAACTTTTTTTGTGGTGTGTTTGTCGAGATCCGATGAATTGTGGGTTTATGATCAAGTTTATCTATGAGAACTATTTGAATCTCGTCTGAATTCTTTTATGTATGATTGGGTTATCTTTGCAAGTCTCTTCGAATTATCGGTTTGGTTTGGCCTACTAGATTGATGTTTCTTGCCATGGAAGAAGTGTTGGCTTTGGGTTCAATCTTGCGGTGTCCTTTCCCAATGACAGCAGGGGAAGCAAGGCACGTATTGTATTGTTGCCGTTGAGGACAAAAAGATGGGGTTTATATCATATTGCATGAGTTTGTCCCTCTACATCATGCCCTCTTTCTTAAAGCGTTACTCTGTTCTTATGAACTTAATACTCTAGATGCAATGCTGGATAGCGGTCGATGTGTGGAGTAATAGTAGTAGATGCAGGCAGGAGTCGGTCTACTTTTCACGGACGTGATGCCTATATACATAATCATGCCTAGATAATCTCATAATCATTCGCTTTTCCATCAATTGCTCGACAGTAATTTGTTTACCCACCGTAATACTTGTGCTATCTTGAGAGAAGCCTCTAGTGAAACCTATGGCCCCCGGGTCTATCTTTTATTATCTAAGCTTTCAATCTACTTTTATTTGCATCTTTACTTTTCCAATTTATATCATAAAATACCAAAAATATATTTATCTTATCATATTATCTCTATCAGATCTCACTTTCGCAAGTGGCCGTGAAGGGATTGACAACCCCTTTATCACGTTGGTTGCGAGTACTTTTTTTGTTTGTGTAAGTGCGTGGGACTTGTGAGGAGCCTCCTACTGGATTGATACCTTAGTTCTCAAAAATTAAGGGAAATACTTACGCTACTGTGCTGCATCACCCTTTCCTCTTCAAGGAAAACTAACGCAAGCTCAAGTTGTAGCAGTTATCACAAGCGTCATCACGAAGGATCGCACCCGCGGTAATTGGGGTGGGGGAGGAGAGTGCATCATGGCTGCTTGACCCCCGGCCCTTCCTCCACTGGCATGAGGTGGCTCGGCGGAGCGTCAGCCTACGGGCCTTGCTGGTCGCGGCTCATCTTTGTTGGCGATGCCGACGAGGCTTCGGATGGTGGCTCTCCACTCGTCGAGCTTCTCCGCAGTAGGAGGAATGTCGATGAGCCACTGCACGCGTGCCAAAGCTTCTGCTGGCGTGGGCGGCGGCGAAAGCTGCATCGACCATGACGCGCTCCGACTTCTAACCACGTTAGAAGGAGCTCTATCACGGCCCTGCGGATGTCCGCTATTTTTGCAAGCACCTTGCCGTGCATGCTGGCCTCCTTCGTCCTACAAAAGATGTGCATGGCTCTTCCCACGACGGTGTCCAGGGTCACCAGCGGGGTGACACCGCTCATCGCGCACAACTTGGGAAGAGTGCGTCGTGGGCGCCGGCGTAGGTGTCTTGGAAGTCGCCGCGCCGCCGGTAGGTGGCACGGCGACACCGTTGGATGGCCCTGCGCCGCCTGCGGGGGGGCCCAGCTCTGTCCTTGGATTTGGCGGCGTGCGGCCCGTCGTCTTGCGCACGAACGACGCCGCTCGCCAGGATTTGACTTCCAGAGCTATGTGGGTGTTCGCGGGCCGCGCCCCGGGTTCTGTCCGCGACCGCCCCGCTACTCGCCCGCATTGGTACGGGCAGTCCGGCTCTGGATGAACCGACCGCCGTCATCGTCTTCCTCTAGGGAGCCATGGCGATGAAGAACTTCTAGATTAACTGCTAGACTGGATTTTCACAACTACGCCCCCTACCTAGCGTGCCAAAGATGTCGGTGGGAACGACACCTATGGGATCACTAGAATCCCAACTACGGTCTGCGGGTGTGAGGTTGTGGAAATAGCGGGTCTAGGAGCCAGCACAAGGATTGTTTACCTAGGTTTAGGCCGCGAGGAAGCGTAATACCCTAGTCTTGCTTTGGTGTATATTTGAGTGTTCTTGAGCTAGCTACGATGCGTGATTTGCTCAAAAGAGCCGAATGCCTCTCCCGTATGCCTCGGGCCTCCTTTTATAGGAAGAGGGGATGCCACAGTGGCACACAGGAGGTGGAAAGTGCATACTGTGGCCCAGTCTATCCTCCGGCGGCGTCAGACAAACACATTTAATGCGCTACCGATGCGCCCCTCTTGTTGTCGCCGCTTCGCCTCGTTTAGACACGCGTCCAGACCAGCGCGGTGTGCAGTGCCATGTAGGCTGGCAGGATGCTGAGCTGGTGTGGTCGCAGGGTCTTCACGAAGATCTGCATGCAACCATGCAGGTGCTTGCTGAGTTGGTCTAGAAGCCGCACGTTGCCACGCAGGTGCGCGTCTAGCTGGCAGGGCTGGCAGCTGCATGGGAACGGCGATGGAGCCTTCGCATGTGTGGGCCTGGCCGCGGCCCCGCTGATGTCCTCGGCAAGGGTCTTGCCGAGGCCCCGGCAAGGGTCTTTCCGTGGCACCGTGCTTGTCCCCGGCAAGGATCTTGCCGGAGGTCTCGTGGATTTCCCTGGGAAGGATCTTGAAGAGGATTGTCGTCTTTCGGTCCTCATCTAATCTTGTGTGTTCGTGATCTTTACGAAGATCTGCATGCCACCACGGAGGCGCCTCCCAAGCCTTGGTTCCAATGTGGTTTGTGGAGTTGGGAACCCTGGAGATCAAGGGTGGCGCGCTCCGCTGGTGTTGGGAGATTCGACCCGGCAAGGCTCTTGCGGGGGCTGCGGAGGCCGCCCTGGAAAGGGTCTTGACGGGGGAGTCTGCCTCGCCCTCTTGCTTTTTATGTCTCATTCTTGGCGTTGCTCTGATTGTCTTGTGGCTTCGGCTCCCCTCTTCTGCCCTACTAAGTGGGGCCGTGGGCGCGGCTCTGACTGCCCGTGCACAAGTTAAGGGGTACAAAGGAGAGCCCCTACTTTTTTACACCGACAAAGAGATTTCTCATGGACGGACATATTGAACAGCTAAAAAAGAAGTTTCAGGTCGACAAATGGGCTTCTGAACGTGCTCGGCTTATATTTACAACAACTTTTAGTCATTATCCAATAGAAATTTTTTTCACAGGATGTTGATTTTATCGATCAGACCGATCCATTTGTTTGTGAGTGCAAAAAAGAGTGGTTGGGTTAGATGTTATTGCCAAGTTGAATCTAGGTTTTGTCTAAATTTTACGAACAATTAATCCTTGAGCTTTTTGTACCGTTTGATTCTTGACTTACATGTTGTTTCCCTCGTACACAAAGGCGGTTCGAGGCCCCCAGCAGCCATGGCCTTGGCCTGGGCATGCTGGGTTTTTTTTGAGAGGGAACAAATTATATTCCACTTAAACATGGGAAGCCATATCAGCATTTGCCAAGACAGAAACAAAATCTGGTGCAACACTCGCCCACCCTTGGAGGGGTTCAGCAGCTCCCATAGCAAACTGGGCCAAAGCATGCGCCCCATGTTTATAGTTCTAGCGACAAAACATGAATTCAGAGGGGGGAAAAGAGGCATGGCACATGCTTCTTGCTTCTCTAAAGAGAACTCCCAGCTCCGCAGGATCATAGCACTACTAGGGGAAACCTTATACACAGAAACTTACCAGTAGTGCGGGTTAAAAATAAGCGCTACTACATTTTACCACTAGCGCATGTGAAATAAACGTGTTGCAGCTAAGTTTGTAACAGTAGCGCATCTCGCGAAAGAAGCGCTACTACTACAATTCCCCTAGTATTCTCGATAGGCTAGCAATAGTAGTAGTGTGCTTAGGAAAAGTGCGCTGCTGCTAAGAATATTGTAGTAGCGTGTTTTATGCGGAAAGCGCTACTGTAAGGAAAGGAAAATAAAATGAAAAACACATAGAAAATTAAATGAAAATTAAAGAAATAGTAAAAGGGGATGGAAAAAAAGAAAGTGTGAATAAAAATAAATGAAAAAAAAATAAAGGAGAAAGGCATAGCAGCAGCAGGCTTTCTGGACACGCGCTATAGCTATCTTAGTAGCAGCCCTTCTTGCCATCCAGTGATATAGCAAATTTATCTATAGCTAACGTAGCAGTAGCGCTTTTCCTGGACCGCGCGCGCTCTCACGTCGCCCTTTGCACGCTGTCGACACCGCCCCCGACCCCGACCTCGATGCCGCCCCCGACGCCCCCCTACATCTCCGCCCTCTGTCGTGCGCCCACCGCCCCGACCCCGACCGCATCCCCGACCTCTACACCGCGCTCCCCTCTCCCTAACTCCGCCGGCACCGGAGGTGAGCACGCCATCCTCGTCCTCCTCCTCCCCTACCTCTTCCTAGCTAGGGTTCTTAGTGTTAAATTTTATAATTCATCTAATTAGTTCGGGTTCATCAAATTAGATGCTAATTAGGGCAATAGATGTTAAATAGAAATAGCTTTAGAGTTCATCAAATTAATTAGGGTTAAATTTTAGAGTTCATCAAATTAATTAGGGTTCATTAAATTTTAGAGTTCATCAAATTAGTTCGGGTTAAATTTTAGAGTTCATCTAACTAGTTTTTTTACTGTTTTTTAGTAAGTGTTTAATAGAATTAGTAAGAAAATTAATAGAACTAGTTGAACTAGTTTATTTTTAGTAATAACTAGTTGAATTAAAAGAACTAGTTTATTTTTAGTAAGAAAATTAATAGAACTAGTTGAACTAGTTTATTTTTAGTAAAAACTAGTTTATTTTTATTTATAGTAAGTGCTTAATTCAACTAGTTGAATTAATACAATTATTTTATTTTTAGTACGAAAATTAATAGAACTAGTTTACTTTTTTAGTGAAAGCAATTATTCCTACATCGACGTCGATGATTCCTATCTCGCACCCTCGTCATCAATTCGGGGGAGGAGGCCTGCTTGACCAGAGGGGCCATGTCCGGGACTGGGCTCCGCCGGGTTGGTACTGGGATGTGCTACCTTCCGGAAGGCGCAGCCTGGTGAGGAGTCAACCCGTAATTGACCCGAACCTTCTTTGGTGGCGGTCGCATGGGCCAGAGACGGTGTGGAGGCTTGAGGACCCCGTGGAGGTGGTACGTCACCTTGTCAGCGAGGAGGACGAGCACGTCCGTCGCTACATGGTTGTGTTGGAGGGCAGGTTCTCCAATACCTGGTAGGTTCTTCAGGGATCTCACTGAAGCTATGATCCTGTAATGGTTCATTCTGTTTGGGTGTCCACTACCCGGGCCGATACCCGTCGTTCGCTAGGGTTTTAGCTGTATTAGTGAGGTTAAATATATGAGATGTATTAGTGATAATATTCGACGATGTACAGACGCAAGAGATGATTTAGTTTTGCTTATTGAATGCAAGGTAATTTGAATACTAATTTATTTATGATTTAGTTTCGGTTATTGAGTGCTCAAATTGGAGAGCATTATTTTGAATACTATTTTGTTTTTGCAGCCAAATCTCCATGTCGTCGCCGCCGTCATCAGCATCACAGGCCCCCTCTGACCTCGAGGTGAGACTAGCTGTAGGATCAAAAGTATGTCTAGAGGGGGGAGGGTGATTAGACTACTTGACCAAATAAAAATCTAGCCTCTTCCCAATTTTAGTTCTTGGCAGATTTTAGCAACTTAGAACAAGTCAACCAATCAACCTACACATGCAATTCTAAGAGTATAGCAGCGGAATGTAAACAATTGCATATGAAAGTAAAAGGGAGGAGTTTGAGGAAGCAAACGCAATGGTGACATGGAGATTTTTTATCCGCGGTTCCGATAGGTGGTACTATTGTACATCAACGTTGATGGAGACTTCAACCCACGAAGGGTAACAATTGCGCGAGTCCATGGAGGGCTCCACCCACGAGGGGTCCATGAAGAAGCAACCTTGTCTATCCCACCATTGCCGTCGCCCACGAAGGACTTGCCTCACTCAGGTAGATCTTCACGAAGTAGGCGATCTCCTTGCCCTTACAAACTCCTTGGTTCAAGTCCACAATCTTGACACCTAACCAATCTAGGAGACACCACTGTAAAAAAGGTAATAGATGGTCTGTTGAGGATGAAATCCTTGCTCTTGTGCTTCAAATGGTAGTCTCCCCAACACTCAACTCTCTCTCACGGGATTTGGATTTTGTGGAAAGAAGATTTGAGTGGAAAGCAACTTGGGGAAGGCTAGAGATCAAGATTTATGTGGTAGTAATGGAAGATCTTGATCTCAACACAAGTGTAGGTGGTTCTCTCTTAGAAAAAGGATAGTGGAAGTGTATGCATGTTCTGATGGCTCTCTGCATGAATGAAGAGTGGGTGGAGGGGTATATATAGCCTCCACACAAAATCTAACCGTTACACACAACTTACTAAACTCGGTGGGACCGAATTGTTAAACTCAGTCAGACCGATTTAGTTCATAATGTGACCGTTAGGCATTTCGGTGGTACAGACATGTCAAGTTGGTGGGACAAATATCCTTAGGGTTAGGGCATAATGTAATCTCGGTGAGACCGATTACACGAACTCGGTGAGACCGATTTTGGTAATAAGCTAACCAGAGAGTTGGTCAGGCAAACTCGGTGGGACCGATTCGCTCATCTCGGTTGGACCGACACGTTACATAAGGGAAACAGAGAGTTTGCATTGCAATCTCAGTGGGACCGATCGCTCATCTTGGTTTGACCGAAACGTTACGAAGGGAAACAGAGAGATTACAATCCCATCTCGGTGAGACCGAGATCCCTATCGGTGAGACCAAAAAGAATAGGGTTTCTGGCATTGGCTATCTCAATTGAACTCGGTGGCGCCGGATGGAAAGTTTCGGTAGGGCCGTGTTTGACTTTTGGTTTTGGACATATGTCGACGTGAGAAAGTAGTTGAGGGCTTTGGAGCATATTACTAAGCACTTTGAGCAAGCAAGCCATTAAGCAACACCTCACGCCCTTTTAATAGTATTGGCCTTCCTATGGACTCAAATTGATCTTGGATCACTAAAAGTAAAATGTAGAGTCTTGTGCTTTGAGCTTGAGCCAATCCTTTTGTCCTTAACATTTTGAGGGGTCCACTTTTCTCATCCATGCCATGCCAACCATTGAGCTTTCCTGAAGTATTTATCTTGAAATAGTATTAGCTCAATGAGATATATGTTGTTAGGAATTACCAAAACCACCCAGGGATAGTGGCACTTTCCATCTCCCCCTTTTTGGTAATTGATGACAACATATAGATCAAATCTTCGAAAAATGATAATAAGATTGAAAAACATCACTGCTTTGAGAAGTATGTGATAAGTAAGAGCCCCCCCCCCCATAAATTTGTGCATTATTTAAAATTTTCTTTGCAATGCAAATGCACAATGTGTTAAGATCATGGGTTACTCTTTCATGTTCCGTACAACTTGGTGGAGCGCTCAAAATGATAGAAGTTAAAAGGATGCACTCATCACCAAGCAAGTGAATGATCATAAAAGGATATAAGAGATAATACCATCCAACAAGCATTAAGGTAGCATACGATCAAACATATGATCATCCAAGTATCACACAAACGACATAGTGTATCAAGCAAACACACAATAAGGTTCAAGCAAAGCAAAGACAGACCAAAAAGCAACACTCTCTCTCTCGAAGACTATGATCTATACATTTTCTCCCCCTTTGGCAACAAGTTACCAAAAAGTTCATAAAAATGCATAGTGCTTAATGACTCTCAGGATTGGTCTTCATGAGGTGGCGTTGAGATGACTCCAAGGATGAAGGCAGCTGTCAATGAAGCTGGAGCTGGTGGAGCTGATGCTGGAGCTGGTGGAACTCATGTTGTGGCTGCTGGTGCTGATGTAGTAGCACTCGTATCTGTGACAGGCACTGCAGCAGATCTCTGGCTCCTGGGTACTCTATGAAAAGCATCTGTAGTATACTTGCCCTTCTTCTCCTCCACTTCCTCCTGAAGTTGCTCAACTACTGATTGGATCTCAGTTACCTTGACATCAAGATCATAAAATTTATGCTCAATGATCCTCTCCGAGCTCTCCTGGTTCCGAGTTAGGGTGGCCAAGCCCTTCACAATCCTCAAGGTGGAGGCAATAAAGTATCCAAGCTGATCTTGCTTGCTCTTCAAGAAAACCTGAGATGCTTCTTCAGCTGTTGGCATCTTTGCAGCTTTCTCTGCCTTAGCCTTCTCTCTCTTCTTATGTGCTTGAGCTGATGATGGTTCATATTCATCCATGAAAACAGTGTTGTCCTTGAAGTCAGGGTAGGTGGGAATGTGCTCCTTATCCAAAAGATACTTGTCTGTGCCCATCTTGGAGTTAATGAGCTCCTGAATGTGTGGGGCATATCCACAAGATCTCTTTAGATCAGCAGCAGTCCTTTTGATTGTCTCCACAATCAGACTCATGACTTTGAGTTTCTGAGGCATATCAAATATATGCAGCAAGTTGATTGTATGTCCTCTGATCATCTTGTGATCACCTGACTTGGGCAGCAAAGTGTGCCTTAAGATCCAGTTGATTGTAGGAAAACCAGGCAACAAGTAATGTATAGATCCAAACTTATGTGTCTCTGGAGCAGCATCTGGGTTTTCTCTGTACATACTAGCCATGGAGTTGTGATCCTTCTTCTTCTTGGCATAGACATCCAAGTCACCTTCACTCTCTTTTGGAGCATTGATCAATTGTGCCCATTCTTCCACAGAGGATTGGTACCTAGTACCTTCTGACATCCAGATGATCTTCCCATCTGGGTAGAAGTGGGTAGTGGAATAAAACTGCATGATCAGCTCATCATTCCACTTGGTGAGCTCCTGAGCAACAAATGTGTCAACTCCACATGCTTTGAAGTAGTTATATACTCCTGGATAGTGATGTTGATTCTTCCTGGTGTACTCCCAGTCAACCCATCTCATGTCACACACTATGGGATTCTTGTCGAGCAACATTGTCTCATAGAAATCTTGATGTTCCTTTGTGTGGAACCTGTAGTACACAATAGTTCTCCTCCTAATAGCATAGGGATCAGACTGTCTCCATAATCTCAGTCATGCATCCTTCCCGAGCTTCATGTCCTCTGCAACTGGATGTGCATCATTGTGGTCAAGGATCTTGGGCTTCAACTTTCTCAAGACAAGTGTATCATCTTCTTCTTCAGCAGCTTCAGGCATTGGGGCCTTGTTGTTCTCTTCAGCTGGAATACTCCTGGTGTTCCTCTTGGGTGAAGACTTGGGCTTAGGAGCAGCAGCCTTGGGAGCATCTTTGGGCTTAGATGGAGCAACCCCTGGTCTTATAGCATCTCCCATCAGCTTCTGAGCTTTAGGTGCTGGTGCAGCAACCTCTTCCTCTTCTTCCATCATTGAGGGCTTCCCAACAACTCTGGCCATTGTTTTCTTGGTCCTTTCTTTCCTCTTCTTCTCAAACACAACTGCTTCTTTGGGTTCAGATCCCAAAGCTTCTTGAGTGGATGCTCTGACATTTAGCATAGGTACTCTCTTGGTTGCAGCTATTCTGTTCATTCCTGGCTTTGTTGAAGCTGCAGTTCCAAACTCTTTCTTCACCACTTCCTTCTTTGAAGTGGCTTCATCCTCAGCTGCAATTTAGTCCTCATCTTCAGAATCAGATGTCCTCTTCTTCCTTGTCGTAGTAGCTTCCTTGGGCAAGTTACTAGGTGTGCTCCTGCTGCCATCATCATAGCTGCTTGAGGGACTAGTGCCCTCACTCAACTAAGCTTACTCCTCTGACTTGTTCTGGCTGTCACTTTGATCAAACATCTTTAAGCAAACAACTGTCAGCAGACCCTGTGAATAGGTTGTAGATGAGCATCACAAAGTAAAGTGGTTTTGCAAAATAATTGATTCAAAAACTTAGTTTTAGTTTTTCACAGAAAGCATTTCGGAGCTAGCGATTTCTAAACTCGGTGATACTGAAGTGGTTTTGGAACCTAAACTAGTGAACTCGGTCAGACCGAGTCACAGTTTGGTGGCACCGAGACTGCTAGGGTTTCATAGAGAATCAAACTCGATCACACAGATCTGCCATTTTCGGTCAGACCGAGAATCGCATGTGCAATGGCCTAAGCCAAATCAGTGGGACCGATTTCAACAACTCGGTCGGTCCGAGATGAATACGGCGGAAACCTAACCCTAAATTTTCAGATCAAATCTATTCTAGTGGATGTTTTAGATGGACATGATGATTTCATACATGGCAAGAGTCATGGCAATGCAATGTGCTAGGAATCGTAGTTAAGGAATAGCACAAAGAGACAAATTCATACCCTATCTGGCGATGAACTTGCTACGGCGACAACGGTGGAGTTGATTTCCGTTGACAGCAGCGGAGTCAAGCGGCGGGAGGTCGCTGGCGGCGAGAAGACGATTCGGAGACCCTTGGAGGAAGAGCGGGTTATGCGCGGGCGAATGGTTTCGGAGAAATTTCCAAAATTTGACCCGTCGGTATTTATAACCTGACCCTGTTGGTGTGACCAAATGGAACAACTCGGTGGCACCGAGATGCAAAACTGCAAACAGTTACTGTAACTCAGTGTGACCGAAAAGTTCTAATCTGTTGCACCGAGATTAAAAACCTAGATCAACTTAGTGAACTCGGTGTGACTGAAATGTATTTCTTGGTCAGACCGAAATGCACAAAGAGGTTTTGGAAGTTTAAGTCTTTGACAAATAGGGGACTCCGAGTGCTCCTCACAAAGAGTGGTTTGAATCTGACTTTGTGATGTAGCATGAATAGATTTTGAGATGAGAAAAGCATAGATAGCTAGAGAGGATACTTAGGCATTCTTGTCCATCCACTTGGTCAAAGAAAAGAAAGCCAATCATACAAAACAAAAAGTGGATGTCCTCGAATGAGTAAAATATGCAAACGACCAATTCTAGCATCTATCAAACAATTGGCGATGACTAGGTCATCTATATATGAGTATATTGACTTAGGAGTAAAATGAAAACATTTGATCATAGGTCATACTCATTGTTTAAGCACAAGTGGGGTTACCACTTTTACATAAAGCATTGTTGTGTTCACACCATTAGAGTTGCTTTATCTAAATTCTTTAGAGTAAAGCTCCCCCTATATGTGATATTCCCCCTAAGAGGGATGGCCTAACCTTGGGTTTTGTAGATGATGACTTAATGCAGTTGTTGAAGATGTGGATGCTCAATGTTGATGTAGATCATTTGGAGCAATCCATTGGAGTGAGTTGCACTTTCAATACCTACACGGGTTAGTCCCACAAGGAACAAGCAAGGATATCCATAGACATAGAGTAATGCACACGCAAGATGATGTCCATGAAAGCAATAGGTTACCTTGTCCTTTGTCTTACCAACAAGAGGGTTTGTGACTCCTTGGATTAGTGCAAGATATGAAGGTTGTTTGCACTTGTCCTCGCGAAAAAAGATATGAGTGAAGTATGTTGGCGGAGTCACCCTCAAGAACTCTCTAGTTCTTCTTCTTTGGGATCCACATCATCTTGATGGGAATCCATGGAGTTGTAGTCGTACTTGATGAAGTAGAACTTGATGTAGTCTTGGGAATCCACTTGACCAAGGCATTAGGAGCTTCTTCTAATGCATCAATCTCCTCTTGAAGCTTGTCCTTGCCTTTTTGCTTGTGGTCTTGTGGTGGAAGATCATCTTGAGCTTTTGTTCCTTTGAAAGAAGTAGGATCATACTTCTATTCTTGAGGAACAAACTTTGTCTTGGGGTATTGATCTTCTTCCTACTCAACTCCATTGGCATTGAACTTTCGTTCAAAACCAACACCTTCACTCTTCCGGTCCCTTCGTTGCTTGTGTACAATTTCCTCGAATTGCACACTTCCGGTAAGGGTCTTGTAAACACCTTTCTCTATAATTCCCTTCAATAAGCTATTTTCTTGCTCAAGTCTAACTTGGCTAAGATGATCATTAGTTGAATCAAGGGAACTACTAGAAGCAACAATATTGGATTTAGCATGATTATTGTTACTACTAGAAGGAGAATCTTTCTTGTTCTTGTAACTATCCATGACTTGTGGCATGTAAGTAGATAAGAGTAAACGCTTGGCTATGTAACAAGAACTTTTCTTGCGAAGATCATCATTGATTGCCTTCAAATACTCATGCTCTTGCTCAAGGTTGAGCTTTTCAAAGTGTAACTTCTCATGAGTCTTTAAAAGTTCTCGATGATCTTCCAAGATAGTTTCATGAGCCAACTTAAGAGTGTTTAGCTCTTTAGGTAGGTGCTCAATCTTCTCCTTATCATTGTCATTCGCTTATCATGATTAATTGACGTTTAATCATAGTATTCATCACTAGAGTTGTCAACAAGTAAATCATCATAACCTAACAAGTCATCTTCATCACTATTGAAATCTACATACTCAGGATGTGATACCTTTGGGCCTTTAGCGATGAAGCATCTTCCAATTCCTTCATTTGGTGACTCAAATATGTCGTAGGAGTTGGTTGACACAAGTGCTATAATGGCAACACCTTCATCTTGAGAATATTCGGAGTCAGACTGATAGCTTCTCTCGGAGTGATGGTCGGAGTCCGAGCCAGATACCCATTCACCAACATGAGCTTGGTCTCTTTGTTTTGTCTAGCTCTTTGATGATTTGTCCTTCCTTTCCGAATCCTTTCTTCTCCGGGATGTTCTTCGTTCATAATGATCATCTCTACCCTTCCTTTCTCTTGGTGGTGATTCTTCTCTTCTACTTCTTCTTTTTGGGGAATCTTCTCTTCCTTTGTAGGGAGCCGTACACTCATTGGAGTAGTGTTTGGGTCTTCCACAATAGTAGCAATTGCGCTGACGACTTGAAGATATTTTGTCATTGTAGGACCTTGATTTGGAACTTCTTTCCTTGCTTCTACTCTTGTAGAATTTGTTGAAGTTCTTCACCATTAGGCTCCACTCTTCGTTGAAGGTTTGTTTCTCACTTGATGATGTGGGAGCTTCACATGAGGCATTGTAAGCACCACTTGACTTGTTGTGGAGCTCTTCCTTATCCTTGAGTGACATCTCATGAGCAACAATTCTTCCAAGACCTTCGTTGACTTGAGATTCTTGAAATTGGGCATCATTTCGATCAATGTGCACATGGTATCATATTTTCCATCCAAGGCTCTTAGCATCTTCTTGATGATGAATTTTTCGGTCATCCCTTCACTTCCTAAACCGGCAATCTCATTTGTGATGAGAGCAATCATAGAGTACATTTCAGCGACGCCTTCACCATCCTTCATTTTGAACTTGTAAAGTTGACTTTGAAGCACAACCAATTTGGATTCCATGACAGAGTCGGTACCTTCGTGCATGTCAATCAAAGTATCCCAAATTTCCTTTGCATTGTCAAGACGGCTGATTTTGTTGAATTCTTCGGGGCACAATCCATTGAAGAGAATATCACAAGCTTGAGCATTGTATTGCAGCATCTTCAACTCTTCCACGCTAGCTTCACGGTTCGGTTCTCTCACTTCAAAGAATTCACCTTGCAAGCCAATACCACAATAGCCCAAATGGCGGGGTTATGTCCAAGAATATGCATTTTCATCTTATGCTTTCAACTACCAAAATTTGTACCATCAAAGTAAGGACCTCTACATTGGTAATTTCCCTCGCTAGACGCCATACTCTCCCAGGTTGTGAGACCAATGCTATGACCACCAAAATATATGGAATCAAAGAAAATGAAGACCAAAGCTCTGATACCAATTGTAGGATCGAAAGTTTGTCTAGAGAGGGGTGATTAGACTACTTGACCAAATAAAAATGTAGCCTTTTCCCAATTTTAGTTCTTGGCCGATTTTAGCAACTTAGCACAAGTCAAGCAGTCAACCTACACATGCAATTCTAAGAGTATAGCAGCGGAATGTAAAACAATTGCATATGAAAGTAAAATGAAGGAGTTTGAGGAAGCAAACGCAATGGTGACATTGACATTTTTTATCCGTGGTTGCGATAGGTGGTGCTATCGTACATCGACGTTGATGGAGACTTCAACCCAAATAGGGTAATGGTTCTGCGAGTCCACGGAGGACTCCACTCACAAAGGGTCCACGAAGAAGCAACCTTGTCTATCCCGCCATGGCCGTTGCCCACGAAGGACTTGTCTCACTTGGGTAGATCTTCACGAACTAGGCAATCTCCTTGCCCTTACAAACTCCTTGGTTCAACTCCACACTACTAGGAAAAGGGCTATAGATGGAAATGACACTAATGGCGCACCAGACATGTGGTGCGCCATTAGTATATACTAATGGCGCACCACCTTCTGATGCGCCATTAGTGTTGAAACTACTAATGGCGCACCCTGCCCACGGTGCGCCATTAGTACCAATTTTTTTTGAACTAGTGCGCCTGTCCAAACATACTAATGGCGCACCGTGGGTGTGGTGCGCCATTACTAGTTAAACTAGTAATGGCGCACCATGCCACGGTGCGCCAT